>NC_140997.1:28202160-28663691 GCF_052327205.1 Somniosus microcephalus | reverse complement strand
GGCGGCGCGCCGATTTCCGGCCCATTGAGGACTGGGGACAATCTTCACCCAGACTGAGGCGGCGGGGAAAGGACAGGAGCAGGGAATGGAAATGGAGCCCTTTAATGACCCAAACCCGGGGAGAAGAGGCTCCGAGCGCTTCCTCCCGCATCTGCAGTCACTGATTGCGGGGAGGGGAGGGACAATCCCAGGCAGACCGGCCAGCTGAGTAAAGCCGTCACCTTGACACCGAGGGGCGGGGGGCAGCGGCTCACTTCACTTTTGATGGAAAGAAGTTTTAGTCGGAATTTCCTCCGAAATAATATTAAGTTTCTAGTTTTTAATTTGAGAGCGCGCAGCGGACCTGCATAAACGGGACGTGAAGCGCTTGTTCTGTGGATTTAGCCCAAATCCACTTGATCCCAAATTTCCTGAAGGCTGGATTACATCCAGATTGACAAGAGGGTCAGAGCTGTCTCAGGCTGTACATTGGAATATACCCATATAATATGGGGAATTATTGGGTGGCTAGTATAATTAATAATTATCAATGATCACAATTGATAATTAATATAACGATGTGATTATGATTGTTAATGATTGATTGTTAGTGTTTATTATTAGTGTTTATTGCTGGTTATTAATTAATTATTTATTCGTTATTAATCATTGTTATTGGGTTTCCCCTGGGCTCCTCCCCGTCCTCTCGCTCACCTGTTCCCGGTTGCGGGAGATCCAAGTGTCCAGGAGCAGCTCCAGCCGGGACCGGTGGAATTTCTTGGTGGTTTTCACCGCGATGAACAAGTCGCCGACGGCGATATCGTCCCGGAAAGGTTTGGGAGTGACGGCCGCCTTGGGAGGCTGCGGCTCCCGCTGCAAGTCCAGTCTCTTGCCGGGTCCCAGCAGCACAATGCCGGAGCCCGCGCCCCGGCTCAGCTGGCTGAAATAGTCCTTGAAGCTCCGGGCCGGGGGCTGTTCGGGCTGCTGCTGCTGCTGCTCAGCCGCCGCCGGCTCCTCCTGGTCCGCAGGGCTCTCCCAGCTCTGCAGCGAGCGGCTCCGGAGCTCCAGTCCCCGCGGCACCGGCTGTTCCTGCCGCTGCTGGTCCAGCATCAGCACCAGCAGGCAGGTGAGCATGGCCCCCAGCAGGGAGAGCAGCACCTTCCTGCAACACCCTCGCAGCATGGCTCAACCTCGGCACCTCACAAAGGAGGACTGCAACAACGCGGTCAGCTCCGGTCGTGATCCGAGCACCGCGACCCTCTCCCGGGGTGGGGGTGTGTGTGTGTCGAGCCTCGCTGACTCTCCGCCCGAACACACACTCCACACGAACACTCTCTCTGCCTCTGTCGCTCGCCGCGCTTCGCGGTCACTGGCCGCCCCGCGGCCTCCAGCCGCCCCTTTTATAACCTGCCCTGACGTCACCTCCACAAGTCCCGCCCCCCGGTCGCTAACGACGCCGCACCGCAGCCCCGGCTCCAGGGCGAGAGGGTGAGCATGCGCAGTGTGCGACCATGCGAGCCTGCCGAGTGTGGGGGACGGGTGAGTGCACGTGTGCACGGTGAGAATCTGTACAGTGGGTGCACAGTAAGTGCGCAGTGTGGGACAGTGAGTGTGTGCACAGTGTGGGACAGTGAGTGTGTGCAAGTGTACAGTGTGGCATAGTGAGTGTGTGCACAATGTGGAACAGGTAGTGTGTGCCCCGTAAGTGCACAGTGTGGAACAGGTAGTGTGTGCCCCGTAAGTGCACAGTGTGGAACAGTGAGTGTGTGCACAGTGTGGGACAGTGAGTGCGTGCAAGTGTACAGTGTGGCATAGTGAGTGTGTGCACAATGTGGAACAGGTAATGTGTGCCCCGTAAGTGCACAGTGTGGAACAGGTAGTGTGTGCCCCGTAAGTGTACAGTGTGGAATAGTGAGTGTGTGCACAGTGTGGAACAGGTAGTGTGTGCCCCGTAAGTGTACAGTGTGGGATAGTGAGTGTGTGCACAGTGTGGAACAGGTAGTGTGTGCCCCGTAAGTGTACAGTGTGGAATAGTGAGTGTGCGCCCCGTAAGTGCACAGTGTGGGATAGTGAGTGTGTGCAGTGTGGAATAGTGAGTGTGTGTCCCGTAAGTGTACAGTGTGAAATAGTGAGTGAGTGCACAGTGAATATACAACGTGGGATAGCGTGACAGTGAGAGTGTGCATAGTAAGTGTACAGTGTGGGAGTGTGTTAGAGTGCGCACACTGACAGCGTCCATGGTGAGAGTGTATGTCAATGAGTGTGTATAGTCAATGTGTATACGGGGAATGTGTATGCTAGAGTGTGTATAGCAGGAAATGGTGTATATGTATGACAATAAGTGTGTCGAGTGAAATTGTGTGTGTATGATAGTGAGTGTGAGGGATAGTGTGTGTGTAGAATGTGTGTCAGATGGTGGATCCAGTTTAAGTGGTCGTGCGAGAGATGGTGGGGACTGGTAGGAAGTTAAAGTGCCTCAGGTGACTTACCTGCTGATTTCCTGCCTGCTTTGTGCCTATCCCGATTTTAACCTGCTCTTCCTTTGTTGTTGGCCTCCTGCCACCCAAACTCCTGCTCCCACTCGCTGGCCAGCTATCACTTTCCACCCGTTTCGGGTGGGCAACTGATGAGGCCTAGGAGTTAAAATCGCCTGGGCCTCACACTGCTAACATCGGATGCGTTTGGCGTTCAGTGTTGCCCTCGCCTGCCCGAACCTCGCATCCAGTTAAAATTCCCCCTCGTGTGTGTTCAGTGTATCTATGATATAGAATCATAGAATGGTTACAGCACAGTAGGAGGCCATTCGGCCTGCCGAGCCCGTGCCGGCTCTCTGCAAGAGCACTTCAGCTAGTCCCACTCCCCCACCCTTTCCCCGTAGCCCTGCAATTTTTTTTCCTTCAGATACTTATCCAACTCCCTTTTGAAAGCCATGGTTGAATCTGCCTCCACCACCCTCTCAGGCAGTGCATTCCAGATCCTAACCACTCGCTGCATAAAAAAGTTTTTCCTCATGTCGTCTTTGGTTCTTCTGCCAATCACCTTAAATCTGTGTCCTCTGGTTCTCAACCCTTCTGCCAATGGAAACAGTTTCTCTCTATCTACTCTGTCTAGACCCCTCATAATTTTGAACACCTCTATCAAATCTCCTCTCAACCTTCTCTGCTCTAAGGAGAACAACCCCTGCTTCTCCAGTCCATCCACGTAACTGAAGTCCCTCATCCCTGGAATCATTCTCATAAATCTTTTCTGCACCCTCTCTAAGACCTTCACATCCTTCCTAAAGTGCGGTGCCCAGAATTGGACACAATGCTCCACTCCAGTTGAGGCCGAACCAATGTTTTATAAAGGTTCATCATAACTTCCTTGCTTTTGTACTACACATTGAGTGTACGATAATGAAAGTGTATGATAATGGCTGCATATAGCATGACAGATAGTGAGAATGTGTGAATGTGAGAGATAGTCAGTGTGTGACAATGAAAGTCTACAGGGTGAGAGAAAATTGAGTGTACAGTGTGAGAGTTAGTGTATATGAGTGAGTATGTACAGTATGATTGATATTATGAGTGTGAGAGTGAATGTACAATGTAGGAGTGGGCATGGTGAAACAGTGGAGAATGAATGTGCACAGTGTACAGAGAGTGGGTGCAGAGTGTACAGAGAGTGGGTGCAGAGTGTACAGAGAGTGGGTGCAGAGTGTACAGAGAGTGGGTGCAGAGTGTACAGAGAGTGGGTGCAGAGTGTACGGAGAGTGGGTGCACAGTGTACAGAGAGTGGGTGCACTGTACGGAGAGTGGGTGCACAGTGTACAGAGAGTGGGTGCACAGTGTACAGAGAGTGGGTGCAGAGTGTACAGAGAGTGGGTGCACAGTGTACGGAGAGTGGGTGCACAGTGTACAGAGAGTGGGTGCAGAGTGTACGGAGAGTGGGTGCACAGTGTACGGAGAGTGGGTGCACAGTGTACGGAGAGTGGGTGCACAGTGTACAGAGAGTGGGTGCACAGTGTACAGAGAGTGGGTGCAGAGTGTACAGAGAGTGGGTGCAGAGTGCACAGAGAGTGGGTGCAGCGTGTACAGAGAGTGGGTGCAGAGTGTACAGAGAGTGGGTGCAGAGTGTACAGAGAGTGGGTGCAGAGTGTACAGAGAGTGGGTGCAGAGTGTACGGAGAGTGGGTGCAGAGTGTACGGAGAGTGGGTGCAGAGTGTGCGGAGAGTGGGTGCAGAGTGTACAGAGAGTGGGTGCAGAGTGTACAGAGAGTGGGTGCACAGTGTACGGAGAGTGGGTGCAGAGTGTACAGAGAGTGGGTGCAGAGTGTACAGAGAGTGGGTGCAGAGTGTACAGAGAGTGGGTGCAGAGTGTACAGAGAGTGGGTGCAGAGTGTACAGAGAGTGGGTGCAGAGTGTACAGAGAGTGGGTGCAGAGTGTACAGAGAGTGGGTGCAGAGTGTACAGAGAGTGGGTGCAGAGTGTACAGAGAGTGGGTGCAGAGTGTACAGAGAGTGGGTGCAGAGTGTACAGAGAGTGGGTGCAGAGTGTGCAGAGAGTGGGTGCAGAGTGTACAGAGAGTGGGTGCAGAGTGTACAGAGAGTGGGTGCAGAGTGTACAGAGAGTGGGTGCAGAGTGTACAGAGAGTGGGTGCAGAGTGTACAGAGAGTGGGTGCAGAGTGTACAGAGAGTGGGTGCACAGTGTACAGAGAGTGGGTGCAGAGTGTACAGAGAGTGGGTGCAGAGTGTACAGAGAGTGGGTGCAGAGTGTACAGAGAGTGGGTGCAGAGTGTACAGAGAGTGGGTGCAGAGTGTACAGAGAGTGGGTGCAGAGTGTACAGAGAGTGGGTGCAGAGTGTACAGAGAGTGGGTGCAGAGTGTACAGAGAGTGGGTGCAGAGTGTACAGAGAGTGGGTGCAGAGTGTACAGAGAGTGGGTGCAGAGTGTACAGAGAGTGGGTGCAGAGTGTACAGAGAGTGGGTGCAGAGTGTACAGAGAGTGGGTGCAGAGTGTACAGAGAGTGGGTGCACAGTGTACAGAGAGTGGGTGCAGTGTACAGAGAGTGGGTGCACAGTGTACAGAGAGTGGGTGCAGAGTGTACAGAGAGTGGGTGCACAGTGTACAGAGAGTGGGTGCACAGTGTACAGAGAGTGGGTGCAGAGTGTACAGAGAGTGGGTGCAGAGTGTACAGAGAGTGGGTGCAGAGTGTACAGAGAGTGGGTGCAGAGTGTACAGAGAGTGGGTGCAGAGTGTACAGAGAGTGGGTGCAGAGTGTACGGAGAGTGGGTGCACAGTGTACGGAGAGTGGGTGCACAGTGTACAGAGAGTGGGTGCAGAGTGTACGGAGAGTGGGTGCACAGTGTACAGAGAGTGGGTGCACAGTGTACAGAGAGTGGGTGCAGAGTGTACAGAGAGTGGGTGCACAATGTACAGAGAGTGGGTGCAGAGTGTACAGAGAGTGGGTGCAGAGTGTACAGAGAGTGGGTGCAGAGTGTACAGAGAGTGGGTGCAGAGTTTACAGAGAGTGGGTGCACAGTGTACAGAGAGTGGGTGCACAGTGTACAGAGAGTGGGTGCAGAGTGTACAGAGAGTGGGTGCAGAGTGTACAGAGAGTGGGTGCAGAGTGTACAGAGAGTGGGTGCAGAGTGTACAGAGAGTGGGTGCAGAGTGTACAGAGAGTGGGTGCAGAGTGTACAGAGAGTGGGTGCAGAGTGTACAGAGAGTGGGTGCAGAGTGTACAGAGAGTGGGTGCAGAGTGTACAGAGAGTGGGTGCAGAGTGTACAGAGAGTGGGTGCAGAGTGTACAGAGAGTGGGTGCAGAGTGTACAGAGAGTGGGTGCAGAGTGTACAGAGAGTGGGTGCAGAGTGTACAGAGAGTGGGTGCAGAGTGTACAGAGAGTGGGTGCAGAGTGTACAGAGAGTGGGTGCAGAGTGTACAGAGAGTGGGTGCAGAGTGTACAGAGAGTGGGTGCAGAGTGTACAGAGAGTGGGTGCACAGTGTACAGAGAGTGGGTGCAGTGTACAGAGAGTGGGTGCAGTGTACAGAGAGTGGGTGCAGAGTGTACAGAGAGTGGGTGCACAGTGAAAATGCAGACTGTAACCTAGGTAGTCTGCGAGAATTAATGCACAAAAGCGAGTGTTTATGGTAAGAGTGATTGAGTACAGTGTGAGTCTATAAAGAGTGTGTAAGGGTGAGCATGCATGCGAATCAGTCACTGTCGATTGAGACCTGATGTAAGTTACAAATAATATTTTATGGAAAGTAATTTTTGTAGTAGCAGAAAGGAAATTACATGTGGAAGGGAAAGGGAGTTTTGCTAATATTTACCAAAGCTAGTAGGTTTTGATTAGTTTAATTTGAATATGTAGCTTGAAGTATACTTTTAATGGCTATCTGCTGTTGGCAATTTCTGGTTTAAAAACTTGAGTTTCCTTTTTCTTAGCAATAATGACTAAATTAGGTTAGCATAAAATTCAGCAAAAATGCCTTTAGAAGTAGGTCATCATTCTTGGTCCCTAACCATCTGTGGGGAAGATTTTCTTTGTGTGCTATCTGTAGTGAAATCATAAACCTGTTGCTTTATGCATAATTATGCCAACAGATTCCTGGGGAAGAATTTTTCGGGGGGGTCAGCATATGCATTTGTTGGCGGGTCGGGTGGGGGAAAAGAAGTTTTGACAGCGGATCAGGAACACACTGTCAACCCTTCGTCACGTGCCTTTCCCAAAAGTCAGGTCTGTCAACGCTGAACAGACCCAACACGCAACGGCGGGGGAGGCAATTTAGGTCATTATGACCTTGTTAAGAGCCACTTAAAAGATTTTTTGAGCTCACCTTTAAATTTTACGAGGTCGCCCACGGGTTCCACGCTGCTCGGGGATCACGTCAGGTAAGGACGTCGGGAGTTGTGTTAGCAGGAAATGATCTCTTTACTTGACAGCTGCAATTGTGCTATAAAAGCTCCCATCACATAACTGTTCACTTTCCAAACTCAGAAGCTGTTGCTTACTGCATTTGGAAGACGGATTGAGCTTTTTGCAGGTTGCAAGTGTTTGGTGTAAACTCTGTATCCAATGTCACCTCATTGGAACAACCTCTCTCACCATTGACAGATCGCTTCTGTCATCTCAAGTTCACCTGCCATCTATTACATCTGCATTGGTGCCCTTGAAACTATCTCACCTTGGTCCTCAGAATCCCACCATGATCAGCCCCAACACCAGCAGCATCAGGCACACCAGCAGCATCAACACTCAACAACACCAACCTTCTCCGTAAACAACTGATGCTGCACAGGACAAAGGGCATCAGCACTCGACCGCATTGCTGCCCGGGAGGCCAGGATGGTCTCACCATGGCCAGATTTACTTCATTTGACGCTGTACACCCTGGTTGCCACATGTTGCGCCAGGTTGGCACCACCCCACACCAACACCATAAAGCTTCCCTACAATGCCAAGCCATTCCTTTCACATTCATCACCATTGTGGGGGATATGTTATGTCTTACCATTCACTGCAACTCACTAAGCCACTTCCAAAGGCGCACACAAATCTGTCCAAGAATGCAAAGTGTTGAAAATAAAGATTTCAGTGTTTGACAGCACATTAACAGAAATGTCACATGAACATTGGCTAACACACACCCTTGTCTGTTGGTAGTTGGTATGGTTGAACTAGGATGAGGGTGAGTGTGAGGGGTGCCTAGTGAGATAGGGAAGTGATAATGTAGATAGAGAGGGATGGGTGGAGGTGCAAGGTGAGTTGGTCTGAGTAAGGATGTGCAGGAGTAGCGTAGGGAAGGCAGAGTGATGGGGATGTAAAAAAAAGTAATACTTGCATTTATATAGCACCTTTCACGACCACCGGACATCTCAAAGCGCTTTACGGCCAATTAAGTACTTTTGGAGTGTAGTCACTGTTGTAATGTGGAAAACGTAATGTGATGAGTGGCACAGCAGGATGAGGTTGAGTGTGGCTTTGTGGTAATGTTTTGTGATCTACTGAGATCATTGAAAGGTTTGCGCCATTGCAGCCTGGTCCTCCTGACGACATCTCTGCTTGTGCCCTCCTGTGCAATGTGCAACCAGGCTGCGTTGATCTCCTGGGGAGGTCTCTTCCACCCATGGGGAGGTCTCTTCCACCCATTGGAAAGGAAGAGAACCTCCCTGTGTGCTGTGACTCCCTTCATCTAAGCATATGGCGGGAGTCATGGGAGAGCCTGGGTGCAGCCGTGCACCTCTGTGCAGTGCTTGTCAGTGTTTGCAGCACCTCAGTGCTGTAGAACACTGACAGCACAACCGTCAAAATCAATTTGCACATGGTCCCTTTAAGGAAACCGGCTGATGACGCGTCATCAAGTGATGTCATCAGACCAGCTTCCTTCAATTGGCCGGCAAACGCGCTGGGTGGGCGTAACACGCCCAATCAACATAAAATCACTTTGGGCAGCAGGCTGGAGCCAGCAGCGAGGTTGGGACCCACCACCGACCCCGGCCTTACCAGACCCGCCGAGGTAGGGAAAATCGCAGCCCTGATCGCCATAACGCTTTTATGATTTTGTTGTATTTAGCAGATAGAAGTCTCCCCCCGGTGTTGTAACAGCCTGGAGATTGTACATTTCTGATGTGTTTATATTGTACCAAGCTGTTATCATTACTGTGGTGACCCTGAGACCGTTCTGAGCTGTTGGGATAATTATGCTATCCTCCCAATATCATTCAGTGGCATTAAAAAAATCAGGGCGTGATGTCTGCAGTGCACCTGTCTAAGTTGAGAATGGCCCAGAAATTCGGGTTGGGGGCTTCCCGCGGGTGCAAGCCCCTGACCTGCACTTACCTTGCACGCCGGCAGTTGAGCTGTAGGGCGCCGTGGAATTCTGCTCCGGGGCCTGGCCCAGCTGCCGGAGCGCTGTGCTTGCGTGCCCCAGGGGCGTAGTTAGTGCGATGCGTCCCCTGGGATCATGTGAGCCATGGGCAGCCAATCGGAGCAGGGAAAAGCCCATTCATAAGATTGACAGGAAGACCTGTCAAAACTTATAAATACTACGGGCCCCAAAATAGCAGTAAAACTTCAAATAAATTTTTTTTTAAATCACACTTTTAAAACAAACTATAAATTACATTAAATAACTATTTTAAACAATAATTTAAATTTTTGAAAAAAATAATTTTATATTCTAACAGGGCTAAAAATAAACTTACCTTGCTTTAAAGTATTTAAAAATAATAAACCTGTGGAAAAAATGTTTTAATTTTAATTAATTGACCACTTACCTTGTAAAAAGCAGGCCTTACGCCTGCTTTTTAAATGTGTAAATCCTGCAGGCTTACCCGCCCAGGAAAACCTGCAAAAAAAACCTAAGTTCAAAGCGCACGCGCAACCTCTCCTGCGCGCGCGTTCGACCTCTGAACCTCTTCGTTCAGGGGATCGGAAGTGCCGGTTTCCCGCGCATGCGCAGTGCATGCAGAAAACCGGCACTTCCATTCGGCCTACGGGTGAGTACCCCGCGCGTACTCACCCGTGGAGACCCGAATTTCTGGACCTTTGTGTACCATTCCCACTATGTACAACAACAACAACCTGCATTTATATAATGCCTTTAACGTAGTAAAATGTCCCAAGGCACTTCACAGGAGTGTTATCAAACAATATTTGACACCGAGCCACATAAGGAGGTATTAGGACAGCTGACCAAAAGCTTGGTCAAACAGGTAGGTTTTAAGGAGCATCTTAAAGGAGGAGAGAGAAGTAGAGAGGCAGAGAGATTGGGAGGGGGGTGGAATTCCAGAGCTTAGGGCCGAGGCAGCTGAAGATAAGGCTGCCAGTGGTGGAGTGATGAAAATCGGGGATGCGCAAGAGGCCAGAATTGGAGAAACAAAGAGATCTCAGAGAGTTGTAATGCAATCCATTTACTCAGAGCAAACTTATTTGGAATGAAAAATAAATGCATTATGTGAACTGCTAAATTTGAACACCATAATTCTGCACCCCATCCACCACCTTAAACATTCGCTCCCTTCACCACCAGCGCACCGTGGCTGCAGGAACTTGCCAAGGCTTCTTCGACAGCACCTCCCAAACCCACGACTTCTACCACCTAGAAGGACAAGGGTAGCAGGCACGTGGGATCACCACCACCTCCAAGTTCCCCTCCAAGTCACACACCATCCTGACTTGGAAATATATCGCCGATCCTTCATCGTCGCTGGGTCAAAATTCTGGAACTCCCTCCCTAACAACTCCCTCCCTAACAGCACTGTGGGAGTACCTTCACCACATGGACTGCAGCGGTTCAAGAAGGCGGCTCACCACCACCTTCTCAAGGGCAACTACAGATGGGCAATAAATGCTGAACTTGCCAGCGACGCCCACATCCCAGGAACGAATAAAAAAAAAATTAAATCACTTATATGGCTGGATCCAATAATGATCATTATTTTGCATATACAGAACTAGATGAAATTACCTTTGGTAAGCTGAAAGACAGAAATTTCCAATCTGGGTTTGTAATGACACCCAGTTTACAATCTGAGTAAGCTAATGTTAGTTGATATCCTGTGGTATTGGAGTCAAGACCAAATATAGTATTCAGGTCAAGCAGGATTAAAGGGCAATGGGATTGGGTGGATAATTGGACCAAGGTTGGGGTGCAGGAAGGAAGCAGATGGAAGGAAAGAGAAGGGAGGAAGGGGAATGGGGAGGGGGGAGAGGTATGGTTGACAGGGTTGGGGACAGGGGACAGAAAGCTGTAATGGGGTGGGTGCATGACAACAAAGCTCAACGAGATCGTCAAGGTGGCTAAATGGGGGTTGGGGGCTTGAAATCACTGCAATTTAAAGGGGAGACACGACATTCAGGTCATAGACTCAAACACACTGCCAGCTAAACATTCAGCCCATCGGCCCTAAACATGACTGCCCGAAACAGCAAATCACTGTTGGGAGGAGGAAGGGTGTAGGTGATCTGGGAATAAGCTCAGCCCAGCCCTACAGCCAAGTCAGTGGCCTGCACGTGGAGGCGCGGGGGGGGGGGGCGGGTCGGGTCGGGTCACATCTGCCCTAACAACTAGACAGTGGCCTCACAATCACAGCCAAAGCAGGGAGGTTGAGTGGAATATGCCACAAAGAAGTTGCCTATCTAATTCTGAGACAGCTGTAAGTAAGGCTGGGGTGGTGGATGGGGGGCTTCTGGGCACCAGCTCATTGAAGGAGGGTTGGCAGCACTTTTCCTCTTGTACACTCTCAATGCACTCTTACCATGGGGGCGGGGGGGAGATTGGTTACTGATTGGCAGTGATGGGGTGGGTAAACCACCACCACTGAGATTCCAAAGAGGGAGGTCCAGCGTGAACACTACATATACATGCGGGGGTTGAGGTGCTGGGATGGTAGAGTCACTCAACTGTGTGGGGAAAGGCGTACGATGCACACTGTTAGTTCTTTCAGAGCAGGAGGGTTGTGGGGTTGATCGGTGACAATTAAACATCTTAAGACTTTAACTCCGCCCGGCAAGTGGCAGGGACTGGAGTCCTGAGGAGAAAGTCGGAGGCTGACCTCAGTAAGTCAGGGAAGAAAAAGGCTGTGTTTTAAAAAGTTACATCACACTTGCTATTCTTAAAGAAAAAAGACACTGGCCCGGATTTTACAGGGTGTACACTGTCGTATGTGCTCCGCAAGGTCCGAGATTCCGTATGCGATGCGCATATGCGGAAAACCCGGGACTTGCGATCTGTCAAGTTTCGCATCCACTGTAAATTCACTTTCGCTGGCGTAGACTTGGGCTATTTGCCCAACTACTGCTCAGCGAATACCCACAAAACCCCTTACACCTGGTAAAGGCGGGCGTAAGGCCTTCTTTTGCCAGCGTAAGGGTTTAAATAAATGTCAAAATAAATTTTTTTAAATGATTTAAACATTGACTTACATTTAAAATTACATTAGGTCAATTTTGTCCCGGTTAAAAATGTTGAAATTGATGTTTCAAAGAATTAAATTTTTATTTTAACTGTTTAATTAAATGGTATTTTAATTAATTTTGAACCTGTGATCATTTTATTTTTATTTCAGTGTTGTGAAATTGTAATTATTAGGTGATTTCTATTATGCTTATGGGGTTTACGTAAATGGAATCCCCCTAAGCATAATAGGAATCCCCCTTTGTCATTGGTTGGCCTGGCCCACGTGATCCTAGAGATGTTTGCCAACTACGTGCCCCCCTGGGATGCGTGGGCTTTTACCTGCATCCCTAGTCTACTTCTCTGCTTCCCAAATTGCTGTAAGTTTTGTTATGAAACTGTAAATGGTCATATATCAATGTATTATCTAAAATTGAGGACAGAATGTATGACATTAAAATAAGGACTGATTTAGTTCGGCACACCCTGGTCTAATTATCAAGTGACCTCTAACCCCACTCCACCTGAAGGCTACACTTGTAACTTCCTGGGAATGGTTTCATGGGAGATTGACTGGTGTATGTGTGTGTATCTATGAGATTTAGTAGAATTTTTTAGAATTCTATTTTTCCCTCTCTCTAGCTATCAAGAATATTGAACAACTGATTCATACAACGTCTGGTTTGTCAGGCTGAGTAACCCAGACCAGAATGATTTTGAGGTCTCTATTGCTAATTTTACTCTTTTATCTTCTTGTAATACAGACATTCCAACTACACCAGAATGAGGATGGTTTAATCATTGTCTGCTTTGACTTTTCTGCAGCCCTGTCGAGTTTTTATTAAATGTGCCTATCTATCGCACACATTAAGGTTTAAATGAATTAGTCATATGTAATATAAAAAAGCCTACCTTTTGTGATGCAGCAATTTATAGCATCAATTGAGTGGCAAACAGAAATTCTGCTGATTTAAAGATGTTGTGGGAGGATTTCATAGGATATACGGCACAGAAACAGGCCATTCGGCCCAACCAGTCCATGCCGGCGTTTATGCTCCACACGAGCCTCCTCCCGTCCTTCCTCATCTAAATCTATCAGCATAACTCTCTATTCCCTTCTCCCTCATATGCTTGTCCAGCCGCCCCTTAAATGTATCTATACTATTCGCCTCAACCACTCCCTGTGGTAGCGAGTTCCACATTCTCACCACTCTCTGGATAAAGAAGTTTCTTCTGAATTCCCTATTGGATTTCTTGGTGACTATCTTATATTGATGGCCTCTAGTTATGCTGTTCCCCACAAGTGGAAACAGTCTCTCTGTATCCACTCTCAAAATTTTTCCTAATTTTAAAGACCTTTATTAGGTCACCCCTCCTGCCTTCTTTTTTCAAGAGAAGAGAGACCCAGCCTGTTCATCCTTTCCTGATATGTATACCCTCGCATTTCTGGCATCATCCTTGTACATCTTCTCTGCACCTGCTCCAGTGCCTCTATATCCTTTTTATAATATGGTGACCAGAACTGTACGCAGTACTCTAAGTGTGGTCTAACCAAGGTTTGATGCAGGTTTAGCATAACTTCACTACTTTTCAATTCTAAACCTCTAGAAATAAACCCTAGTGCTTGGTTTGCTTTTTTTTATGGCATTGCTAACCTGTGTCGCAACTTTTAGTGATTTGTGTATTTGTACTCCGAGATCCCTTTGTTCCTCTATCCCACCTAGACTCGCACCCTCCAAGTGATAAGTGACCTCCCTATTCTTCCTACCAAAATGTAATACCTCACAGTGCCGGGTTTGAGGTCCTGGTCTTCAAACACTCGGGTCACATCGTCCGCATGCCCGATACGAGACTCCCAAAACAAGCGCTCTACTCGGAGCTCCGACACGGCAAGAGAGCCCCAGGTGGGCAGAGGAAACGCTTCAAGGACACCCTCAAAGCCTCCTTGAAAAAGTGCAACATCTCCACTGACACCTGGGAATCCCTGGCCCAAGACCGCACAAAGTGGAGGAGAAGCATCCGGGAAGGCGCTGAACACCTCAAGTCTCTTTGCCGGGAGCAAACGGAAGCCAAGCGCAAGGAGTGCACGTCAACCCAAGCACCCCACCCACCCATCCCTTCCACCACCGTCTGCCCCACCTGTGACAGAGACTGTAGGTCCCGCATTGGACTCATCAGTCACCTGAGAACTCATTTTTAATGTGGTAGCAAGTCATCCTCGGTTCCGAGGGACTGCCTAAGAAGAAGAATACCTCACAATTATCTGTGTTGAACTTAATTTGCCATATGCCCATCCTGCAAGTTTATTAATTTCCATGGGGTTCTCCCAATTTTCCACCATAACTTCAGTGAAAACCCTGGACAAATGGAATAAAAGGCTGTTTTTAGCTTTTATGCCATTTCTTTGGAGGGTTACTGCTAATCTGCCAAGGTTACAGCAGGAGAACGGGAGAAGCCCCAGCAGATATTCAAGGCCATTATGTTGACTTACAAGACAGCAGTAGCACAATGAGGTCAGATCACAGATTGAGTACGGTAAGCTCATAGGGGAAAGAAAATAAATGAAACTTGTATTAATTCTGGGGAAAAGAACTCCCGAGGAAAGGTTTACACTGTAGCTAATAGAGCTCCAAACTTTTATTTGGTGGCAGTTGTTAATTTGTTAATTCCTAGTAGTCAGATTTAAGACTGGGAATGGCCTGAATCCTGCTTTTTTAAAATATATTCTTGAATTTTCCTCCCTCTTCTGAAGGGAGGTTCTACAGTTGTCAATTGCCCTCCATTACAGCACCCATATGGCGATTACTTATGGTGTGAGATGAGATAGTAAATCCTCTATGGTGGGCATCACAATTGATCCCGCTTCTGCCCTAAGCCAGCATTCACACACGTGCATGTCAAGCAGGGTTAGAAGTGGGATCTATGACTGATTTTCCACCCCAAGCCAAAGGCCCTGTGGCTGATTATGGTGCCCCCCCTGTTACACTAGCTGAGGTCAGTGATTGAACCTACAATCTCCCAGCTAATCACTGAATAAGTCTGCTTAGTCATCAGGAGAGTTTGGAGACGGCTTTGATCATGGCATTGGCAGAATATTGTAAATTAAGGTTTTAGTATATTACCGATGGCTTTTCCCTTTAGGTAAGTTGTTGTGTGTTTTCTTGATTAGTATTGTATCTCTAAGAATGAAAGAATGCCCTGTGGTTCCTCACATCATTTATAATACTAATTGTAATCATTTATAGTCATGGAATCATTACAGCACTGAAGGAGGCCATTCTGCCCATCCCAACTTTGCTTGCTCTCAGTAAGAGCTGTCCTATTCTCTGCTGCTTCCTAATACCCTTTTATTGAGGTATTCAAGATCCCTAAGGGTATCAACCAGCTGAATCTGAGAAACTCTTTACCATGGCCCTGAGAATGACAACAAGAGGGGCACGGAATGTTACTCAGAAGAAGGAAGATGAATGGGCAGATGAGATACGATTATTTCACACAGAGGATGGTGAATGTTGGAATGAAGACAGTCAAAGCTGATAACCGGTCATTTTAAGGGGGAGTTGGACAGGCACGTGATTGAGAAAATCAATCGAGGGATATAGGCAGTGTACTGTGTATTAAAGTGATGGACTAACGTGGTATTTTCTGGTCCTGGACATTGCTATGTTTATAATACTTTACAATGAAATACTGTAGTGGGGAGAACTTCAGAGGGACAGATTTTTGTTCCCACATATAAATGTTTGTTTCTGTAAAATCTATATGATACAATACCACAAGCATCAGTAAGCAAGCCTACAGGACCTGTGCAATGGGTTAGAACACTGTTCTTTGACCTTTGCGACCTGGCTTTCAATCCAGCCCAGACTAACAGGTTGCAAATCTCTCTCTCTGCTGTTTATAAGGTTCTAATTTAAATAAGTTTGAACGGTCTCACCCCACTATTAGGCTTGGACGTACAGCACAGAACTTCAAATATCTAAAAAAAAAATCTTCTGGGTGAAAGTTTTGGAATTTGCCTAATTCTAAATAAAAAGTGTCTCCTGTAGCTCCCCGCATGCTTCAGTGCAATGCACCACTGAGCCATGCAAACTAGAGAAAGTCCCTGGTTTGTGTTGAATTAGCCGAGGGTCGTGGCAAGGGGCTCTATACTGGCCTTGCTGTCCCCCAGACTCTGAGACTGGAAAGAAGAAAATCAGCCAGGGTTCCATTCCCTGATCGCCATTCAGTGACTCCTACTGGAAAGTGTACATACGTGGACACCAGCCGAGGACAGGATTAGGCTTGGCTGTGATTCCTTAGTTGAATAGCCCATTGGGTTACCAGCTCCTGTGGAACCACACTCCAGCATGTATGGCTGCCTTCAGGAGCGGAGCGGAATAAATTGAAGGAAAAACATAAAAGGTATTTCTTTCATACCGATCCATTTCAATTATATTGAAACATCTACAGTGTCAGCAAACAGGGAAAGAGCCACATTGCGAGGCACTGAAGCGTGTGTTGATGAACAGCAACAAGGCTTGTCTTAAGTAATAAATCTTCCACTCCATGCGATTCATTCGTTCCTTTCAAAAGGTTTACCAAAACAGTGGAAAAAAAAACAAGCATGAGAAACCAGCCTGGATGGAACACCCCCGCTGCCCCATCTTATTTGGATGAGTGGAGTTTTTATCATTACTATTTTGTTTTTCAATTCTTCCCTCCCCAAGTACTGAACAGTGACTGATCCTTAGAACAAGTTGACAATAGCTGTTGTTAAAGCTCAGATGCACTGGTTGTTCATTTGCTGTGCGGATTACATCTTGTGCCCATAAGCCTATAGGCTTCTGCGTCCTCCAGAAGTCATTGCTGAATCTTTTGTAACCAGAGAAAAGGAAGGAGAAGAAAATGCCTTTACTAAGCGCCACAGCCGATACAAAATTCTCCAAAGTCAAGCAACAACTTCTACATATTTTAAAGAGGCAAGGCACGAGATTCCACTTTTTAAAAAGTGCTAACCATTTAAAATTGTTTTTAACTAATACTTAGTTTAATGAAAGTGGGAAGAATTAAATCCTCATGAGACTAGTTTCAGCGCATTCAACAAATTGGGGAGAATTACAAAACCGCATCACAGTGGAGTGAAAGAATGAAAAAAGAACTTGCACTTATTTAGCGTTTTTCATGACCTCAGGACGTCCCAAAGCACTTTATAGCCAGTGACGTGCTTTTGAAGTGTGGTCACTGTTGCAATGTCGGAATTAATGGACCTAGATGATGTCATGAACAAAGCCTGAGTGGTCTTCACCCAATACCTGAATCCACCATTTATGATCTGTTTTTGACCATTGACTTTTGACCAAATTTATTTTAACAAAATATGCCACTTTCTCTTGCATTTGATCAGAAATTTCAGACCGCTCACCAGCATACAGAGTTTTTCCAGATCTTTGTGGCGTGTCTGCAAATTGCAAGCATCTATTACTTAAGCCCAGGCAAGTTCAGTTCATTATGTGAGAAGCAGGTTATTATAGTCTTTTCCAGTGGGATACATGTAGGGACCTGCAGTGAACAATGACAGTGATCCCGACAAGTGAGCCTGGCAGTAATTTACTACTGACAAAATCACAAGGCAGTTATAAACATAGAAACATAGAAACATAGAAGATAGGAGCAGGAGTAGGCCATTCGGCCCTTCGAGCCTGCTCCGCCATTCAACGAGATCATGGCTGATCATCCAAACCCTAGCACCCGGTCCCTACACCGACAGCCATCCCACCCAAGCCCTATCCCCGTAACCCCACGTATTTAATCCCCCCTAACACTAAGGGTCAATTTTTTTTTTTAAATTATTTTTTATCATGGCCAATCAACCTAACCCGCACATCTTTGGACTGTGGGAGGAAACCGGCTGGCCTTTTGGAAGATTTGTATGCCATCACAATTGTAGAGATACTCTCAGATGACACATGGATTTTTCACTAGAAAATTGCTCTATTGCAAAGAAAATATTCTACTTTCACCTTCAATTGTAGAATTCACTGTAGAAATTACTTTTTTTACATTATTGCTTGTTCATTTTATGTGCTGTCTTTTTTTATGTCTTTTATTTATTTTATGTCTGATTTATTTATATTTAAAGTATGTATGCGTGTATATGTCGGTATGTGTTTTTTTGTGATGGTGCCGATGAAGATGGCTGCCATCCTTGCGAGCTCCGTGCGTACCAGGTAGCTAAGTGTTCTTGCTGCTTGGTGCTCTCGGCTCGTCAAGAAAAAAGCATTTCACTGACTAGATTTCACTTCTTGTATTTAGTTATGTGATAAATAAAATTGAAATTGAAAAAATTGAAAAAAAAAATTTCTTCCCTTGTACCTTCTCTGCAGGCAGCAGCAGCCCTCCAGTATCTTGCTCAACCAGTTTCTTTATATAGGCCCTTACAGTGAGTATTGGTGGACTATTTGGCCATGAGAAACAGCAGAGCTGATACTGTGCTTGCCTAAAATCAACACACACACACACACTTTTCCAGCAATTGGTTCGGTCATTGGATAATGATTTGTGTAGCTCAGAATCATGTGGTTCACTCTTGTGTACTCGGGGTAGCTCTCTTGCCTCTGAATCAGAAGGTTGTGGGTTCGAGGGACTTGAGCACAAAATCTAGGCTGACACTCCAGTGCAGTACTGAGGGAGTGCTGTGCTGTTGATGGTGCCGTCTTTTGGATGAGACGTTAATCCGAGGTCCCATCTGCCCTGAATGCAAAAGATCACATGACACTATTTCGAAGAAGGGCCAGGGAGTTTTCCCCGGTGTCCTGGCCAATATTTATCCCTCAACCAACAGCTAAAAACAGATTATCTGGTCATTATCACATTGCTGTTTGTGGGAGCTTGCTGTGCGCAAATTGGCTGCCGTGTTTCCTGCATTGCAACGGTGACTACACTTCAGGAAAATACTTCAGTGGCTGTAAAGCACTTTGGGACGCTCTGAGATTGTGAAAGGCGCTATATGAAAGCAAGTCGGTCTTTCTTGATTTCTTTCACTGTGGTTCATCCATCCACTGGGTCATCAGGGAAGCAATAAACATCTCTACTTCTTTCCCATTTTATTCAGGAGAAATACTGCTTATCTGAACCCAGCTCAAAAATCTCTGCTGTCGTTAATGCTTCTCTCTGATTGGATCCTTGAAGGGATGATTCAAGTGAAGTGAATCCAGTGGAACAATTGTCACTTTTGAAGAATGAGCTGCTGTTGAGGATCCTTGATTTGCCCTTATTTACATGAAGCTATCATCTTCCGATTAACCCGCAGTTACTGCATTCAGTGCTTTAACCTCTAAAATGTCCACACTTTGCATTGTGATGAGTAAAATCAGCACTTGTCTAGCCATGATTAATTAATGTTTTTTGATTTTATTTAAACACAACAGATATTCACGGAACAGCATACGTCATTAGAGGTGTCAAATGCTGATAAGATCACGTTGTCTTGGTTTCCATGGAATTAGTCACAGTCACTTTCGTACTTCAAATTAAGCCTTGACATCAGAACATTTCCAAAATAAAGCACAGAGCTTAGCCAAGGCGTGTTGATAAACAAAATTAACATTATGAACAATAAACTGGTGATGATATATTAACAGGAGAGATCAATAGAATTTTCATATGTCAACTAAATGCAGTTGGTCTCAAACAAGAGGTCAAAGTGTTAAAAAGCTGAAGGCCAAACTCCTATCTTAGTGAAGAATGGGAAGTGGCCTGTTTTTCTGAGGGACCTGCAGCAGGTGGGATGCTACAATTGATCTCAGTGTTGGGTTAGGAGAGGAAAAAATCAGCCACCTTCTCAGCTGGTTCTGCTCCTTCTCACTATCCAGTGCGTGCCTGCCCCTTCCCCACTCCCACCATGGACATGAGGAGAGATCAAGATCAGAACCAGCTGAGATGGTCTCCAATGAGTGTCAAATAGCATAAAGTGCTCCTGTCAAGGGTCACACATGAAAAATGGTCACTTGGGCTTGGTACCAAATGGTGGCCAAGGCCTGTGCTACCGAACCCCAGCAAGACTTGATGTTTTCAGGAGAAGAGGAGAGAAACTGGAATTAAAAACTATCACCCTGAAGGTTCACCAGAGTTTTATTCAAAATTTTGCGCATGGCTTGTCACCTGGAAAAACCAAGCAGGACACTTAGCTTTCTAATTTTCTGTATGGAAACTCATTTCTGAACACCAGCTATGCCAGCCAGTCCTATTCATACATCTGCTTTTCAACTACCTTACAGACCCTTTCACGCTGTAGGAGTGCAGCCGATGGCAAATGCCACGTTCTCCAGCATTCGACTGCACTTAGGAGCGTAAGAGTGAATCTGCCACTTGAGCTTTCCTGGTCCACAGCCTCACCTGTATGTTGGGAAATTGAGCTTGCACAGGGCACAATTTTCCATCCATTCATTTTAATGGATGGGCAAAGGGAACTGGAATAGAAAGGAGTGGGAGCTATGCTACAGTTGTATAAAGCTCTGGTTAGATCCCATCTGGAGCACTGCGTTCAGTTCTGGGCACCACACCTCAGGAAGGATAGATTGCCCTCAGAGCGCAGATTCACCAGAATGATATCATAGCTAGAAGGGTTAAATTAAGAGGGGACGGGTTGCATAGACTAAGCTCGTATTCCCTTGAGACATAGAATATAACAGGGTGATCAAATTGAGGTGTTTAAAGTGATTAAAGGGTTTGAAAGGGTAGATAGAGAGAAACTATTTCCTCGGGGAGAGTCCATAACAAGAGCGTATAACCTTAAAACTAGAGCTAGGCCGTTCACGGGTGATGTCAGAATGGACTTCTTCACGCAAAGGGTAGTGGATATTTGGAACTCTCTCCCCCAAAAGGCTAGGTCAATTGAAAATTTTAAAAATTCAGATTGATAGATTTTTGTTAGTTGGCTATTAAGGGATATGGAACCAAGGCGGGTAGATGGATTTGAGATACAGATCCACCATGACCTAATTGAATGGCGGAATAGGTTTGAGTTGCTGAATAGCCTGCCTCTATGGCCTCAATTTTATCCCCCGCCCTCCTCTCCCATGCACGGGAGAGGATTGGGGTGGGGGGGCAGGGGTTAAAATATCAGGATCGAACAATCCAACCCTACTCCCACGGCCTGGAGCTTCCATCCTCCACTCACTGCCAGAGACGGTCTCCACAGGTCCCTGGCTGTGGCTTCCTGCCACTTGTTTGTGATCCTGCCCGTCGGCCAGGCTGTCAATTTGGCCAGCTGTCGGGTGGGAGTCTGCAGAAGATTATTTAAATGAAGCCCTGCTGTTAAGATTGGCAGAGCCTCCGCCCGCCCCCCCCCCCCCACCCCAGTGCTCCCCTGCACCCTCCCCGCCTCCCCGTTAATATCGGGGCCTATGTTCCTATGTTGCTAGGACAATCATGGGCTTCATGCGTGAAATTTCCCAACCTCCATTGCCGGTGGACAAGACTCCATGCCAGCAGCACACAAGCAGAAAATGTGCTCTATGAGTGGCCTGATTCCCCTTGTTTTGGTGCCACCAGAGACCCACTTTTTCATGGGTCTTAGGAACTGCCACCAGGTTCACCAGCTCTGTTTCTGTCCAGTGGCTGATGGAGAAGTGCACCAGATGGGAAATTACGCAGGGCAGAACGGCAGCGAGTGTCCTGTATTACACCTCTCCCAAACAGCTACACAGCTAAGTAAAAGCGCTTTACATTGTACTGCTTTGTAATGATATATCGAGGCTACTCAGTCCTGTTAAATTACGGTGCACTAAACTCATTAATACTCCTGTCATTGCCACGAGATGTTTAAAATGTTTTGCAAATAGCATCATGCAACAACACATGGGACAACTAGTGAAGCTGCTAGAAATAGCTAAAAATAGAATGGGAACAAAACTATGCCAGTAGTGTACAATTTTGAAAAAACTGATAGCAGAGAGTGAGTTCAAGGTTGTAATTTAATCTGAGTTCAGACACAGTTTATGATGTCAACTCAATACCTCAATTAGATGACAGCAGATTCACTCCCACGTATTTGCCAATCCCTATTGTCTGCTTCAGTTGAAAATGCAATATAGAAAGTCTGAGTAGGTTGTTGCGGGAATCATGGTTGCGATTGATAGTGCATCAATTGTATTGTTGAAGACGAAGAATCATTTTATAAGACCATGGGGTAGATTTTAATTTCGGGCGGGCGGCAGGAGCACTGCTCAGCCAGTGAGGACTGAGACAGTTTAAGGTCCGGGATCTCGTTTGGTTACTGCTGTCGGGCTTCGAGCAATGGAATGGGTCTCACAGCCAGCTCGCTGGTCAGGGGTGGGGATGGCGGACGGGGGAGTGGAGGGGTGGAATGACCCACTGGAAAATTGCTGCTGGAAGGGAATTCAAACTGAATCCACAATATGAACAGACAGGATCAGATCCATGTGTATATAGACACTGCCATTGCTGAAGACAAGTGCCGTGGTATGACTTTAATGTTTAAGTAAGATGCTCTGATCTCAACAATGTGGTATCTAGAGCTAAGGACTAACATGGGACCAGGTGAGTGATATAAACGGGCCAAACTTTCTTCAGTCGTGGCTCAGTGTGTAGCACTCTCGCCTCTGAGTCAGAAGGTTGTGTGTTCAAGTCGCACTCCAGAGACTTGAGCACAAAATCTAGGCTGGCACTCCAGTGCAGTACTGAGGGAATGCTGCACTGTCAGAGGTGCCGTTTTTCAAATGAGGCATTAAACTGCCCTCTCAGGTGGACGTAAAAGATCTCATGGCACTATTTTGAAGCAGAGCAGGGGAGTTATCCCCGGTGTCCTGACCAATATTTATCACTCAGTCAACATCACTAAAAAATACTGTCTGGTCATTATCACATTGCTGTTTGTAGAAGCTTGCTGTGCACAAGTTAGCTGCTGTGTTTCCTACCTTACAACAGTGGCTACATTTCAAAAGTCATTCATTGGCTGTAAAACGCTTTGGGACATCCTGAGGTCGTGAAAGGCGCCATATAAATGCAAGTCTTTTTTATTCATATCATATGGTGCTACCAGGTCTGCAAGTGCTGAGGTTGCCTAAGTTCCGTTAGTTGTGCGGAAAGTCTGTGGAAACTAGTACTGTTCCTTAATATGGTCACAGCTGTTAAAAGCAGTCTTTGGAATTCAGATTGATTAAAGAGACAGCAAAGCTTCTGCCCAGTCACTGAACTCCCCAGTCTCCTCCTTGCAGGATACTGTGGATTTCAATTCCCACAGTTACAGTGCTGTCATCACTCAGACTTACCTGCCACTGTTAGGAGTATGCTTTGTTCTCATTGGACTGGCAGATGGTATGTCATTCTGTGAGAGGATGCTGAATCATGGAAGTGGGGAAGAAAAACTAATCTGGTAATCTGTGCTTGTTGCATCCTGTCAGCTGATTGTGGTGAAATGTTTGCTCCAGTTATTGAACACTTTTATATTGCCATTGGGGCTCCAGTAAACTAGCGTTCAGCTGGTCACCATAATAGGGCCAATAGAAAGAAGACATTTTCTATGTATCCAATATCTAATCTCGGGACCATGAAAGATGCCATAGGATACACAGAGTTCACCTCTTTTATATTCGAGGGTGATAGGGGCACTACTGTTGGCCTCAACATCTCCAGGTGTGGGAGAAAAAAAAATCACCGTAGATTTATGCTCCCGCGTGCTATCCCCACACTAGGAAGATAGGAAGGTTGCAGGTTTGATCTATGGTCTGTGCTGATCCGACCCCACAATTGGTTGCCAAAGGTTCTCCACAAGAGGAGGCCTCCATGTCCTCGGGTTAGAGAGAGCAACATTGGTGCTATCCTTGCTGGAAGTGTGGATTTCTCATCGGGCTCAGCTCTGACGGCCCCCATGGTAAAACAGCCTGTTGATACACCCTGCTTAGACTCAGACATTAATAATGACGACTTGGAGAGATGGTGACCAGTGCCCAAAGCGCTCTACTCCAGCGATGAGTCAGAAGAGGTGGGGAGGAAACTGGTAAGAGTAACAAAACAAAAGGTTTATTTTTGACATGCTCCATTCTCCTTTTCATGCAGTTCTTTTCTGCTTGGGTGAAGCCATACTCGCCAAAGTGAGATCTGACAAGACAGGCCTTGGAATGTGTCATGCTACGGTTATGCGATTTATCATGTACCATGAATTGTCGACGACATGTGGCCTATTCTGCAAACCAAGTGCGTAACTCCCTGCTCTTCTCCCCATAGTGCTGCGGGATCTTTTACATTCAGCTGAAAAAGGAGCTGGTCCCTCAGTGTAACATTTCATCCAAAAGACAGCCCCTCTGGCAGTGCAGCCGTCCCTCAGTGCCGGCTTGAAGTGTCAGCCTAGGTTTAATGTCCCGCCCCTGGAGTGGGTTTAAACACACAACATTCTGACTCAGAGACAAGAGTGCTACCAACAACTGAGCCAAGCTGACGTTTATGTAGACTGCATTTTAACTGTGTTCTTCTTCCAGCCAGCTCTGTAATGGTGCAGTTGCGTGGGACCCGCTGCTGTAATCTGGGTTTAATTTTACAAACACATGCGGAAAAAAGTAGAGCTGCCCAAGTTATACTGGACTCCGCGCTACTTCCTTTTTCTTACACATCCAGCTTATGCCACACCTGACTGGCAGTGCTTGAAGGAGACGCTAGTGGGTGTATTCTAAGTTGAGTGAAAATATAAGTGCAACAGGGAAATCCACTTTATAGACACATTGACTTCTTCACTCACATTAGTGAGTCGACGAAAATACACGCATGGGTGATGAAAACAATAATTCCATGTCTTTTGATATTAATTAACAATAATACCTTCATATAATATAGCACTTGTTGTATTGAAGTGTCTTGAAACAATTCACACGTGGAATTATTTTTGAAGCCTATTGTTACTTAGATCAATTAGGCTGTACTAGCAATGTCCCACAAACAGTAATGAGATGGATGACCACTTAAGCTGATCATTTTTTTGCTGGTATTGGTGGATGTGTGACGAACATGAAAGGGACAGGAAAGAAATCTTCACGTTCCGTTCCAACTTAATTAGATTGAAAAGGTTTGCACTCGAGGTAGAGAGCCATTTGGAGGCTGTTTGAAAATTTCAAACTTGCAAGATGAAAGGACTTGTTTTGCTACAGTGCTTAAAAAGGATTTCACTTTTGTACTTAAAACAAAAGATATTGAAGTAATTCTTTTCCTTTATCTGAACACGGTATTGTGCTCTGTTCTGTAATTCCACCTTCTATTGTCTTGTAAATAACAGCCTTGATTTCCCCCTCCATTAGCTTTTCCAGAATGCTACAGTCAAATTGACCTAAATCTTCAGTCTACACAAAACGTTACTGTTAAATGGACTTCGCAATATCTGCACTACGATAAGATCAATTTCTGAGTGACTGTTTCATCTTTTTTGTTCTGATGTTGATTTGGCCATTTGCTTATAATCCCTTGAGCTGCTTCATACTGTTCCTGGTACTGGAGCTGTACTGTTGCAGCACGCCAGAGCTTGACATAGTACAAAGTACAGTTTTCAGGATTATGTTGCAAACTTTAAATATCAAAGCCTAACAATAAAACACTCACCGACTTCCCTGATAATTGTATTCAGCTCATCTTTATGTGCAGTATAATTGAGGGGCCTATGTGCGTAGAAAACAAATCAGCCCGGGCCTACACAGTCTCACTTGTCATCTGATAATGGGTAAGCTGGAAAGATTTCCATTCTTGCTATTCTGTGAAGAGGTTTTACTACTGTACCTCCCATATTAGATGTTCATCCCCAGGGAAAACTCTGTGTCTCCCTTTGTAAAGTACCTCTGTGGGAATTCTGCAACACCGCATCTCCAAACAATGCAGGTTTAAGCCTCAATCCATCACATCCATTCATTCAACAACAATTAAAGCAAATGTCCCAGGACTACTGTAACATGTCTGAATCAAGGGAGTGATTGCGACTGGGTTACAGCTTCTGGAGCTGATTCACAACTTAGCTTTTTGTGCAGGAATGTTCTCAGTGTTCTGTTTTACATGATCTGTTATGTTACGCGCTGTGATATTTTTTCAGTGAATAGATAAGACCTTACAAAGGCCCGAGACTTACAGGCTCAAACAGTTTGATAGATCATTCAATACAGTATTGCTGAAATGTCATACTCTTTTTATCTAGTGGACAATTGAAAGTTTAAGTTTTATCTATTTTCCTTCCTTCCTTTTCCTCGCTAAGCCTCCTGTTCCACACACAGCTGGGAGGCCAGAGAGATTGTGAGCTAAAATTGTGAGCGAAATAATTTCCTGTGCAAATACCCAAAAGGTGAGTAATATATTTATATTTTGGGCCAACAGCAGCTTAAAAAAATGTGAATATTTATCTATTACCATAAACCTTTTGGGGGAGAAATTAATTATAGCCCAAGAATGAGCGCTAGCTTTGGAAAAGATTGAGAATTAGTGCCAGATGCTAATGCTTCAGGCTGCACGCAAAATTCAGTCTCATTACACAAAGAAAGGATTGGAGCGCTATATCAAGCACTAATGGCCTAGCTCAGTGGCATTAAACTCAAAGCGCTGACCAATATCAGATGCAGTCTAATCACAAGTCATCGTTGCCACAAGCTCGTTCCAGTTCTTAAAGGGGAGGTTCATTGATGCTGCAGAACCTCATTCTCATCATTGCTGGCTGTGCAGCCATCTCAGCCAGCAGCAGCAGGTCAAGGAGAAGGAGCTGGATGACTCAAGCAGCTGTAATGGCGGCAGATCCACGCCCCAGGGAGAGAGCCCGCAGATTCTGCAACCATGCATTGGAGGCATTGGTGTTCGCCATGGAAAGACTGAGGGCGGTGCTCTACCCAGCAAGTGGCAGGAGGCCATCGCTGCAAGTCTTCTGCACCATGTGGAGGGAGGTAGCCCAGCATGTCTCAGGCAGCACTGTGGACCCCAGGACCCACCCACAGTGCAGGACAAAATTTAATGACCTCGCTCGGGTGGTCAGGGTGAGTCAATGCTTCAACAAATGTTACATACCACCATCTGAACCACAGACTGCATACACTGCCCAAAGCCCCACACCTCCAACATTCACCCACCAACAATCTCTACCTACCAACACTCACACCCACATCTCACATCTTGCACACAATGACAGCTATTCAGCTATGGCAGGCACATCACCCAAACACATTGCTCCACACTCACTCACTCACTTTCTTTTCTCTTGCAGGCCAAGGTGGCTCACAACAGGAGGGAGCAGGAGCGCACAGGCTGACACCCAAGCACTGTCTGAGCTAGAGACTAGAGTGCTGCAGATTATTGGGCGCCAGGTGGTGGGCGCCATGGCCACCGGCGACGTTGACCCCTCGGGGACAACAATGGTATATTCACCCCTACTCCTTCTTCTCAAATCCCACTTCCCCCTCACGCCACAAGCCTTTTGCACTTTCCAGTTAATCATGCTGTATGAATGCATTTCTCCCTTCCTGCCCCCTCCCCTCAACTTAACCTGAATCTTGTGCCTTTATGCTTTCAGATAATGAACAAGCACCTGAGCAGCCTGTCCCTGAGGGCACCATTGAGAGCAAGGCGGGAGAAGAGGAGGAGGAAGAACACACCGCGTCACTGCATCTCTCACCCGCAGGCACCAGCTCAGATACTGGCACTATGCATTCTTTAGAGGCTAGTATAGTAGCGGGATCGGCACAGGGTGATGCACCGGGGATGAGCGGGCTGCTGCAAGGCCAGGGGGAAAGGGTAGCTCGGGGGCCAGCTCCCCGGAGGGTGAGTTCGCACGCTTGTTACGCTGCACAGGACTCAAATGAGGACCTCGATTGGGAGGCGTTTAGAAGAAGGGTGATGGGCATGCACACGGAGATGATAGGTGTAATGCAAGGATGCCCGAGAGCCTCTCGACAATGCTAAGGAGTGTGGAGGAGTCAGCCTCCAACATTACACAAGGCTCTGCGCATACCATGGAACCCATCATTTCCAGTCAGCAAAGGATGGTAGACTCCCAGGGAGACCGTGGCAACCCAGACCTGATGCCGCGTGTGATGGGCAATCCGGGAGCTTCTATTGCAGCACAGGCGGAAGCGACACAATGTCTTAGTGCTGTAATGCAGTCTATGCTTAGTGGTATTGAATCTCAGACTGCTCTCATGCAGTTTCAGCTTGATGCAATGCAAGCTCTGATTGCTGCCATTGTGGCTGGATCTACCACTGTCGATCGGGGCTTTCATGGTGTTGCAGCAGGCCACAAACTGTGCTGCAACAGATTGCTAGGGTTGCTGAGGTCCTGCCCTAGGGGAGTGGCAGTGGTTTAGTGGAGCAAGAACCTGCTGCCCTCTCTCAGGATGACAGCATTCCTGCTCCGATCACTGGCACTCCGTCATTGCCCTTGTCGCTGCCTGTCATCCAGCCAGCCCAGACTGCTGCAGCCCATGATGAGGTGGTGCAGTCTACAGCAGGGCCTTCCATGCCCAGAGCTGGTTGAGGGCGTCTTGCAAGGCCATCTGAAGTTTCCCGCATGGACACTCAGCAGCCTTCCACCAGCCGTGCTGCAGCCACTGGGCCAACACTTCGTAGGAGCACTAGAGTAGGCAAAGGCACAGTAACGAGAGGCACTAAGGGATTGCACAAGGGTGAATAGGTAATATTGTTGTTGTAAATATGTGTTCACTGATTATTGATAAATGTACTAATTCAGTTTGGATTATTTTGTGGTGTATCTCATTTCAGTTTTGTGCTGTGTTATGGCCTGCGACAGGGATGGGATGATGGGAATGTGGTGAGCAACGAGGATCTGGGTTTTAATTTATTGGAACCGCAGTCTGATGAGGCGGTCACAGACCGCCCTTCCAGAAGGCCGATTGAGTGGCTGCCTCCTCCCTCACTTCTGTTCCTCCTCCTCCTCATCTTCCTCTTCTCCTTCTCCTCTCCCTGTTCCTCTGCCTGAGATGGTCCCGCAAACCCTGGTGGCAAGGGCTGCGCCCCCATGATGGCCAAGTTGTGGAGCATGCAGCAGACCACCACGAAATGGGACACCCGCTCAGCCGAGTACTGGAGGGCTCCTCCCGAGTGGTCAAGGCAGCGGAACCGTTGCTTCAGCAGGCCGATGGTCTGCTCAATGATGTTCCTGGTGGTGGCATGGCTCTCATTACATGAGTGCTGGGCTGGAGTGTTGGGGTTGCGGAGGGGAGTCATGAGCCTGGTGGAAAACGGATAGCCCTTGTCTCCGACCAGCCAGCTGTGAGCTTGATGTGGTGGCTGGAAGAGCGCTGGCACACTGGTCTGGCACAGGATGAAGGCATCGTGGCTGCTGCCAGGATAGCGGGCATTCACATTGAGGATTCGCTGTCTATGGTCACACACCAACTGCACATTCAGTGAGTGGTAGCCTTTGCGGTTACGGAAGATCTCAGGATTGTTATGCGGTGCCCGCAAAGCCACATGGGTGCAATCAATGGCGCCCTGCACCATGGAGAATCCTGCTATTCTGACAAAGCCACATGCACGCTCGTCCTGCTTCTCTCTGGTGATGGGGAAGGAAATATAGTCCCTTCTCCTACTGTAGAGAGCCTCTGTGACCTCCTGGATACAGCGATGGATGGCGAGCTGTGAGATGTTAGCTATGTCTCCTGTTGCAGACTGGAAGGATTCGCTGGCGAAGAAATTGAGGGCGACGGTGACCTTGACTGCCACTGGGAGAGCCGTGGTCGCCCTGATCTGAGGCTTGAGGTCTGGATGCAGGAGGTGGCAGAGTTCTGTGACCACCTCCTTGCTGAAGCAGAGCCTTCTAATACACCGCTCCTCACTTAATTGGAGTTAGGAGAAGTGCTCTTGGAATACCCTCAGAGGGTAAGGCCCCCTTTTGAGAGCCCTCATGGCCCTTCTCCTCCTTCTGGCCACATGTTCCAATCTTTCTCGCTGCCTCTGCTCCATCTGCCATAGATCCTGGAGGGCAAAGTCAACTACTGGTACAGCCCCCATTAATCATAGAAACATAGAAGATAGGAGAAGGAGTAGGCCATTCGGCCCTTCGAGCCTGCTCCGCCATTCAACGAGATCATGGCTGATCATCCAAACCCTAGCACCCGGTCCCTACACCGACAGCCATCCCACCCAAGCCCTATCCCCGTAACCCCGTAACCCCACGTATTTAATCCCCCCTAACACTAAGGGTCAATTTTTTTTATCATGGCCAATCAACCTAACCCGCACATCTTTGGACTGTGGGAGGAAACCGGAGCACCCGGAGGAAACCCACGCAAACACGGGGAGAATGTGCAAACTCCACACAGACAGTCACCCGAGGCCGGATTTGAACCCGGGTCCCTGGCGCTGTGAGGCAACAGTGCTAACCACTATGCCACCGTGTAGTAACCAAGTGTAGCACTGTGATATGTTGTGAGAATAAATGTAACTAATTGTTAGTAGCCACAGCACTCCTGATACTAAACAACCTTTAAATGGCTGTGCAACATTTTAACTCAATGTCAAACTGACAAGGAAGCAGTGAAACAGCACTAACCTGACAGCTGCGACTCATTATTGAGGATCCCTTTAAGTAGCGCCCCTGGAGCTGGCATCCACCTGCTTGAAAGTTCCTCTCCCTGTCGCTGTTGGGGCGAGGCGCTAAGGCGGGGGCGACAATGAATTTTGCAGATCGGGCGCCCGTGAGCCTAGCATGCTCACTGATGTCACAATCTGCCTGGCGCTGAGATCCCCGGCGGTAATTTGTATTGGCGGTGCTGGGGGGGGGGGGTCCAGATTTGTCTCGCGTCACTGGATTCGCCTCGCCTCGGTGCTACTGCGCCCCTGCACCCCATTAGCACCCCCCGCCAGGTGCTAACTGGAGGCGCTAACCAACTGAATCTTTCCCCCTTTCACTCCAATTAACCTGTGGTCAACCTCCCTGTGCTGACTCTAACCCTTAAAACCTTTTAGCCACCCTCAAATCTAGTGCCACTCAAATATATACAAAATCTCAGGTGAATGTTCCGTTCAAGTTGCATGTGAATGAAGATGTACTAAAATGTAATAGGCTATAAATTGCTAATGCTGATATGTGTGGACAGACATTTAACTTGTTTGTATGGTATTCCTCAGTCTGCTACTTTACCAGAGACGGTAATCCATGAACCCATTAAACGGTATCTCCTCTATTTAAGTATCATATGACTGTCATACAAATGCGTAAGTGTTGTCTTATGAAGAAAGATTGAGCAGGTTGGGCCTATACTCATTGGAGTTTAGAAGAATAAGAGGGGATCTTATTGAAACATAAGATTCTGAAGGGGCTGACAGGGTCGATGCAGAGAGGATGTTACCCCTCATGGGGGAATCTAGAATGAGGGGGCATAATTTCAGAATAAGGGGGCGCCCTTTTAAAACGGAAATGAGGAGGAGTTTCTTCTCTCAGAGGGTTGTGAATCTTTGGAATTTTCTTCCCCAGAGAGCTGTGGAGGCTGGGTCATTGAATATATTCAAGGCGCAGATAGACAGATTTTTGAAAAACAGGAGAATCAAGGGTTATGGGGAGCGGGCAGGAAACTGGAGTTGAAGCCAAGATCAGATCAGCCATGATCTTGTTGAATGGCGGAGCAGGCTTGAGGGACCAAATGACCTACTCCTGCTCCTATGTCTTATGTTCACCTGCTAACATCATGCAGTCCTGAGGGGGTTCTGTATTATGGGAAATGTCACCTTTTAGATAAGATGTTAAGCGTTAAATCTGTCTATTCAGGTGGACATAAAAAGAAATCCCATGGCACTATACAAAGAAGAGCAGGGGAGTTTCCCAGTTGTTCTGGCCAACATTTATCCACCAATCAACACTATCAAAAACAGATTAACTGGTCATTTCTCTCATAGCTATTTGTGGGACCTTGAGTGGGCAGATGGGGTCTTGGTTTAACAGTCCAATATAGACTAAATTGGCTGCTGTGTTGGCCTATGAAGCAACAGTCACTGCATTTCAAAGCAACTCATTGGCTGCGTAATGGCTTGGGATGTCCTGAGGACATGAAAGGTGCTATATAAATGCAAATTCTTTCTTTAGTTAATTTAAGATACACACCTGGGGGTAGATTTTGACTTTGTGCGATAGTGTAAACCGGGTGATAGCGAATCGGCAGCCCGTTTTACATCACTCCAATGGACTTCAGTGGAAATAGAAATCGGGAGAGGTGCAAAAAGGGCTGCCGACTCGCTATCACCCATTTTAAACTTGCGCACAAAGTCAAAATTTACCCCCTGGAGTTTCCATGGGGGTTTTTTCCAATCTCCTGCCGTAACCTCAGCTTAAGATCGGCGGAAACCCTGGGGTACACCACTTCTCTGGGTTATAGCAGGAGATCGGGGAACTCCTGCCGAAATTCTATCTGATAAATGCTCAACAACTCGAGCTCCACCCATCTGCTGTTTTCCAGGTATATGTAGAAATGCTTCTTTTCATGTGCAAAAATAGGGACAAATAAAATCTATTCTGACTTTTTACCTCATATGATTTAACACCCTACTCCCCCCATCTTGGAAAGGACAGAACACATACAAGCTTGTACTCCTGAAAACTTTGGTACTGCTCATAGGAACATAGGAGAAAGAGTCGGCCATTCATCCCTTGAGGCTGTTCCGCCATTGAATTATATCATGGCTGACCTGTACCTCAACTCCATTTACCCACCTACGCTCCATAATCCCTTGATAATACCTAACAAAATCTATCAATCTCAGTCTTGAAAATCTCAGTTGATCCAGCACCCACAGTCTTTTGGGGGAAGTGTGTTCCAGATTTCCACTACCCTTTGTGTGAAGAAGTGCTTCCTGACATCAACTCTGAATCGCCTAGCTCTAATTTTAAGGTCATTCCCCCTTGCTATCTGCCAGCACTTGGGTATGGCAGGAATATTACAGCTCCAAAAAAAAAACCCTCATCCATAATATATAGACTAAATTTCCAAATAGACAGAAAAAGCAAACTACATAGAACAAAAAAACCAAAATATGGAGCAATAAAGAATTCTGGGAAAATGGAATTGCTAAGGCCAAATGACTTAACTCACAACTTTGCTCTGCCAGGTATTGTGAATAAGCTAAAGAGAGAGAGAGAAAGAACTTATATTTATATAGCGCCTTTCCCATCCTCAGGACATTTTGAAGTGCTTTACAACTAATGAATTACTTTTGAAGTGTAGCCTCAGTTTGTTTGTAGGCAAATGCGGCAGTCAATTTGCACACAGGAAGGTCCCACAAACAGCAATGAGCTGAATGACCAGTGCGTTGGAGTCGCTAGAAATCAACAGGCTCAGACTTTTGTTGCAGCAAAGGCAAAATGCGTGTTAATTTATTCACTCTCCATGAGGACTGAGGATCTCAGCCTCGTTGCAGGGCTATGACGTCATCACGCTACCGATGCATGATGTCATCATGCTACCGATGCTCTTAAAGGGACCCTGCCCCGATAACCCAACCAAGTACATACATATAACAACATTGGGATACATAGTGAATTGTGTTTAGGTACAAATAACCACATTGGCTATACATTGTGAATTGTGTTATTGTCACTATGTGGTCTCCGCCACATACGTCCCCCCAGAATTCACTAGCACTGGCAATGTCAGTCGTTGGAGGGGCCGGATCACACGGTCGGAACGGCTCCTCAATTCCGGGGTGGGGACCGGGGGGTTCGTTGGAGGGACCTCGGGCACTCGGTGGTGGACTGAGGGTGCAGAAACCGGAGGTCGGCCCCGCCTCGGGGGCTGTGCCAACTCAACGGGTCGGTTCAGATCCAGGTGGGCCAGCTTAAGACGGTCCACGGAAATGCAGTCCGGCTTACCGCCGACATCCACTATGAAGGTCTTGTCCCCAGTTTCCAGGATGCGGAATGGTCCATCGTAGGGTGGCTGAAAAGGTCCCCGGTGGGCGTCGTGGCGGACGAAAACGTACTCCGCCGCACGAAGGTCAAGCGGAACATGGGACTGCGGGAGGCCGTGCTGCGACGTGGGCACCGGCGCGAAAACCTTGGCGTTGTCCAGAAGGTCGGACCGCTGATGGGCTGCGGACCAAGGTTCCGTTGCATTGGGGACAAAATTCCCGGGAACCCGCAGCGGCTGTCCGTAGATGAGCTCGGCGGACGAGGACTGGAGGTCCTCCTTGGGGGCGGTCCTGAGTCCCAGCATGACCCACGGGAGTCTGTTGATCCAACTGTCGTTCCGGAGGCTGGCCCGGAGCGTGACCTTCATGGAGCGATGAAACCGTTCGCACAGTCTGTTAGCCTGAGGGTGGTATGCTGTGGTGCGGTGGAGTCTCAACCCGAGGCCTCAGGTGACAGCGTTCCAGAGCTCCAACGTGAACTGGGGCCCCCGGTCGGAGGAGACGTCAGATGGGGCGCCGAACCGGGCGACCCAAGTGCTGATGAATGCCCGAGCCACATCGGCGGACGTAGTTGAAGACAGCGGGACGGCTTCCGGCCATCGGGTGGTTCTGTCGACCATTGTGAGGAGGTGGGTGAACCTGCGGGAGGGCGGCAGGGGCCCCACCAGGTCCACGTTAACATGGTCGAACCGCCTCTCGGGCACCGCGAAAGGCGCCAACGGCGCCTTAGTATGGCGATGCACTTTCGAGCGTTGGCATACCACGCAGGTGCTGGCCCAGTCACGAACGTCCTTCCTGAGCCCGTGCCAGATGAACTTAGCCGCCACCAGCTTCTGTGACGGCTTCCTGCCCAGGTGGGAAAGATTATGGACGGCGTCGAAAACTTGCCGTCTCCACCTGTCGGGCACGACGGGACGTGGCTGCCCAACGGAAACGTCGCATAGGAGTGTGGTGCCGGCATCGTCGAACGCGATGTCCGCTAGCTGAAGGCCCATGACCGCCATCCTTTAGGCCTGGACGTCCGGGTCGGAGGCCTGGTCGGCCGCCATGCAGGTGTAGTCGATGCCGAGGTGTACGGTGCTGGCGATGGCTCGGGAGAGACAGTTGGCAATGGGGTTGTCTTTCCCAGCCACATGCTGGATGTTCGTTGTAAAATCTGAGATGAAGGCCAGCTAGTGTTGCTGACGGGCTGACCACGGCTCGGAAGCTTTGGCCATGGCGAAGGTCAATGGTTTGTGGTCCACGAACGCTGTGAACGGGTGAGACTCCAGTAGGAAACAGAAGTGTCGGACAGCGAGGTAGCGGCCGAGAAGCTCGCGATCGAAGGTGCTGTACTTCCACTCATTGGGGCGGAGTTGCCGGCTGAAGAAGGCGAGCGGCAGCCAGGTGCCGTTGATCCACTGTTCGTGGATGGCGCTGACCACATAGTCCGAGGCGTCGGTGGTGAGAGCGATCGGCGCATCAGGTAACGGATGCGCCAGCATGGTCGCGTTAGCCAGGTCCCTTTTCATGTCCGTGAAAGAATTGGCCATCTCCTTGGACCAGTCGACGGCGAGCTTGTCGGACTTGCCTTTGAGGGCCTCATAAAGGGGCTGCATAAGCTGGGCTGCTCGGGGGACGAAGCGATGGTAAAAGTTCACCATGCCCAAAAACTCCTGCAGGGCCTTCGTGGTGAGGGGTCGCGGGAAGTCCATCACGGCCTCCACTTTCGATGGCAGTGGCACCGCCCCGTCCTTCGTGATGAGGTGCCCGAGAAAGTCGATCGAGGACAGCCCGAACTGGCACTTGGCCAGGTTGACGATTAGACCATGCTGGCTGAGGCGTTGGAAGAGAATCCGAAGGCGCGACACATGCTCCGTCCTGGAGGCGCTGGTGATGAGGATGTCATCCAGGTATACGAACAGGAATATCAGGTCCCGTAACATGGTGTCCATTAGGCATTGAAAAGTCTGGGCGGCGTTTTTGAGGCCGAATGGCATGCGGAGGAATTCGAACAGCCCGAACGGGGTGATCACCGTGGTTTTCGGGACGTCCTGCGGCTGGACAGGGACCTGGTGGTAACCCCGGATGAGGTCCACTTTCGAGAGTACCACTTTCCCGGCCAGGCTGGCAGAAAAGTCCTGGAGGTGTGGAATCGGGTAGAGGTCGGGGGTCGTAGCGTCGTTGAGGCACCGGTAATCGCCGCACGGGCGCCACCCGCCGCCTGGTTTTGGAGCGATGCGGAGGGGCGAGGCCCACGGACTGTTCGACTGGCGGATGATGCCGAGGCGCTCCATGGTGTCGAACTCGGCTTTAGCGATGGCGAGTTTCCCCGGGTCGAGGCGCCGAGCGCGGGCATAGACGGGCGGACCGGTGGTCGAGATGTGGTGTTCTACCCCGTGTTTGGTAGCGGTTGACGAGAACGTGGGCTTCGTGAGGTCCGGGAACTCGGCGAGGAGGCGGGAAAACTCGTCGGAGGCCGAGAGTGCGCTGGACAACTTCGTCCTGCTGGACCCGCTGAGGGAACACGGGAGCGAGCTGAAAGTCTCAGCGTTGATGTGACGTCGGTTCTTGACGTCCACCAAAAGGCCATTGGCACAGAGGAAGTCAACGCCAAGAAGGGGGGTGGACACTTTTGCCGTGACAAAGTCCCAGGTGAACCACTGCCCGCCAAAACAAAGCGCCACGCTCCGTTTCCCGAGGGTGCGGATGGAACTGCCATTGGCGGCTTCGAGGACGGGGCCGTGGTTCCCCCCTTGAATGTCTATGGTTGACGCGGGCAGGACACTCACCTGGGCACCCGTGTCGCAAAGAAAACGACGTCCGGAGCCGGTGTCCGTAATAAATAACAAACTGCCTGAACAGCCGACAGCCATAGCAGCCGACGAGTGGTCTTTCGTTTGTTTCGACGCGGGAAAACTGCACGGGGGCCGGCACTTCCTGGCTTTGGGGCCGAACTGCGCGTGGTAGAAGCAGAGACTTGGGGGCTGCTGCCATTGGTCTGTATCGGTGGGGGCAGGGCTCCGCGTGGCCGCGCAGTACTGTTACTGTTACGGAGAAAAATTTGTCAGCCTCCTTGGCCAGGTCGCGGAAATCGGTAATGGAAGATTTGGCTAAAGCCGACCATACCTGACCTGGCAGCTGTTGAAGGAACAGTTCCTTGAAGAGGAAGCATGGCCTGTGTGTGCCCAGGAGGGCCAGCAGGTGGTCCATCAGCTCCGAGGGCTTGGAGTCGCCAAGCCCGGTTAGAGAGAGAAGCCGGCATGCGTGCTCGGCTTTGGTGAGTCCAAAAGTTTCTAAGAGGTGCGTTTTCAGCTTTTCGAATTTGTTGAGCTCCGGGGGGTTCTCGAGCAGGCTCACAACTCTGGCCGCGGTGGAGCTGCCGAGAGCAGAGGTGACGTAGTAGCACCTCATGTCGTCCACGGTGATGTCCCGGAGTGCAAATTGAGCCTCGGCCTGGGCAAACCAAGCGACAGCCTGTCGTTCCCAAAACTCGGGTAATTTGATGGAAATGGCATTCGTCGCCATTTCAGATGCGGTCTTTGGAATCGTCCAAAAGAGCAGCGGGGTCACCAATGTTGGAGTCGCTAGAAATCAGCAGGCTCTGAGACTTTTGTTGCAGCAAAGGCAAAACGCGTGTTACTTTATTCACTCTCCATGAGGACTGAGGATCTCAGCCTTGTAGCAGGGCTATGACGTCATCACGCTACTGACGCTCTTAAAGGGACCCTGCCCCAATAACCCAACCAAGTACATACATATAACAACATTGGCTATACATAGTGAATTGTGTTTAGGTACATATAACCACATTGGCTATACATTGTAAACATAGAAACATAGAAGATAGGAGCAGGAGTAGGCCATTCAGCCCCTCGAGCCTGTTCCGCCATTTAATGAGATCGTAGCTGATCATCCTAATTCAGTACCCTGTCCCTGCTTTCTCCCCATATCCCTTTAGCCTTAAGAAATATATCCAACTCCTTCTTGAATATATTTAATGAATTGGCCTCAACGGCCTTGTGTGGTAGAGAATTGTGTTATTGTCCCTATGTGGTCTCCGCCACAAGTGTCTGTTTTTGGTGATGTTGACCAGGACTCTGGGAGAACGCTTCTTCAAGTTGTTCCATCGGATCTTTTATGTCCATCTGAGAGGGTAGATGGGATCTAGGTTCAACATTTCACCTGAAAGATGGTTTTGCCAATAATATAGCACTCCCTCAGTGCAGCACTCAACCTAGATTATCTGCTTAAATCCTTGCGGGGGGGTGGGGGGCTTGAACACTTGCCCTTCTGACTCAGGAGTGAGAATTCTACCACTTAACCAAGGTTGGTACTAAAGGTAAACTGATATGATTTTACTCATTTTGATTCAAGTTCAGCTGTGCAAAGTCAATGATGTCAGCCTTTACAGGAAACTCCCTTTCATTTCTTAGAATTAAGGGCTTTTCTTTTTTTCAATCTTATTTTCTTCTGAGTTACTGCCAGGAAGTTCTTTTTGAATCACTTCCTGTGGAAAACAATGGGGTATGTTTTCTCCATGTTTTTATTGGTGGTGTTGGCTAATATATTAAATTATATTTCAAGCAATTTAAAGATTCAAAAAATCTCCATCAGTTTATGATTAATCACTTTCAACAAAAATTGGTGTAAAACTATTTCCTGGGCACAGATTCTGTCAATCTCACTCAGTGAGGGACACTCTCCTCTTCACTGAATCAGGTTCTCTACTTTCCCCCTTCCCATTTTACCTGCACTTGTGGTAAAACTAGGAAGAAACAGCTGTGAATATAACTGTGCAATACTGGGATTGTTCTCTTTAGAGCAGAGAAGGTTAAAGGGAGATTTAATTGAGGTGTTCAAAATTATGAAGGATTTTGATAGAGCAAGTAAGGACAGCACGGTGGCATAGTGGTTAGCACTGTTGCCTCACAGCGCCAGGGACCCGGGTTCGAATCCGGCCTCGGGCGACTGTCTGTGTGGAGTTGCACATTCTCCCCATGTTTGCGTGGGTTTCCTCCGGGTGCTCCGGTTTCCTCCCACAGTCCAAAGATGTGCGGGTTAGGTTGATTGGCTATGATAAATTGACCCTTAGTGTTAGGGGAATTAAATGGGGATATGTGTTGGTGTAGGGGTTACGGGGATTGGGTGGGATATGTGTCGGTGCAGGCTCGATGGGCCAAAATGGCCTCTATCTGCACTGTGGGGTTTCTGTGATTCTGTGAACTGCTTCCACTGGCAGGAGGGTTGGTAACCAGAGGACACAGATTTTGGATAATTGGCAAAAGAACCAGAGGGGAGATGAGGAGATTTTATTTTACACAGCGAGTTGTTCCCTGCACTGCCTGAAAGGGCGGTGGAAGCAGATTCAATAGCAACTTTCAAAAGGGAATTGGATATATACTAGAAAAAGAACATTTTTCAGGGCTATGGGGCAAGAACAGGGAAGTGGGACTAATTGGATTCCTCTTTCATAGAGCCAGCACAGGCAGGATGGGCCGAATGGCCTCCTTCTGTGCTGTATGATTATGATTCTATGTTTTGGTACTGTAAGCTGTATATTTTTATTGATGGATTTCAGTGAACCCTGCTCTGCCACTGTAGGCACAGTTGAGTCTTTGCGTTTTTCTACTTCTTTCTTTGTTGAAAAAAAATAGCCTCTTTCTTAAAAAGACTGTAAAGATGGCTGAAGTGGGAAATGGAAATATCAGTCAGTGGTAGGAGGCGCTCTTCAGAAGTGGGTAGGCCCAAATTGAGACGTCTGGTCTTGCTATATTGAACTGGAAAAAAAGTGTTTCACCTCACCTTGATAAAAACAATTGTCACTGAAAGTGTACAATAAAAGTGTGAATCTAATTTCTGTTACCTATTCAGTTGGATACAAAAACAAAAATGAACATCATTGTCAGTCACCTGTCATCTTATCTACAACAATATGCTCAAGGAATTGTTCCTTAAAAGAAAAGTTCACATCATTAAATCAAATCTTTAAGGGCCGTGGAAGAAACACAAAAGTAAGTTTCTAAAACCTTTCAGAATGTGGAGCCAAGAGGAACACTCCTGCTTCTCCTGGCTCCACATTAAAACTCCAGGCTGCTGCTGGCCACTCCTTGCCCTCCTCATGAATCCCACCCCACCCCGCCCACCCTGCACCCAGATTTTCCAAAAGCCTCACAGTTATGCTTTTACATCTCCCATATCTCCTTATTCAAGACCCTCCGAACTGGCTTCTGATTCACCCACACCAAATCTGCCCTGGTCAAGGTTACAGCAAACATCTTATGTGATTGTGACATTATTCCCCTCCATCTTCCTCAACATCTCTCCATCACCGTCCACCCCTGTGGCACATTCCAGCACTACCGGTCACTACAAAGTCATTCCATATTTTCCACAGTTACCCCTCCTGTATTCTACTGCTCCACTGGGCATCTCTGTGCTATCACCCATTTTATACTATTGCTCAAAGTCAAAATCTACCCAAGTAAGTGAAATCCCTTCCTCGTCATGTACACTCCAGACTCTAATACTGGACCATGTAAAGTCAGTTGATCGTGCCCTGTACGTGAGGGAAACCTGCAATCCTGGAGAAACCCAGAGCCCAGTCTGTGTATGACAAATGTCAGGTTGTGAATAAAAGTGAGAACCAGGCTGAATATAGAAAGTTCAGTGGGGGAGTGAAAAAGGAAATAAGAGGGGCAAAGAGGGAGTATGAGAATAGACTGGCAGCTAACATAAAAGGGAATCCAAAAGACTTCTATAGCCATATAAATAGCTAACGGGTTGTAAGAGGGGTGGGGCCGATTAGGGGCTGAAACAAAGACATATGCATGGAGGCAGAGGGCATGACAGAGGGACTAAATGAGTAGTTTGTATCTGCCTTTACCAAGGAAGAAGATGCTGCAAAAGTCATAGTGAAAGAGGAGGTAGTTGAGATACTGGATGGGATAAAAATTCATAAAGAGGCGGTTCTAGAAAGGCTGGCTGTACTTAAAGTAGGTAAGTCACCAGTGTAGGAATGTCTAGTTCCTATCCAAAGACTGAGGTCCACTCAGGCGCTTAAACAAAATGAAGTTTAATGGAAACTAACAGGTTTAAACAAGTAACTGCAGGAGAACATCGAGTGTAGGTCTATTCAGTTTGGAGGCTCCACGAGGACTGTTGGCTGGTCCCGTGGTTGACGTCATCACGTCATCACGTTCTTCCCGCCAGTGGGGGATCACGTGATGTATGGCGTGACACCATTGCGTTTACCCACGCTGTTAAAGCAATCACGCTCTATACAAGTAAACAGTATAAATAAAGATACAGACTCAGGCTGTAGCTAACATGTTGTTATAGGGAATTATATACAAACGGTCTGAGTCCTTTAGTGGCTCTGCCACACGCGCCCCCCCAGAATTGTCTTTAACAGCAAAAGTGAGACGGCGAGGAGGCCGGACAAGCCTGTCTGAGCGACTTCTGTAACCCTGAAGTGGAAGCTGATGGACAGTGGTTGAGCTGTCGGGCGGTTGTGGTGGAGCTGGCATGGTGACTGTGGGCGGTCAGCCCCGTTTTGGCGGTTGAGTGATTTCGACTGGGCTGTCCAGGTCTAAGTGCACCGGCTTCAGCCGGTCAACCAATATGTGGTCCGGTTTTCCTCCGATATCGACCGAAAAGGATTTGTCTCCCGGCTCTATGACGCGGAAGGGACCAGTGTAAGGAGGCTTGAGCGGGTCCCGGTGAGCGTCGTGGCGGATAAACACGCACTCGGTGCTTTTCAGCTCAGTTGGGACGTGGGAGCTCTGTAAGCCGTGATGCGACGTAGGCACTGGAGTGAAACATCTGGCCGCTTCCTGGTGGCTGACGAGTTGCTGGGATGCGGACCATGGCTCTGTTGGAGACGGGAGGAAATCCCCTGGTACTTGTAGTGGTTGGCCATATACGAGTTCCGCCGAGGAGGATTGTAAATCTTCTTTGGGCGCCGTACGAAGACCCAAAAGGACCCAGGGAAGTCTGTCCACCCATCCCGCGCCTTGAAGACTGGCCCGCAGAGCGGCTTTGAGGGACCTGTGGAATCGCTCGCACACGCCGTTCGCCTGTGGATGATAGGCGGTGGTGCGATGTAGTTTGGTGCCGAGCACCTGAGCCACAGCGTTCCAGAGATCAGAGGAAAACTGCGGTCCACGATCGGAAGAGATGTCCGCTGGTACGCCGAAACGAGCAACCCAAGAGGAGATGAAAGCTCTGGCCACGTCTGCCGAAGTGGTGGAAACCAAAGGAACTGCCTCTGGCCATCTAATGGTGCGGTCTACCATTGTGAGGATGTGTGTAAAACCTTGAGAAGGTGGAAGCGGCCCCACGAGATCCACATTCACGTGGTTGAATCGACGCTCCGGAACAGCGAAGGTGGCCAATGGAGCTTTTACATGACGCTGTACCTTGGCCTTTTGGCAGACCACGCAGGTGTTGGTCCAGTCACGGACATCCAGGTGCATACCTCTCCAGACGAATTTTGATGACATCAGCCTTTGCGAGGCCCTCATGCCAGGGTGCGACAAACCGTGTATGGCGTCGAACACTTTTTGGCGCCAGGCGACTGGAACTATAGGGTGGGGAACTCCCATGGAGATGTCGCAAAGTAGCGTGGTGCCTGCGGCATGGAACTTGACGTCGGCCGCTTGGAAGCTAGAGGGGCTGGTCCTGTATGCTTGGACCTCCGGGTCCGAGGCTTGATCTGCAGCCATGAGGGCATAGTCGATTCCGAGTTGGACTGCGTGCACAGTCGAGCGGGAGAGGCAATCCGCCACCAGGTTGTCTTTGCCGGACACATGCTGAATGTCTGTGGTGAATTCTGAAATGAACGTCAGGTGACGTTGTTGCCGAGCTGACCACGGTTCGGCGGTCTTGGCCATAGCGTACGTTAGTGGCTTGTGGTCCACATAAGCCGTGAACGGACGTCCCTCTTGTAAGAACCGGAAATGGCGGATGGCTAGAAAAAGGGCCAGCAACTCCCAGTCGAAAGTGCTGTACTTTCTTTCGTTTCGCCGTAGTTGATGGCTGAAAAACGCAAGAGGTTGCCACATCCCATTCACCCACTGTTCCTGCACTGCGCCGATTGCGTAGTCCGACGCGTCGGTGGTAAGGGCAATGGTAGCACCTGGAAGCGGGTGCGCCAACATGGTTGCGTTGGCCAAGGCGCCTTTGGTGTTGACGAACGCCCGATCCATCTCGGCCGTCCAGCTGATCGGATCCTTACCGGACTTGGCCTTGAGGGCCTCGTACAAAGGCTGCATAAGCAGAGCCACCTTAGGGACGAACCGGTGATAGAAATTGACCATCCCGAGGAACTCCTGTAGGGCCTTGATGGTCTGCGGGCACGGGAAAGATGTAACCACTTCGACCTTCATCTGTAAGGGAATTGCGCCGTCTGATGTAATGCGGTGGCCCATGAAATCAATCCGCTGCAGGCCGAACTGGCACTTGGTCGGGTTGATAATCAAACCGTGTTGACTGAGGCGTGTGAAGAGGGTACGCAAATGGCAGAAGTGCTCCTCTTTGCTAGGGTTGGCGATGAGGATGTCGTCGAGGTAGACGAAGAGGAATTTTAGATCCCGCAGCACGGAGTCCATTAAGCGCTGGAAAGCCTGTGCAGCGTTCTTTAAGCCAAACGGCATTCGCAGAAATTCAAACAGGCCGAATGGGGTGATGACTGCGGTTTTCGGGACGTCTTGCGGGTGCACGGGGACCTGGTGGTAACCGCGGACGAGGTCGACTTTCGAAAAATAAGTATTTCCCGCCAAATGGGCCGAGAAATCTTGGATATGCGGGATCGGGTACCGATCAGGAGTAGTGGCATCATTCAGGCGTCGGTAGTCACCGCATGGCCGCCATCCGCCGTCGGGTTTCGGAACAATGTGGAGAGGCAAAGACCAGGGACTATTCGACCAGCGAATAATCCCCAGCCGCTCCATCGTGTCGAACTCCGCTTTCGCAGCCGCGAGCTTGCCGGGTTCGAGGCGTTGGGCCCATGCATAAACCGGGGGGCCGGTGGTGGTGATGTGATGTTCCACACCATGTTTAGTAGCCGAGGAGGAGAAAGTGGGCCTGGTCAGATCTGGTAACTCTCCGAGGAGCCGAGTGAAGTCGTCTGGAGGTGGGAAAGCACAGAAGACAGTGTGCAGCACGGCGTTACCGTGGTGGCATGGGATGGAGTGGAACGTGGCCGCATTGATCAACCGGCGGTGCCTGACATCGACCAGGAGGCCGTTGGCGCACAAAAAATCCGCCCCAAGGATGGCCTGTGTGACTTTGGCCATGATGAATTCCCAGTGGAAACGCTGACCGCCGAAACACACCTGGACCCGCCGCCTTCCAAAGGTCCGAACGTCCGCACCATTAACCGACGTGAGGGCGGGCCGTGGCCCCCAGCTAGTATATCGAGATTTGACGCAGGTAGGATGCTACACTGCGCCCCGGTGTCGCAAAGGAAACGTCGACCAGATAGGGAGTCGGTGATGAAGAGAAGCTTCCCTGAGTCTCCGATGGCCATTGCAGCCGCGGGGCGCTCATTAGACCCGGTCCTCTTTTGCCAGGGTGTCTGAAGATGTTTTTTTTTGTGTCGAAAGCTGCAGGGAGGGCCGCAGCATCTTGCTTTAGTGCCAAAACGGGCATGGTAAAAGCACAACCCCGCTGATTGAGGAGCTGGAGCAGCGTGGGGGATGGGCGCCTCGTGGCCGCGCAGTGCTGTTGTGTCACCGCGAAGATCTTGTCTGCTTCGGCAGCAAGCTCTGCGCAGTCTGTGACTTTGGACCTGGCTAGGGCAGCCTGAACTTGCTCCGGGAGTAGGCTGAGGAATAGCTCCCTGAAGAGGAAGCATTCTGGCTCGGACCCGAGGAGCGTGAGCATCTGGCTCATGAGCTCGGACGGCTTGAGTCCCCGAGGCCGGGCATAGTGAGCAGCCGGCGGGCGCACTCCGACTTCGTGAGCCCAAAAACCTGCAGCAACCGCGACTTTAAGGTGTCATACTTACGATCAGTAGGCGGACTACCGAGTAGGCTGACGATCTGCGAGGCTGTGGCGCTGTCGAGGGCGGAGATCCCGTAATAATAACGGGTCTGATCCGCAACGATGTCCCTGATGGTGAATTGGGCTTCAGCCTGGATGAACCACGCGGCTGGTTGTTGCTCCTAGAACTGCGGTAGCTTCAAGGTAACGGCGTTCATTTCCATGTTGATTATCTTCTGCGAAAACCATTCGCAAAAGTCGGGGTCACCAATGTAGGAATGTTTAGTTCCTATCCAAAGACTGAGGTCCACTCAGGTGCTTAAACAAAATGAAGTTTAATGGAAACTAACAGGTTTAAACAAGTAACTGCAGGAGAACATCGAGTGTAGGTCTATTCAGTTCGGAAGTTCCACGAGGACTGCTGGCTGGTTCCGTGGTTGACGTCATCACGTTCTTCCCGCCAGTGGGGATCACGTGATGTATGGCGTGACATCATCGCGTTTACCCACGCTGTTAAAGCAATCACGCTCTATACAAGTAAACAGTATAAATAAAGATACAGACTCAGGCTGTAGCTAACATGTTGTTAAAGGGAATTATATACAAACGGTCTGAGTCCTTTAGTGGCTCCGCCACACCAGGACCGAATGGGATGCATCCTAGGATGCTGAGGGCAGTTAAGGTGGAAATTGCGAAGGTACTGGCCATAATCTTCCAATCCTCCTTAGATACGGGGGTGGTGCCAGAGGACTGGAGAATTGCAAATGTTACACCCTTGTTCAAAAAAGGGTGTAAGGATAAACCCAGCAGCTACAGGCCAGTCAGTTTAACCTTGGTAGTGAGGAAGCTTTTAGAAATGATAATCTGGGACAAAATTAATTGTCACTTGGACAAGTGTGGATTAATTAAGGAGAGCCAGCATGGATTTGTTAAAGGCAAATCATGTTTAACCAACTTGATTGAGTTTTTTGACGAGTTAACAGAGAGGGTTGATGAGGGTAATGCGGTTGATGTGGTGTACATGGACTTACAAAGGCGTTTGATAAAGTGCCACATAATAGGCTTGTCAGCAAAGTTGAAGCCCATGGAATTAAAGGGACAGTGGCAGCATGGATATGAAATTGGCTAAGTGACAGGAAACAGAGAGTAGTGGTGAACGGTTGTTTTACGAACTGGAGGAAGGTATACAGGGGACCACTGATTTTCTTGATATATATTAATGACTTGGATTTGGGAGTACAGGGCACAATTTCAAAATTTGCAGATGACACAAAACTTAGAATTATAGAGAACAGTGAGGAGGATAGTAATAGACTTCAAGAGGACATAGACAGGCTGGTGGAATGGGCGGACACGTGGCAGATGAAATTTAACGCAGAAAAGTGCGAAGTGACATTTTGGTAGGAAGAACAAGGAGAGGCAATATAAACTAAAGGATACAATTCTAAAGTGGATGCAGGAACAGAGAGACCTGGGGGTATATGTGCACAAATCGTTGAAGGTGGCAGGACAGGTTGAGAAAGCGGTTAAAAAAGTATACGGGATCCCGGGCTTCATAAATAGAGGCATAGAGTACAAAAGCAAGGAAGTTATGATGAACCTTTTTAAAACACTGGTTCAGCCTCAACTGGAGAATTGTGTCCAACTCTGGGCACCGCACTTTAGGAAGAATGTGAAGGCTTTAGAGAGCGTGATTGCTTTAACAGCGTGGGTAAACGCGATGATGTCACGCCATACATCACGTGATCCCCCACTGGCGGGAAGAACGTGATGACGTCAACCACGGAACCAGCCAGCAGTCCTCGTGGAACTTCCGAACTGAATAGACCTACACTCGATGTTCTCCTGCAGTTACTTGTTTAAACCTGTTAGTTTCCATTAAACTTCATTTTGTTTAAGCACCTGAGTGGACCTCAGTCTTTGGATAGGAACTAAACATTCCTACATTGGTGACCCCTTCAGTTATGTGGATAGACTGGAGAAGCTGGGGTTGTTCTCCTAGAGCAGAGAAGATTGAAAGGAGATTTGATAGAGGATGTTCAAAATCATGAGAGGTCTAGACAGAGCAGATGGAGAGAAACTGTTCCCATTGGCAGAATGGTCGAGAACCAGAGGACACAGATTTAAGGTGATTGGCAGAAGAACCAAAGGCAACATGAAGAAAAACTTTTTTACGCAGCGAGTGGTTATGATCTGGAATGCACTGCCTGAGAGGGTGGTGGAGGCAGATTTAATCATGGCTTTCAAAAGGGAATTGGATAAGTACCTGAAGGAAACAATTTTGCAGGGCTACGGGGAAAGGGCGGGGGAGTGGGACTAGCTGAAGTGCACTTGCAGAGAGCCGGCACGGACTCAATGGGCCGAATGGCCTCCTTCTGTGCTGTAACCATTCTATGATTCTATGATTCCTGCTTCATGGTGTTCATGGGGAAGGAGATTAAATCATTGGCTTTAGCAAAGATCGCATCAACCACCTGGCCAATGCAGACCTGCACAGCTGATTGGCTGTTGTTACTGGCTGCAGCCTGAAATGATCCTGAGGCATAAATGATCAGGGTCACAGCGACTTTGACAGCCACCGGCAAGTATGTACGTGACCTTGTGTTGGTGCTGCAGCAGGTGATAGTGCTCTGTGACAGCCTCCCTGGTAAAGCGGAGCCTCCTCACACACTGATTCTCGGTGCACTGCAGGTAAGCAGTTGTGGGCCTGTACACTGTTGTGGGGTAAGGCCTCCTGTGAGTTGTCTTACTTCTGTCTCTTCTCTGTACAGCTGCAGCTCCCTGGACTCTAGCGTGCTCCACCCCCTGCTCCTCTGCCAGTCACAGTGACAGTGCAAGCACCAAACCCATTGTAATCAAGTAGACATTTGTCAGGAGCCCCCGGACCAAACCCTTTTGCTGACTCATCAAATTACTTTCACAAATGATTACTGTCAGTTTCATCAGCCGGAATTCCCAAAGAAGCTCAAAAGCAGCACACTAGGGGCTGGAATTTACCAGCCCGGAGGAGGCGGGTTTAGTGGCGGGACTGTTGGAAAAGTCAAAAAGAATGGGAGCAGGTCCCGAACCCGCCCCAACCCACCTTCCATCCAATCTTCCCGGGAGTCGGGTCCCTGATTTACACATGGACCCGACTCCTAGCGGCGGGAAGAGGATTATAGCCGCGTAACTGCCTGTTAACAGGTAGTTAACAGGCAGTTAAGAGGCTTTTTCCCATTTTGCGACTTCTGCTGCGGGCCTCCCGCCATCAGGGAACCCCGCCAGGGTAAGTGAGGCATGCTGTGGGTCTGTTGTTATGTTGGTGTATAGATGACAGCTGCAGAAGTGGTGTGAAGGATGCAATGGTATACTGGTGAGTGTCAGAGATAAGGAAATGTTGGGAAAGTCATTCTTAATGTGTTTAGATTTTTCTGTAGGTGACAAGCTTTGAAGTGTTTGTGTGGCCTCACCTCAATGGGAGAAGTGACAGATCGCTTCTGTACCCTCACCTGCAGCTTCCATCTGTTTTATCCTAAGGAGAGAGTCATTGGAGAGCCTGGGTGCAAGGGCTCACCTTTGTACAGTGATTGTCAGTGTTTGACAGCACCTCAATGCTGTCAAACACTGTCAAATCATCTGTCAAATATTTATGGTTCATGTGCCTTTAAGAAAACTGGCAGATGACGCGTCATCAACTGGCGTCATCTGACACCGGCTTTCTCTTAATTGGCCGGCAAGCCTGCAGGGCGGGCTTAACATAGCCAATCAGGGGAAAATAGCGTCTGTGAGTCGGATGTCGCTGGGGGCGGGACTAGAACCCGGAAGGCAGCAGTCCCGCTTCGAACTTGTCTCGGTGAGTAAAATCCAGCCCCAGCAATCCAAATAAACAATGATTTCCCTGAGAGCAGCTGATGATCCCTTTAAATAGCCCAAGAAATGGCACCCTCCAGGCTGTTCACGCCCATGATTAGAATTGGCGAATAGGATGCTAGAGCTGTTGGAAAGGACATTTGGGACCTATAACAAGCACAGGGCCCTAATCAGCGTGCTTAAATAGGCACTTTCAGATTTCAGGTGGGCACATTGGACGCCTAAAAGAAGCCTCGAAGGCGACGGGCGAATTCTGCGCACAAAGCAAGACCGCGACTCAGCTTTCAGTGCCCTGGCGCTCATTATTCGGAGGTAATCTGGGTTTTCCCAAGTTGAACAGTTCCCCCGCTTTAATTTTCTCCCCTTTTCCTTTCTTTCAATTTATGCCAATCAAATAGTAATTAACTCACCCTGTTTCATTACATTGCATAATCTAATAAAATAGTCATTAAATGCCAATCCTGGCTGACAACACAATTTGACACAGAATCTGTCACCACATGATAACCTGTAACTAGGGCCAGTGTTAGATAAACCCCATAGTACAATGCCTCTGTCACCGTCACTTCCTAACATGGTGTTTGGCAACCCAGTGCTTTATGACATTCAATAAATGTTGTAGTGTAATGCGGCGTTAATGTGATCTCCCCGTCAACGCCTGAAAGAGTGGGAGGTCTGAACTAGCCAGCATCAATCAAAGACTCTCCCAGTATTCTATGCATTCTCAAACGATTTTCTCAGATGAAGCATTGCGTCTTTCCCAGATTCCTGTCTACTGTAGGCTATGACTAAACCAGCACTAATGACTTTAATTGCTTTAACAAAATATCAAACTCTATTTTTTTTACATTAATTGTTATAGCCTGGAAGACAAAGAGCATCCAATCAATGCAGCTATGTCCCTGAGACTGGTAGTAATTAAAAAGACAAGAACAATTTCAATTTTCGAAATGTTTCTCACCATTGTTGTTTTACGGTTCTCTTTGTCCGGTTTGAATTAAATACTTTGAAGGACATCATTTCGGAGCTTGTTACTTAACTGAAATGAGTGATGGGAACTTAAATGTTGTAAATGAGGAGAAGCAGGGTAGTGTCTGGATCCATGCTACTGAGCAGTGAGACAGATTCAAAGGATGTAGCACAGAATGGACATATATGTTGAATCAAAGAGCTATGAGGGAGCCAGTGGGAGCTAGGATACTCTGCTTACGAGGAATGTGTGCCATATTCTAAAATCCAATCAAAAGTGCCCTGAATTGGATCAAAATTCAGCTATTCAAATACATCTCAAAAAACGTCTTATTCTAGTCTATTCTGACTAGTCAAGTCCACACACCCATGTCCCTTGGCTCTCCCAGTGACTCGCCTCTCACTCCCTTCAAGTGATACGCCTCACTCCTACTCTGCACCTCCACCAGACAGTACTGTAAGGGTCAAAAAGAGACCCCTTGTGGAAAACAGCAGATGCAAATCTGTGTCCTTCCAGTGAATGGTACAGTATGTTTGTACAACGCTACCAGGCTGCCATTAAAAGAAACTATTCAACAACGGTAAGCTTTTCAGATGGCACAATGGATAAAAGCACTAATGTGGTAATTGGTCATGCAAACCAGAATCTCGCTCAGATTCCCAGGTCTCTGCTCCGTGCTGCCTTTATCCCCGGTCTCCGACTCCATTCCTCCCGCAGGTCCGCTCGCTCAGACTCCCAGGTCTCTGCTCCGTGCTGCCTTTATCCCCGGTCTCTGACTCCATTCCTCCTGCAGGTCTGCTCGCTCAGTCTCCATCAATGAAGAAACATTTATGAAGATTATTTTAATGAACTTCAATAATCAATTAGTTGATGCGTGTACATCAAACTCATATATGTGCTCTTTCATATTGCAGACATTTAAGATAATTTTCGAAACAACCAGAGGTGAGATGAGGAGAAATTTTTTACACAGCAAATTGTTATGATCTCTAATTCACTGCCTGAAAGGGTGGTGGAAGCAGATTCAATAGTAATTTTCAAAAGGGAATTGGATAAATACTTGAAAACAAAAATGTATAGGGTTATAGGGAAAGAGCAGTGGAGTGAGACTCATTGGACAGCTCTTTCAAAGAGCCAGTACAGGCACGATAGGCCAAATGGCCTCCTTTTGTGCTGTGTGATTGTTAGGGGGCAATATTTGGTGCCTTTGCGCCTCCCATTAGCGCCCCCGGGGGCACCAACAGGACGCAAATGGCTTTGCGACCGGGTGCTGACATTGACTCCCGCCATATTCGCTGGGAATTTTGTGGCGGCGCTATGGTGTTGCGGCCCGATCTCTTTCACCTGGAGATCGTGATGTCATCGCCGTGCGCATCACCCCGGTAGCACCCCGGATCCAAAATTGACTTCCGCCCTTGCAGCAGCGCCGGTCGAAAACACCGCCAGCTGCAGGAGGCGTGTAATGGGCGGCCGGCCGCTCCGGGGGCGATGATTAAAGACGAGGTGGCCGAGGTAAGTATAAAAAAAAAACTTACCTTTCTTGTTCCAGTTTATTCCGCGATCGATCAGCCTGGCACTCTGCTTGCGTGCCGGGCTGATCACGCGGGATCGCGGCTGCCTTGGTGGTCCAGGTTGGTACTTTTTATATTGCAGAGCGATGGCCCTTCCCTTTAAGGGAGGGAAGGAGCCTTTGAAATCGGCAGCGCTGAACGGCCCAGTGTGCAGCGCTGCTGAAGTGTCCGCCCCGCCTGCTGCCGATTGCGCTGTGCGCCACTTCCCTCTTGGAGTGCAAACGCCGATGTTTTCAAAAGTTTGAAATCATTAGTGCCTGCCGCTAACTTTTCAAACTATTAAAAATTAGCGCCCCAACCGGGGCGATAGTGAATTTCTCCCCCTTAGACTGTATGACAGGAGAGAAGCAGCGATTGGAGAATTAATATAAGTGAGATAAAATAATTGTGCACTGTACTGGACCCAGAACATAGCAAAAATTAATGTTTTAGAGCCAGAGTAAATTCTGTCTATTTGACACTCTAACTTTGTTGTCGCTTGAGGAACATCCACCCTGAGACTGATTCTAAGCTTGGAGTGATCAGAGGTTGTGGAGTATATTACCAGATTCACGACTACTCTGGTCCACTCACCAAATGGGCCAAGTATGTCTGCGGTGTACCAAGTAGGTGTCAGCCGTGGCTCAGTGGCAGCACTCTTGCCTCTGATTCAAAATGTTGTGGGTTCAAGTCCAGTTCGAGCACCATTGAGCACAAGATCTAGGCTGACACTTTGTTGCAGTATTTTTAAAACATTTGTTCCTGGGATGTGGGCGTTGCTGGCAAGGCCAGCATTTATTGCCCATCCCTAATTGCCCTCGAGCAGGTGGTGGTGAGCCGCCTTCTTGAACCGATGCAGTCCGTGTGGTGAAGGTACTCCCACAGTGCGGTTGGGGAGGGAGTTCCAGGATTTTGACCCAGCGACGATGAAGGATCGGTGATATACTTCCAAGTCAGGAAGATGTATGACTTGGAGGGGAACTTGGAGGTGGTGGCGTTCCCATTCGCCTGCTGCCCTTGTCCTTCTAGGTGGAAGAGGTCGCGGGTTTGGGAGCTGCTGCTGAAGAAGCTTTGGCGAGTTGCTGCAGTGCATCTAGTAGAGGAGAGAGTGCTGCACGGTTGGAGGTCCCGTCTTTCGCTTGAGAAACTGAGGTCCCTGTGGCCCTCTCAGGTGGACATAAAAGATCCCATGGCACTATTTTGAAGAAGAGATGGGGATTTCTCCCTGGTGTCCTGACCAATATTTATCGCTCAACACCTAAAAAACAGATTATCTGGACGCCTCTCAATGCTGTTTGTGGGACCTTGCTGTGTGTAAATTAGCTGCCATGTTTCCTATATTACATCAGTGACTACACTTCAAAAGTAGTTAATTGGCTGTAAAGCACTTTGGGACAGCCTGATGTCGTGAAAGGCGCTACATAAATGCAAGTCTCTCTTTCTTTACCAACAATCAATGAACTCACCATGCTCCCTACAATTCAATGAAAATGTGCATAACTGCAGCACTGACACATGCGTGCACACCTCATCTGATGCGTGCATGCAGTGTAGATATATGTTCACATGAAGCTATTACATCCATGGAGCCAGCCTGCTGTAGCTGTCCATGCTGGTAAGTGGAGAGCTGAGCCCAGAGAACAACACTGGGGCTCAACGTGTCGCACCAATCAGATATCCAAATTTATTTCTGTTTAGGTGGGAGTGACACAAAAATTAAATATACATTTTTATTCAAAAAGCTATAAATGCAGAAAAATCTAAATTTACTGTTATGTATGAGGGCAAGAAAAAGACAGCAAAAGATGTTTAGGATGATAAATAGAATAGAAAACAGCAAAGTAAGAGTGGACGAGTGATTAGAGAGGGAAAGAAATTAAAAAAGAGTAGGAATGAGACTGACAAAAACAAAAGAGAACAGAATGGATTGAGGAATTAGAATAAGATAAAAAAAGAAAGACTTGCATTTATATAGCGCCTTTCACGACCACCAGGCGTCTCAAAGCGCTGTACAGCCAACGAAGTACCTTGAAGTGTCGTCACTGTTGTAATGTGGGAAACGCAGCAGCCAATTTGCGCACAGCAAGCTCCCACAAACAGCAATGTGTTAATGACCAGATAATCGGTTTAAGATGTTGATTGAGGGATAAATATTGGCCAGGACAAAGAAGAAAGAAGATTGGAGAGAAAGATTTTATAACTTATTGGTAGCATATTTTTCAGAACAATCTCTGTAAAAGAATTGATTAGAGGATTTTAGATTAATCTGACTGTAAGATTGTGCCTAATATCAGCATCATACCTGTGCTGATAGCGGGCAAGTCTGTGTCTGGGTTTGTACGGTATTGATTTTGGAATTGAGCCATGGGTGGGCCTAGCTTAGGTTGGAGGCTTAGTTTGATTAAATGACTCAGAACACAAGAGAAAGTGAGATTTATAAGTTCATTCAGATAAATCCAACATCTGCTTTGTAAAGTAAATAACAAAATGCATACCTGTGAACGCACCTTAGTCCTACATCTAAGACCAAGACTATTTCAGAGGCATAATAAAAGCTTGCATTTATGTAGCACCTTTAATATAAAGGCATTCTATGTTTTAAAATGGGCACCGAGTAAGTGAGAGACAGATTAGAAATAACAACAGAAAATGCTGGAAAAACTCAGCAGGCCAGGCAACATCCGTGGAGAGAGAAACAGAGTCAACGGGCCCGATTTTGTGGATTGTGTGGGAAATGGTCGGATTCCCCGAATGTGGGGTTCTGACACACAAAAAAATGTGTCAGCCAGCTGCATGCAATTTTCCCTCAAGTGGCCAATTAATTTCCAGCGTGTGTACAGCCTTGCTAATTGTCCATTTCTAGTCAGAAAGCCCCACAGTATGATGTCATCATTCATGGTGCTTTCAAGGTCCACAGCAAGCATTGCTTCCTCTGTTGGCTTCCAAATGAACCATACAGGATGGCAGAGGAGCCTGCAGCAGCTGTGGCCAGTGCCAGACCCCGAGCTGCCTCCAAATTCGACGAAGCTTCACTGCAGGCATTATTGGATGGGGTTAGGGCCCACAGGGAGGTCCTCTTCCCTAGGTCAGGCAGGAAGAGGCCTCCCACTGAGACCAAGGCTGCATGGATGCAGGTGTCAGCAGATGTCAACTCGAATGTGCATGTAACCTTGGCATCACATCTCTAACTTTTTCCTTGACTCCCCCACAGGACCATCGAGAGCCCCCGTCCCCCAGTGTGCAGGAGGAAGAGCCTGAGATGTCAGACTCCTCAGAGGAATCTGCAACCTCTGAGGGCACAGCGTCAGCAGAAATAAGCGCACCCAGCACCAGTGCAGACAGTCACACCTCGGGGGGACCTTCGGGACATAGAGTAGTGTTGTCACCTGGTGTTTCACAGCTCACAAGTGAGCCTCAGCAGATTCTGGGGCCAGGGACAGCAGTGGAGAGTCCTCATCAGAGGGCGCAGGACTCTGCCAGCTCAGCTCAGCTGTGCTGCATGTCGACCCTCTGCCTCTGGGTCCATCCGCAAGAGAAGAGGTGATGGATCTCCATGCACAGATGCAGGAGTCTCTGGCAGGTTTTGTCTCCAGGGTCGCTGCGAGTGTGGAGTGAATGGAGGAGTCCATAGCGACCATGAGCAGAGCCTTTGTGGAGTCATTGGCGCATGAACGCATCACCATGGAAAGGTTAGCAACCTCCATGGAGGAGATAAATCGCCAGGGTACGGAAAACATGGTGAGTGCTCATAAGAGAATGACATCTCTTGAGGAGCGTTGGCCATCTATTGAACAGAGAAACCAGACCTTCATGGAAGTCCTTCTGAGTAGGACTGCCAGTGCAGATACGGGTCCCCATGGCCCCCTAAAGCGCAGCAAGGTGCTCTCAAGCCACTTCCAAGCGCTGGCCCCTTCTGGCCTGTGCAGCTTCAGGTGAGTGAGCAGCAGCCTGGTGCTCCTGGTGCTCATCCTGCTGCTGCTGCCGCCTCTGCTGCTGGAGATCCTCTAATGGCAAGAAGGGAAGGAAAAAAAGGCGTCCCATGCTTCTCGTAGATGCCCCCGCTGAGGAAGCGCTGAGTGAGGGTGCCGAGAGGGACTTCCCAGGAGATCACATTGGAGAAGTGTGTGAGGCTCCAACCTTCCACAGCTGTGCCTAAGCCTTGAAGAAGTAGCCCCAAGCCTGCAGCAACAAGGTCCTTCACCATACAAATGCTCTCCATTTAAATCGCAGCTTTCCCGAATGACCTGCAGCTGACAGCAAGCAAGCCGGCAAGCTTCATGCCAGGTTTCATCAGCAGGGTTTCCCGCAGGTGTGTTTAGCGTGGGGAACCCCACAAAATCGCAACGGCCCCTGAAAATAGGTTTAAAGATGGTAATAATTGCTGATTAGTGTGCCGACGGCCAGTCCCGCCAGCGGCGGGCGGGACTGATTCGGGTCGCGAAGAAACGGCAGTCCGAAAGTCGGACGGGGCGGGGAATCAGGCGGGGGGGGGTTCGCGACCCCTATTTCTGCGATTTTCAGCCCCCGCCCGCCTGAAAACCCGCCCGACGACTGGCAGAAAATCGGGGCCAACGTTTCAGGTCGAAACCCTTCGTCAGGACTGAAAAGACACAGGAAATGAAACAGATTAAAAGGCCAGTTTGGGGGCTGGGAAATAGGGATGAAAGAACAAAAGAGAAGTGAAGAGACATTAAGAGGCATTAAAACAAGACGAGATGGTGATAGGACTAGTAAAGAGACAAAAGACGGCTCTAGATTAGGTGTGAAATGCGCTGGCAGAATGAGAGACAGCTGCCATGTGGGAGAGAAAAAAAGGGGAAAGGGCACAAAACAAAGGTGTGGATAAAAAATATATATAAAAATGTAATGGGGGCTGAGGTTATGATCTGAAATTGTTGAACTCGATATTGAGTCTGGAAGGCTGTAAAGTGCTGTAAAGAGAGACAGATTAGGATGGCTGACAGAAAGCTTGTTTGATGAGATGGTTTTTGAGAATGTTTTTAAAGTTGTAGAGGGAGGTGGAGAGGCAAATTTAGAGAGTGAGGTCCTGAGAGTAGGACTGAGGCGGCTGAAGCTTTGCCATTAATGGAGGGCTGAAGGTGGGGGGAAGGGATGCACAGAGCTGCACGATGGAGGAGAGTTATTGGAGGAGGATGGTATGGTTAACTGTGTCAAACGCTGCCGAAAGGTCTAGAAGGACAAGGTGGGATAGCTGAAAGGCACAGAGGGTGTCATTTGTGACATTGACTGGGGCCCTTTCAGTGCTATGAGAAAGGCAATAACTGGACTGGATGAATTTGAACAGGGAGCAATGGGAGAGATGGGAGGCAATAACTCATTCAAAAGGAAAAGAAGATTCAATTCATTTCAATTTTATTTGTCATATATGCAGCAGACGTGTGTACTGCACAATGAAATGTTGATTTTTACGAGTCCTCCCAACATTGGAATAAATATGGCATAACAATGATAAAAATACTAATAGGAATACAGTAATAATAAATAAAACAACAGTAATAAATAATAATAAATTATCCGTTCATGAGTCTTATGGCCTGGGGGTAGAAGCTGTTTCGAAACCTGCTGGTACGAGACCATATGCTTCGGTATCTCTTACCGGATTGGAGATGAGTCACTTTTTGATGCTTTTTTTGAGGAGTTGAGTGATGATGGTGGTTTGGAAATGCAAAAAGTAATCCTCATGTGAGCTTATATCTGATTCCACACATCTAAAAAATATGTTATGGGGCTTTCTGGTGGATCAGTGTATAAATGCTGGGCCAGATGAGAAGATCCCAGGTTGATCCTTTTGTCTTGACTGAGTTAGCTGATCTGAGCAGGGCGGCAGTGGGGTCGCTACAATTGGCTTTGGTCTTCTTGAATGGAAAGTAGCATTTATAAGTGAGATGCTTTGACCAGATATGAACCCAGATTTGGTTGTAGAAGGCAGTTTGAACAAAGCCTGGCAATGTTTCCATTGGTAGAAAGGTGGAAATCCTTATATTGGTTTCTGCTGGTAAAACCACGACCACAGATCTGAGAAGCAAAAAGTGCACAAAGCACAGAGGCAAGCAGAACTTGTTTTACCTCTTCTTTATATACAAAGTGATCAAAAATGTGTTCTTTCGGTTGTATGGCTGCTGTGAAATCAAGACAATCTCCCTTAAAATTTTTGCGGTCTGTAATTGTTTGTTGTTCAAAATCAGTATGTTGACCTTTGGTTTCCCTGGTTAACTTAGTTATACTAATTGAAAATGCAAGTGGAAGTACATGTGACAGCTTCCTTTAAAAGTAACTTTGTTTTTTTTGTGGTTTTTTTTGTTTTCAATACACAAAGCACAAGGGCCTGAAGCTCATGTGTCGTTCATGTGTCATCCTTCCTGGAATGTTTACCAGATTGTCTCCGAATGATCCTGTTAACCCTTTACCTTTGTTGAGGTGTTCTCCCCTCTTCAGTGTCAGCCGTGGCTCAGTTTGTAGCACTCTCGCCTCTGAGTCAGGATGGTAGTGAGTTCAAGTCCCGCTCCAGGGACTTGAGCACAAAATCTAGGCTGACACTCCAGTGCAGTGCTGAGGGAGTGCTGCACTATTGGAGGTGGTGTTTTTTGGATGAGACATTAAACCGATGGCCCTGTCTGCCTTCTTAGATGGGCGTAAAAGATCCCATGACACTACTTGAGCAGGGGAGTTCTCCCCAACGTCACTAAAAACCAGATCATCTGGCTATTATCACATTGCTGTTTGTGGGAGCTTGCTGTGTGCAAATTGGCTGCTGTATTTCCTACAACAGTGCAGTAACCACACTCAGTTTGAAGGTCGAGAGCTAGATTGACAGTTTGAAGGACGAGAGCTGGAGTGACAGTTGAAGGTCGAGAGCTGAAGTGACAGTTTGAAGGATGAGAGCTGGAGTGACAGTTTGAAGGTCGAGAGCTGGAGTGACAGTTTGAAAGTCAAGAGCTGGAGAGACAGTTTGAAGGTCGAGAGCTGGAGAGACAGTTTGAAGGTCGAGAGCTGGAGAGACAGTTTGAAGGTCGAGAGCTGGAGAGACAGTTTGAAGGTCGAGAGCTGGAGAGACAGTTTGAAGGTCGAGAGCTGGAGAGACAGTTTGAAGGATGAGAGCTGGAGAGACAGTTTGAAGGTCGAGAGCTGGAGAGACAGTTTGAAGGATGAGAGCTGGAGAGACAGTTTGAAGGTCGAGAGCTGGAGTGACAGTTTGAAGGTCGAGAGCTGGAGAGACAGTTTGAAGGTCGAGAGCTGGAGAGACAGTTTGAAGGTCGAGAGCTGGAGAGACAGTTTGAAGGTCGAGAGCTAGAGCGGAACCCGGTTACCAGGACGCCAAGTTGGACAGCCAGGGGTAATGTGCAGGCCAGGTGTGTGGAAGAAACCGAGGGGAAACATCGAGAAAAACTGAGAGGAAACATCGAGAAAGACAGAGGAAACATCGAGAGAGAGAGAGAGGGGAAACATCGAGAGAGACCAAGATGGAAACATCGAGAAAGACTGAGGGGGCACTTTATTTATTTAATTTTATTAATTAATTAATTAATTAATTAATTAAATTTATTTAATTATAAGTTGTGAGTTCCTCACGATGCTCTCCCAGTGCGGCCACCCTGTAACCAGAGATTATTCTAGAAGCCTGGGTAGAAATATCAATGTAATTACTGTAGAAATTACTTTTTTTTACATTATTGCTTGTTCATTTTATGTGCTGTCTTTTTATGTCTTTTATTTATTTTATGTCTGTTTTATTTATAGTTAAAGTATGTATGCGTGTATATGTCGGTATGTGTTTTTTTGTGATGGCGCCGATGAAGATGGCTGCCGTCCTTGCGAGCTCCGTGCATACCAGGCAGCTCAGTGTTCTTGCTGCTTGGTGCTCTCGGCTCGTCAGGAAAAAAGCATTTCACCGACTAGATTACACTTCTTGTATTTAGTTATGTGACCAATAAAATTGAAATTGAAATTGAAAATTGAAAAATTCAAAAGTATTTCATTGGCTGCAAAATGCTTTGGAACATTGTGAAAGGTGCTATAGAAATGCAAGTCTTTCTTTTTTTCTCCTGAACTCATTGGGGGTAATTTTGACTTTGGGTGAGAGTGTAAAATGGGTGATATGAAATCAGCCTCCCGTTAGATGTTATATTTCAATGGAAATGATAATCGGGAGAAATGTATTACGGGTGGCTGATCCGATATCGCCCGATTTATGCTATCGCCCAAAGACAAGATTAGCTCCATTGACTTACACTGGGTACAATTTCAATGCTGTTGGCAGCCCTCCAGGAACTCACTCAAAAGGCCATTTTTAATATGTGGCCCGCTTCAGTGCTACTTGACTCTAGGGGCAGCATAGGTGAGCATGGCCCTGAGCTCGTTTGCCAACCACACATGTGTACTTTCCAGCAGAATTCAGGAATAGGAACTTTGGCTAGATTTATTATTTACCTTTCTGGGTTTGGGGTACAGAGGCCAATGGTAGCTCTCCCATTTCTGGCCGGTCTGGGATCATCTAACTGAGCAACGAGCATGGATGGAAGGCAGGACCTTCCTGGTCCGTTTGATTTATTTCCAGGCTGAGTCCTCGGGTATTTAATTCTTACTTTAGTAATGAATAAAACAACGACCAAGCCTAGCTCTGCACCTTATTGGCAGAGGTCAGGTGGTTTTTTGATAAAATGTCCTCACACCGGACTCTAGCTCAAACTACACTTGGCGATGAGTCATCTGAACGCACAGCAGATGGGGGCACGTCCACCTGGATTACCGGGAACGCCATCCAGCTGCCTGCAATCTACCCAGGACAGGTTTCCGAACGTCACTCTCAATCATCTACTCCATTAAGTAGTAAAATCCCTCGGCCTTGTCCCCGATCCCGTCTCACACGTGGGTTCTGGGTTTTTTTCTAAATTCTGAAAGGCACATCTTTTTTTTTTGTATGTTGCATTGTGGAGTGCACTGGAGCATAAACTGGACCCTTTGAGTTTGTTAAATCTTTTCTGACAGGCTTAATTACCCCTTTAAATTGAGTTTACACAAGCACTGTCTTCCACCAGCAGGGTCCCTCCTCCTCAACAGCCACATTCTGCTGAGAAATAAGAGGAACTCTTAAGAAAGTTGGGCCAAAGTCTCAGATGATATAAACTGAAAGAACATTTTTTTTTCTTGGTGTAATCTTTAAACATGGCAGTTTTCAGATAAAAAGATTACATTTGTCAGCATGAAATATGCAACATCATTAAGCACACTTTTGGAAAAAATGTTGCAAAATGAGAGTATGTTTCTGTGTAATTGTATTTTGTAAGAGAGAATATAGTGGATTTTTTTCAATTTTCTTGCCTTCTCTCCCAAGGCTCTCCCTGGAGAATGGTGCCCTGATGCCAGCAATTCTTTGATACCTCACCCGAGCAGCCATTCTTAATTTGTGAGACTAGGCAATAAACATTGGCCAGCTGTTCAACCCAGAAGGACATTATGGACGAGTCCGATTCTGTCCCAGCAGCGATCGCCGAGCACCAGTCAGGAGCAGGAACACCTGCTGGTTTTGCCTCTCCTCTGCCCCCAACCTCAGCACTGAAGCCCATTGTATAACCCAAGCTGATGGTCCAGCTGAGATCAGTTAACTACCAGTTAACCTAGCACCTTCTGCTCTGTGTGGTTACTCTTTCGTGACCGGTGGGCGCCGCGGGGACTGGAGTGCGTAATCAATCTAAGAGGCCAAATTTTAATTTGATTAATCGGGTTATTTAAAGGGTTTATTTGTTTAAGGGTTTATTTTTTGGGTTTATATAAAAGAGGTGCTCTGTGTGGTTAACCCATTGGGCCATTAGGAACATAGGAATTGCTGGACGAAAAAAGGCCAAGGTCCATCTAGTTTGCCGTCTACCATCCTGGTAGTCCCATGATAGTCAATCAGTCTACAGCTGACTCAGACATGACGTGAGGGAAACTCCAGTGGTGAAGAGCTTTGGGAACCATAGGTCCAAAGTCATCTGTTCCTCCCAAGAATGCTACGCTTACCACATGTCATGTCTCAAATTAATCACATGCTGTATCCCTAAATGTTACTTTCTGAAAGAAATCTATCCAATTTGTATTTGAATGAATCAATTCCAACTGCTTCCACCATCTCCCTAAGGAGTAAGTTCCATAGATTGACCACTCGCTCACTGAAATATTGGGAATTTTAACCCCCAAAAACGGGTTGGAAGTAACAATGTAAAAAATCTCAAACCCAAACCCAACCTGGCCCAAACCCGCCGACTTCCGGTTTTAACGGAGGTGGTACAGGGCGGGTGACCAACCCGCTCCCACGAGGTGCGTCACTTATTTAAATATTTTAATGAAATTGCGTGCCTCAGATTTTTTCTCTGTTCCAGCTTTAACCCTGGCCTGCTGGGTTTCCCAGGCAGCTAAAGGGAGGCGAGGACTGCTACATGGATCAGGTAACTGCTTTACCAGCAGTGCTTGTGGGCCAGGTGGAGCAGGAATGCTTTCCCCGACCCACCAAGGAAACCTGTTAACTGCCCCACAATCTTCTCCCCTCCTCCCCCGATCTCTCCCGGCCACCCCCCACATCGATGTCCCCCCGACCCCTGATCTCTCCCTCCCACCTCTACCCTCCCCTGCTACGGCCTGGTGCCATAGGCCTACACGCCCGACTGCCAGCTAGCCAGCTAGTGGCTGGGAAACAGATTTCAAAAATGGTAATCAAGCCCTGCCGTTAAATTTGGCAAGAGCTGAGGGGAAACCCGTTCTTCCGGGATTGCCGTCCGCAAAATTGCACCACCCCCCCCCCACCCCGTTCCCTCGCCACCTCCCCATAAATATCGGGGCCATTGTTTCTGCAGATTGTTTTGAATTTACTCCCCTTCAAGCACAGGCCGTGTCCTCTGGTTCTACTGTTCTGAGCAAGGTGAAATAGCTTGTCATGGTCTACATTATCTAGTCCCTTTAGAATCCTAAAAACAGCAATCATATCACCTCTCAACCTTCTCTTTTCCAATGAGAACAATCCCAATTTACATAATCGCTCCTCATAATCCAATCCCTCCATCTCTCAATCATTCTGGTTGTTCTCTTTTCTATTCTCTCAATAGCTGTAATATCCTTTTTGCACTGTGGCGACCAGAACTGTCCACAGTATTCTAAGTGGCAGGATTGCCTCACTATTTTGGATCACCTTTTAACATCTAATTTGCTTTACTCACTGCCACTGAGCATTGTTGCGAGAGCTTCAATTTATTGTCACACAGGACCCCCAGATCTTCTTCATTTTCCATAAACATTATTTTCTTTCCACTTAAGCCATAGTCCTTTCCTGGATTTTTTCTCCCCATGTGAAGCACTTTGCATTTCTCTACATTGAATTTCATCGGCCACATGTCCACCCAATTCCCAAATATATTCAAATCCTCCAGTAGCTTATCCTGTTCAGTTTTGGAGTCTACCACCTTCATTAGCTTTGTATCATCTGCACATTTAGCCACAGTTCTTGAGACTCCTAGCTCCTGATCATTTAGAAATATATTAAACAAAAGAGGTCCCAAAACAGACCTCTGTGGGACCCCCATTGGTAATATTGTCCCAAACCGATGACAGTCCCTGTACCACTACACTCTGGCTGGGTGCATTGTAGCCTGTCCTCAAACTTGCCTGAATGTTCTACAGGTTGCTTTTGGTATGGAAAGATAGCAGATCTAGGGTTCATCCCAAATTTCTGCTCCACAAAAGTGCCGATCCCAACTTACAACTGCTCTTAACTCAGTTGCCTAAATTATTAGCAGTGTCTTTGTCATGGACCTTCTAGCTATTAACTATAGTGTTATAAATCTCATCATTCATCAAGAAACTACTCGTGAAATAACGCTGGACAGCCAGCTGGTGGCGCTGTCCAAGGAGTATAAATACTCGGGCGTCGGCCCCAGCTTCCAGGGACATTTTGTAAGACAAGGAACTAGTGAAGTACAACTAGACCTCCATGTTCTGAAACAAGTTGATTAAAGCCTTGCTCTATGCTCAAACCAAGTGCGTAGTGAGTTTTATTACATCATATAGTACTGTTTAATTTACATTTAAAGGAAGAATTTTCAGGTCTCCAGCCCAGTGGAAATGGCATGGGGGGTTGTGACCCCCTCCCCCCTGTAGCGCCGGTCGCAAATCGTGACCGGTTCAGGGGGGCCTACCTGTGGCGGTAGTGACGCAAATTAAAGAGGCGGTGCAGGGCGGCCATTTTTTTCAGTGGCCGCCTGCCAGCATCTCCTCGCGCCGCCCTCCCCGGCCTCCTGATCCCACCCCCCGGGCAGTGCCGGCTGTGTCCCGAGAGCCCGGCACTTCTCCTCGGTGCCGGGCTCGTTTGCTGGCACTCGCGATCAGAGATCGCGCTGGTGCAGGCCCCTCCCCTTTAAGAAGGGGAGGAAGGCCTGCAGTACCGCAGTGCACCGTGCCGCAGCGTGTGGCGCTGCGGCACGTTGCGCTGCGATATTCAGTTTGAGCGCCCCAAGACGGACGCGGGGCGCCTCGAGCAGCGCCCCACTTCCGTTTGGGGCGCTCAAACTGAATATCCCGCTGGCGCTCCCGGCTCCTTCTGGGGCGGGACTGCCCAGGTGAGCTTGCCGGGGCACCACCGAATTTTTAGGCCTTCTGCTTTTATACGCCTTTTTAAATTTTTGCTTTATTCTCATTTAAAACCAATCCAAAATGTGGCAATCCGGCTCTTAATTTACATAATGTGTCGGTGTGAATCAATCAAATAGCATGTCTGATTAATAAAACATTACAGTGCACAGACATGCTTGGAAATAGCTAATTTAGATTTTTTTCTTAACAGCTCCCAAATATGATCAAACTGAGCCCATTATATCTCTTTTTTTCTACATGGACCCTGTTGCACAGATGAAACCAGTTGAATTTGCCGGTTTTAGTTCTCCACTTGCACATTTATTAATATTTAGGTCAATTCTCTTGCGTTTTCCCCTCCCGCTACCCACTCTCGTCAACAGCAGGTGTAAAGGCGCAATTTCAATCAGCAGCAGCTCCATATATTATCCAGACAGTAGCTTTCACTCCTAGGGGCCTTCCTCTCCATGTCTGTCTTAATCAGCCCCACTTAATTCAGGACAGCCCACAGAGAGAGGGCCTGTGGGAGTCTTCTATTGTGCGCACAGCACAGTGCACAGATTGAAAAGGCCTGGTTACTGAACCTTGTAATCCTCTATCATACTCTGTCACTGCGCTGGTTCCCACACATCCCCTGAGCCAACTGCCCAGGGGAGGGTCACATGACCCCCCTCAGCAGACCTGTTGCTACTGTGGGAACAGGGTTCACCGGTGACCTACAATCCAAGGCGATGGGCCAGTGCCAGGCTGTCGGCCTGTCCACTCACTCTCCAGTCCATTCTCACAGCCCCAGGCTCCGCGAGGGAAATCATCCATAGTTAAACGAACCCTGATAGCTTCACTAATCAAGGCTGAATACGCAACTAGTGGTGTGCTTGTCGGTACTGAAGTGCAGTATTAATGCTACACATGGTCGTTCTTTCAGCCACAACAAAAGGGACTATTGTCTGTGGTGTTTGGCTCAATCCTGAGGCTTTTAAACTATTAACTTTCAAGTAAGAGCAGATTCGTTCAAAACCGTCCTCTGTTTTCTTAAGGCGCTAAGGCAGGATCTGAAGATCAGAGAAGCTTTTCACAGAGTTTTGTGTTAGGTCACAGGTGACCACTTCTCTTGAACCATAGGAGACGATTAGAGACTAATGCTATCCCCTAAAATCAAGGAGGGGAAACTGGGTTTTGCTCTCTAGAAGGCCTGTATATCAGGCAGTTACACATTATGCACTTAGTTCCCAGCCTCAGGCTGTAGAACCTCTGAAGGTTCTAATAGAGTTAGATACATAGGATCATAGAACCATTCAGCACAGGAGTCTATTCGGTCCATCTTCCAAAGTTCTCTCGATTCAGGAACCGTTGCTTTAGATTGGAAAATTGCGCATTTAAGAATGGTGAGAGAGGGAAACCAGGGATTTATAGACCAGTTAGCCTAACATCTGCTGTTGGGAAATTGCTAGAGTCTATAATAAAGGATGGGGCGACTGAACACCTCGAAAATTTTCATTTGATCAGAGCGAGCCAGCATGGATTTGTGAAAGGTAGGTCATGTCTGACAAACCTGATTGAATTTTTTGAGGAGGTGACTAAAGTAGTGGACGGGAATGTCTATGGATGTTATTTATATGGACTTTCAGAAGGCATTTGATAAAGTCCCACATAAGGGACTGTTAACTAAAGTAGTAGCCCATGGAGTTGAGGGCAAATTATTGATCTGGTTAGGAAATTGGCTAAGCGGCAGGAGACAGAGAGTAGGGATAATGGGTAGGTACTCAATTTGGCAGGATGTGACGTGGTGTCCCACAGGGATCTGTGTTGGGGCCTCAACTATTCACAGTATTTATTAACGACTTAGATGATGGCATAGAAAGTCATATATCCAAATTTGCCGATGACACAAAGAGACGGCATTGTAGGCAGTGTAGATGGAAGCATAAAATTACCCAAAGAGATATTGATAGATTAAGTGAATGGGTAAAACAGTGGTAAATGGATTTCAATGTAGGCAAATGCGAGGTCATCCACTTTGGACCTAAAAAGGATAGAATAGGGTACTTTCTAAATGGTGAAAGGCTAAAAACAGTGGAGGTCCAAAGAGACTTGGGGGTCCAGGTACATAGATCATTAAAATGTAATGAACAGGTATGGAAAATAATCAAAAAGGCTAATGGAATGCTGGCCTTTATATTTAAAGAACTAGAATACAAGGGGGCAGAAGTTATGCTGTAGCTATACAAAGCCCTGGTTAGACCACACCTGGAGTACTGTGAGCAGTTCTGGACACCACACCTTAGGGTGGATATATTGGTCTTGGAGGGAGTGCAGCGTAGGTTTACCAGAATGCTACCCGAACTTCAAGGGTTAAGTTACGATGAGAGATTACACAAATTAGGGTTGTATTCCCTAGAATTTAGAAGGTTGGAGGGTGATCTGATCAAAGTTTTCAAGATATTAATGGGAACAGATAGGATAGATAGAGAGAAACTATTTCTGCTGGTTGGGGAGTCTAGGACTAGGGGGCATAGTCTAAAAATTAGAGCCAGACCTTTCAAGAGTGAAATTAGGAAACACTTCTACACACAAAGGGTGGTAGAAGCTTGGAACTCTCTTCTGTAAACGGCAATTGATGCTAAATCAATTGTTAATTTTAAATTGGAAATTGATAGCTTTCTGTTAACCAAACGTATTAAGGGATATGGGCCAAAGGTGGGTATATGGAGTTAGGTCACAGATCAGCCATGATCTCATTGAATGGCGGAGCAGGCTCAAGGGGTTGAATGGCCTACTCCTGTTAGTATGTTTCTATCGTGCCTGTGCCTGAGAGCCATCCAATTAGTCCCACTCCTGTGGTCTTTCCCCATAACCTTGCAATTGTTTCCTTTTCAAATAAATATCCAATCCCCTTTTGTAAGTTACTATTGAATCTGCTTCCACCGCCTCTTCAGGCAGTGAATTCCAGATCATAAAAATTTGCTGCCTATAAAAATGTCTCCTCATCCCAAATATACACACAAATATTTGAGATTCTTCACTAAGACATTTCATATACTGTCACATTCACTTTACACGGCTTCAGGCATTAGGACATGTTGTGAATTGTTCCCAAAAATGCACTTCCATTGCTGGATGAGGTACTGCATCAGTTTTAATACAGTGCAGTTATGGGCCTCACAACAAATCTCCTAGGTTCTCTCCTATACCTCCATTTACATGGCCAGTTAGACACTGGAGCAAACGTGGCCTTTCCATAGTTCTGAGCCACAAATTGCAATCTATATTTGCTAAAATCTGCTCCTAAGATTACTCCCAGCATAAAGAGTTAGCAGTTTGGAGTAGGTTTTATGTTGAAACCATTTAAGAGGCAGTACAGTATGTCATGAATCTTATCATTCATGAAGAAATGACTCATGAAATAACACTGGGTAGCCAGCTGGTGGCGCCGTCCAAGGAGTATAAATACTCGGGCGTGGGCCCAGCTTGCCCAGGACGTTTTTGTAACCAGGAACTAGTGATGTAACTAGAATCTCATGGTTGTGAAACAGTTGATTAAAGCCTTGTTTAATACGCAACCAAGTGCTTAGTGAGTTTTCTTACATCACAGTATAAACTAGGAACATCTATGGAGTGAGTTGTTCCAGTAGTCTCCATGTTTCATTAATGTTGCCACCATGATGTGCAAAGTCTTCAAGTTCTGACTGATTGCTGCTGTGGGATGGAATTATCACAATAGTTCGACAAGGTTGTAATGCCAAATCTTGCAAATCTATTGCTGGAATCTTACCCACAGCAGTGTTTCATCCCAGAGCATCAAGGAGGTCAGAGTGTGAACGGCACTGCGGGATACAGTGGGGAAAGATACTCATTTTCGCTGCCCCAGCAAGTAAAAAATAAGCATATGTGAGTGTGTACACTATGTACGCCTAACTATGCCATGTTCCACATCTTTGGACTTAGCCAGATGTGGAGGCTAGGGATTTAATGGAGGCAAAGCCAGAGCCACATTTACATTGTCAAGAGCCAAAGAGAAGAGCTTTGCTTTTAAAATCATTAAGCTGCAGGAAATGTCGGTTCAGCCAGGCAGTTGGAGAGTGTAACAACAACCTTGGGATCCAAGGAGGAGACAAAGAGGTCTCTTCACATATTTTTTCACATCCTTACACGCATCCACTTTGCAAATGCTTTTCTTGCAATGTAATTGTTTGTTGCATTCACCTGTCACAACACTCAATATGGGCTGCATCCTGAAACCTAGGTTTTATTGCATGTCATAGGAACAAAAGTCAATTTTTACCTTTAGCATTCTTTTTCAAGTAGATAATACTGAGAGAGGTGCAACAGGAGGCAGCCGTCAAACGTCAGAACTCCAACTCCCAATGAGGGAGAAGCATTACAAATGGACAGGGAGGCCACAGAGGGTGTTAGAGATTGGGAAGTTGGAGGACATGTGCCAGCTTCCCTTCCTTCTCTTCCTATTGTACGCTGCAGTAATTGTCAGTGAACCATGTCATGAAACCTTCATGTCACTCCCTCTACTGAAAGTCACATGCAAGCTCTGTTCCTCAGGAAATTGTCCTAACCTCTCTTCCTCCATTCCTCCTCTCGACGTGCTGCAGCAGGGAGACACCTTGGAGCATGCAGTCTACCTCTCCCACGCCTCGGTTCAGAGACAGCCACCTCAAGGGAGATAGAGTGTACTGGAAGATACACAGAGCACAGGTCAGCAGGAAAAGGTGGTGGTGGCACATAAAGAGGAGGTTGCTGGCTGCAGGGACAGGATACATTGCCTCCTGGCTGAAGAACCTGTGGTTTTGGAGCTCGTGGGTCTTGTATTTTTAAAAATGAAGTTGGTGTGATGGCGAGGCACTAAGCTGTGGTGCAATCATCAAGAGCTGTATCAGACAGTACACTGCAGATGATGGCCCGGGTGGATGCGTCCACATGAACATGCGCAGTACATCAGAGAATAGTTTAACAATACTGCAGGCCACCATGTTGTGCATGCCAGATTCAGGGATATCTTCAGCAGAGGCCTCAGGGCAGTCTGCACTTTCTTCATGGATGTTTACATTACTGCCATAGAGGCCTGCTTAGCCAAATAGGAGAAGATGGTCTCCACTGGCATCAGCTGGCTTGGTTACAGACAATCATGAAGCAGGGCCTCATATCTCTCTAATCTCATACCATTAAGTCTGCTTTTCCACACATCAGTAGCCATGCAGAACCAGTGTCCAGTATAGTGGCTTGGCAGAAATATGCACAGATGATTTTGCAAGCTCACTAGCAGTCCCGCCTGATATCTGCACATCTGGCCGAAAGGATGCAACAGCACAAGACGTACAACATGCAGCAGGTTTATTTTAGGACTTAGCTGCTAGGAGACGAGGACCATCTCAGTCCCAAGAGGTTACAGTTGGACCACAACAACCAGACATTCCTGTCACTCAGGTAGCTCTAGGTTTAGGAGTTCAAGCATCACACAATGGAACCAAGGGAAAGCCTAGTGGTAAGAAGTAGTGACATGCACATACATTAGTTGTGGAAACAAGCTGCACATGGAGAGACTGTTGACACAGGCAGTGGTATTGAGCAAGGAAACACCTATGTCCAATTGGGTTCAATCGATGGCTCCTTGGACCTCAGGAAATCATGCCACTCTGTAAAATTGTAGTGTTGCCACCATTTGTCCATGAGGAAGTGGAAGTGAAATCACTTTCTGTGGCTTGCTTAATGCTTCTGTGCACAGGTGATTGGCTAAAGGTGTCAGTCGTGGCTCAGAGGTAGCAATCTCGCCTCTGAGTCAGAAGGTTGTGAGTTCAAATCTCACTCCAGAGACTTGAGCAATTGACCTAAGCTAACACTCCCAGTGCAGTATTGAGGGAGCGCTGCGCTGTCGGAGGTGCCATCTTTCGGATGAGAATTTAAACCGAGGCCCCGTCTGCCCTCTCAGGTGGACGTATAAGATCCCATGGGAGTTCTCCCCAGTGTCCCTCAACCAACATCACTATAAAAACAAATTATCTGGTCATTATCACACTGCTGTCTGTGGGGCCTTGCTGTGTACAATTTGGTTGCTGCTTTTCCGACATTACAACAGTGACTACACTTCAAAAGTATTTCATTGTCTGAAAGGAGCTTCGGGACATCCTGATTTGTGAAAGGCGCTATATAAATGCAAGTCTTTCTAATGATAATGATATCGTCAGTGGCAGTCAGAGATGACCTTGTAGCATAAACATTGTGACCTTTACAGCCACTGGCAGTGCAGGGCTATAGGTTCAGTTGGAGCATATGGCACAACTGATTGATGGTGTCCATTGTAAAGTGAAGCCTCCACGAGGACTGCTGCTGGGACAAATGGCGGTTGCAGTGCCTTTGTCTGTTTACGTGGTGGGTACTGGTGGATGGGCGCTGCCTTAACCCACCTAGCATTCCTCCTCCTGTTCTTCCAAAATACAATTCCAAATGGGAAAACCATAATGCCCAATCTGAAATGGGGGCGGGCAGAGAAATGGCAGTCCCACAGTAAATGACACAAAGCTAGATGTGAAAGTAGTTCTCAGCAACAAATTAACAAAGAAAATAATCAACAAAATTGAGTCATAAATGGTTTCTGCAAATCTTATAAATCTAGCTGCTGGCCTCTTTAAATCACCTATTCTCCAGTGCCTAACAATCCTATATAGACAAGGAGATGAACTTTTTTAAAATTCGTTTATGGGATGTGGCCATCGCTGGCAAGGCCAGCATTTATTGCCCATCCCTCATTGCCCTTGAGAAGGTGGTGGTGAACCGCTGCAGTCCGTGCGGGGAAGGTACTCCCACAGTGCTGTTAGGGAAGGAGTTCCAGGATTTTGACCCAGCGACGATGAAGGATCAGCGATATATTTCCAAGTCAGGATGGTGTGTGACTTGGAGGGGAACTTGGAGGTGGTGGTGTTCCAATGCGCCTGCTGCCCTTGTCCTTCTGGCATTAATGAGGTGGGAATAATGGAAAATGTGACCAAAAGTAGGAGTCGCTGGAAATAAACAGACTGCGAGACTCTCATAGCAGCAAAGAAAAACGCGTGTTAGCTTTATTAACTCTCCGCATGGACTGAGGGACTCGGCCGCGTCGCAGGGCTATGACGTCATCACACAATCGACGACTCTTAAAGGGACCCTGCCCCGATAACCTAACCAAGTTCTGTACATAACGTGGAGCGATAACAACATTGGCTATACATTGTGAATTGTGTTACTGTCCCTATGTGGTCTCCGCCACATACGTCCCCCCAGAATTCACTAGAACTGGCAATGTCAGTCGTTGAGGGGCCCAGATCACATGGCCGAAACGGCTCCTTAAGTCCGGGGCGGGGACTGGGGGGGGGGGTCGCAGGTGGCTCCCCGGGCACTCGGTGGTGGACTGAGGGTGCAGAAGCCGGAGGTCGGCCCCGCCGCGGGGGCTGAGCCAACCCAACAGGTCGGTCCAGATCCAGGTGGGCCAGCTTAAGATGGTCCACGAAAATGTAGTCCGGCTTACCACCGACATCCACCACAAAGGCCTTGTCCCCAGCTTCCAGGATGCGGAATGGTCCATCGTAGGGTGGGTGAAGAGGTCCCCGGTGGGCGTCGTGGCGGACGAAAACGTACTCTGCCGCACGAAGGTTGGGCGGAACGTGGGACTGAGGGAGACCGTGCTGCAACGTGGGCACCGGTGCGAAAACCTTGGCATTGTCCAGGAGGGCGGACCGCTGATGGGCTGCGGACCAAGGGTCCGTGGCATTGGGGACGAAATCCCCGGGAACCCGCAGCGGCTGCCCGTAGACGAGCTCGGCAGATGAGGACTGGAGGTCCTCCTTGGGGGCGGTCCTGAGTCCCAGCATGACCCACGGGAGTCTGTCGATCCAGCTGTCGTCCCGGAGGCTGGCCCGGAGTGCGGCCTTTATGGAGCGATGAAACCGTTCGCACAGCCTGTTAGCCTGAGGGTGGTATGCTGTGGTGCGGTGGAGTCTCAACCCGAGGCCTCGGGCGACAGCGTTCCAGAGCTCCGACGTGAACTGGGGCCCCCGGTCGGAGGAAATGTCAGATGGGGCGCCGAACCGGGCGACCCAAGTGCTGATGAACGCCCGAGCCACATCGGCGGACGTTGTTGATGACAGCGGGACGGCTTCCGGCCATCGGGTGGTTCTGTCGACTATCGTGAGGAGGTGGGTGAACCCGCGGGAGGGCGGCAGGGGCCCCACCAGGTCCACGTTAACATGGTCGAACCGCCTCTCGGGCACCACGAAAGGCACCAACGGGGCCTTAGTATGGCGATGCACTTTCGAGCGTTGGCATACCACGCAGGTATTGGCCCAGTCGCGAACGTCCTTCTTGAGCCCGTGCCAGATGAACTTAGCTGCCACCAGCTTCTGTGACGGCTTCCTGCCCGGGTGGGAAAGGCTATGGACGGCGTCGAAAACCTGCCGTCTCCACGCGTCAGGCACGACGGGGCGTGGCTGCCCAGCGGAGACGTCGCACAGGAGCGTGGTGCCAGCATCGTCAAATGCGACGTCCGCTAACTGAAGGCCCGTGACAGCCGTCCTGTAGGCCTGGACGTCCGGGTCGGAGACCTGGTCGGCCGCCATGCGGGTGTAGTCAATGCTGAGGTGTACGGCGCTGGCGACGGCCCGGGAGAGACAGTCGGTGACAGGGTTGTCTTTCCCAGCCACATGCTGGATGTCCGTCGTGAACTCGGAGACGAAGGAAAGCTGGCGCTGTTGACGGGCCGACCACGGCTCGGAAACTTTGGCCATGGTGAAGGTCAACGGCTTGTGGTCCACGAACACTGTGAACAGGCGGGCCTCTAGCAGGAAACGGAAGTGTCGGACGGCGAGGTAGAAGCCGAGAAGCTTGCGATCGAAGGTGCTGTACTTCCGTTCGTTGGGGCGGAGCTGCCGGCTGAAGAAGGCGAGCGGCTGCCAGGTGCCGTTGACCCACTGTTCGTGGACGGCGCCAACAGCATAGTCCGAAGCGTCAGTGGTGAGACCGATCGGCGCATCGGGCAACGGATGCACCAGCATGGTCGCGTTAGCCAGGGCCCTTTTCGTGTCCGTGAAAGAATTGGCCATCTCCTCGGACCAGTCGACGGCGAGCTTGGCGGGCTTGCCTTTGAGGGCCTCGTAAAGGGGCCGCATAAGCTGGGCTGCCCGGAGAACGAAGCGATGATAAAAGCTTACCATGCCCAAAAACTCCTGCAGGGCCCTCACAGTGAGGGGTCGCGGAAAATCCTTGACGGCCTCCACTTTCGACGGCAGTGGCACCGCCCCGTCCTTCGTGATGCGGTGCCCGAGGAAGTCGATCGAGGACAGCCCGAACAGGCACTTGGCCGGATTGACGATTAGGCCGTGCTGGCTGAGGCGTTCGAAGAGAGTCCGGAGGTGGGGCACATGCTCCGTCCTGGAGGCGCTGGCGATGAGAATGTCGTCCAGGTAGACGAACAAGAATGGTAGGTCCCGTAACACGGTGTCCATTAGGCGTTGAAAAGCCTGAGCGGCGTTTTTGAGACCGAATGGCATGCGGAGGAATTCGAACAGCCCAAACGGGGTGATCACCGTGGTTTTCAGGACATCCTGCGGCCGAATGAGGACTTGGTGGTAACCCCGGACGAGGTCCACTTTAGAGAAAACAACTTTCCCGGCCAGGCAGGTGGAAAAGTCCTGGATGTGTGGAATCGGGTAGCAGTCGGGGGTCGTAGCGTCGTTGAGGCGCCGGTAATCGCCGCACGGGCGCCAACCACCGCCTGGTTTCGGTGCGATGTGGAGGGGCGAGGCCCACGGACTGTTCGACCGGCGAATGATGCCGAGGCGCTCCATCGTGTCGAACTCGGCTTTAGCGATGGCGAGTTTCCCCGGGTCGAGGCGCCGAGCGCAGGCATAGACAGGCGGACCGATGGTCGGGATGTGGTGTTCTACCCCGTGCTTGGTGGCGGCGGACGAGAAAGTGGGCTTCGTGAGGTCTGGGAACCCGGCGAGGAGGCGGGAAAACTCGTCAGAGGCCAAGAGTGCGCTGGACAACTTCGTCGTGCCAGAACCACTGAGCGAACACGGGAGCGAACTGAAAGTCTCAGCGTTGACGAGACGTCGGTTCTTGATGTCCACCAAAAGGCCACTGGCGCAGAGGAAGTCAGCGCCGAGAAGGGGGGTGGACACTTTCACTGTAACAAAGTCCCAAGTGAAACGCTGCCTGCCAAAACACAGCGCCACGCTCCATTTCCCGAAAGTACAGATGGAACTGCCGTTGGCGGCTTCGAGGGCGGGGCCGTGGCTCCCCCCTGTATGTCTACAGTTGACACAGGCAGGACGCTCACCTGGGCACCCGTGTCGCAGAGGAAACGACGTCCAGAGTCAGTGTCCATAATGATTAACAGACTACCTGAACAGCCGACAGCCATGGTAGCTAATGAGTGGGCCTTCGCGTTTCCCGACGCGGTAAAGCTGCACGGGGGCCGGCACTTCTTAGCGTTGGGGCCGAACTGCGCATGGTAGAAGCACATGCTTGGGGGCTGCTGCCGTTGGGCTGTGGCGGTGGGGGCAGGGCCCCGCATGGCCGCGCAGTACTGTTGCCCGGCGGAGAAAAATTTGTCGGCCTCCTTGGCCAGGGCACGGAAATCATTAATATGAGAGTTGGCTAAAGCCGACCGTACCTGCCCTGGCAGCTGTTGTCGGAACAGTTCTCTGAAGAGGAAGCACGGCTTGTGCTTGCCCAGGAGGCTTAACATGTGGTCCATCAGTTCTGAGGGCTTGGAGTCGCCAAGCCCGGGTAGAGAGAGAAGCTGGCGTGCGCGCTCGGGTTCAGTTAGTCCAAAAGTCTCTAGGAGGTGCGTTCTCAGCGTCACCAATTTGTGGTGCTCCGGGGGGTCCTCGAGCAGGCTCACGACTCTGGCCGCAGTGGAGCTGCCGAGAGCAGAGACGACGTAATAATACTTCGTGTCGTCCGTGGTGATGTCCCAGAGTGCAAACTGAGCCTCAGCCTGGGCGAACCAAGCGGCAGCCTGCCGTTCCCAAAACTCCGGTAATTTGAGAGAAACGGCGTTCGTCGCCATCTTGGATAAAGTCTTTGGAAACGCCCAAAATAGAAACGGGGTCACCAATGTGAGAGTCGCTGGAAATCAACAGACTGCGAGACTTTCATAGCAGCAAAGAAAAACGCGTGTTAGCTTTATTAACTCTCCGCATGGACTGAGGGACTCGGCCTCGTCGCAGGGCTATGACGTCATCACACAATCGACGACTCTTAAAGGGACCCTGCCCCGATAACCCAACCAAGTTCCGTACATAACGTGGAGCGATAACAACATTGGCTATACATAGTGAATTGTGTTACTGTCCCTATGTGGTCTCCGCCACACTATGATACTAAACGGGAGTGGAACAGAACTCCTGCCTACCTTCAGGTTCCGGCCACCCGATTTACTCCAGTACAATAGGTGACTGAGAGGCTTGGGCTTAGTATAGGCAAAGCATTAGCTTATAAGACACAGCAAACATGCGCACCAGCTGAGACTGCTCGACTCTGTTCCCAATGGTTAGAAAATCAGGAACGTTGCAAATCACGGGCACTGATCTCATCATCCAGTTCTTTGATTGCACTCTTATTAAGTAAAAGCGCCCAATTTTGGGGCTTGTGTATGTCACAACATCCAAACAGCGAAGAATCTTTCTGGCTCCATCACGCTGGAGAGCACTGGCGAGAATTTCAAATGGAAGCTTATGAAAGGTTGAGCTGATTTCACATTTTTTCCCTCTGATTTTCTCTCATTATCTCTCCTCTTCTGAAGGCAGATTAATTGAAGACATTTGAACAATCGTTTTACAAGCAGCATCAGCTCCAAATGGTCCTTCTTCTTGTGCAAGATATGACAGTGAGCATTGGCAGGAGAGCCAACCATGGGATGCATCACAGCCAAGCCTAATGCTGATGGGGGAGGGGATGCGGCAAAGATTTCCTCTGTAGCAAAACTATAAGGCCTAGAAATTCAGTTGGTAGCGCCAGCCGCTAGTGCTTTAAGAGGGCGATAACTGGGGTGCGAAGCGGCTAGCGCCCGGGCGCGGTGCGATCTGCGCCTCTCACGAACTTGAGTGAAGACTTAGCGGCGGTGCAAAACTGCAACGCCCGCTCAGCTGCACGCGCAGATCCTGACGTCATTTCATGGTGTAACGCCCTTGGTGTGCCCCGAACCGTAACTTCAGTGGCGCCCCCCCCTTCTTTCCGCCTGGCGCTCGCAGCGACTGGTTGAGTGGAACGGTTCCCAGTCGCTGTGGGGCTGGGGGGGCGCTATTTAAAGGGGACTCTTCCTGCATTCTTTGTGGTAGCCATTTTGTTCCACTCCTTCTGTGAGAGAGAGAGAGATTTGGAAAGAGACAAAGGAGAGAGCTTTCTGTTTTGACTCAGCACTCGTACTTCTGGCTTCAGCCCAGAGCTTTATAGTTGGATTGATTTTTCAGTGCCATAGCCTTGAGTGGCCACATATAATGGGGGCTGCAATGGGTGTAAATGTTGGGTTTCTGCATTGCATTGAAAGGGCGCAGAGACGCCGAGAGAGAGTGCCAATCATGGCCAGACGGAGAAGGGCCAACAGGTGTCGGCACAGGAGGCCTTACCCTCCCAGGGTATACCGCCAGCACTTCTCCTACCTCAACATGTCTGAGGAGCAGTGCATTCGGAGGCTTCGATTCAGAAGGGAGGTGGTCACTGAGATCTGCCACCTGCTTCAGAGAGCTCTGCAGCCTCTTCTGAGGAGCAGGATGTCTCTGTTGGTGGCAGTGAAGGTGACAGTGGCTCTCAACTTCTATGCCACCGGCTCCTTCCAATCTGCTACTGGGGACATTGCCAATGTCTCCCAGTTCGCGGTGCATTGCTGCATCCGCCAGATCACGAATGCCCTCTTCAGAAGGAGACGTCAGTACATTTCCTTCCCCATAACCCTGGACAAGCAGCAAGAGCATGCGATGGGATTTGCGAGAATAGCGGGCTTCCCCATGGTCCAGGGCGCCATTGACTGCACGCATGTGACTTTGCGGGCGCCTCTAGAGAATGCCGAGGATTACCGCAACCGGAAGGTGTACCATTCGCTGAACGTGCAGTTGGTGTGTGACCACAGGCAGCTCATACTAGCTGTCAATGCCCGCTTTCCAGGCAGCAGCCACGACGCCTTCATCTTGCGCCAGACTTCTGTGGCAGACATTTTCGAAGCCACGGCTCACCCAGGAGGCTGGCATCTCGGGGACAAGGGCTATCCTTTGTGCACCTGGCTGATGACCCCGCTCCGTGCGCCCACCACCCCTGCTGAAGAACGATACAATGACAGCCATCAAGCAACCAGGAACATCATTGAGCACACAATCAGTGTGCTGAAGCAATGGTTCCGCTGTCTGGACCATTCCGGGGGAGCCCTACAGTACTCGCCTGAACGAGTCACCCATTTCGTTGTAGTGTGCTGCATGCTGCACAACCTGGCTATCCTCAGGACTCAGCCACTGCCAGCAGACATTGGAGGACCACCAGAGGAGGAGCACCAAGACGAGAGGGAGGCACGAAGTGCAAGGGCCGTCCGTCAGCGGCTTATTGCAAGTTGGTTCTAGGCCCCCTCTCAGGGAATGGCTTGTGCCATTGAAAGAACATGAATGGAGCCGCTCCGCAAACCCTGAGGTGGTCAAGGCAACAAATAGTTCAAAGTGCAAACATACACAATCTGAATAAAGACAGTTTTTTATTTAACAAACTCTGTGCCCTTCCCGCATGACAAACAATTACAGAGAAACCCCCCAAAAAACAGTCAGACATATAACTGGCTCTCACAACTATAGTCAAATGATCAACAGGTACACCCTACTAGACACCTACCCGCTACCCCGCATATCAGAAATGGTGAACCAAATCGGCCAATACCGGGTGTTCTCCACCATCGACCTCAAGTCAGCGTACCACCAGCTCCCTATCAGACCAGAGGACCGCCCGTACACCGCCTTCGAGGTGAACGGACACCTCTACCAATTCCTCAGAGTCCCCTTTGGGGTGACAAATGGGGTCTCGGTCTTCCAGAGGGAGATGGACCGCATGGTCGATGACCACCACTTGCAGGCAACCTTCCCCTACCTCGACAACGTCACCATCTGCGGCCACAACCAGCAGGATCACGACTCGAACCTCGAGAGGTTCCTGAAAACCGCACAAAAACTCAACCTCACCTACAACGAGGACAAGTGCGTTTACAACACCACGCGCCTCTGCATACTAGGCAGCGTGGTGGAGAATGGGGAAATCGGACCAGACCCCGACCGATTGCGCCCCCTACGGGAGCTGCCCCTGCCCAACACTCCCAAAGCCCTGAAAAGATGCCTGGGGTTATTTTCTTATTATTCCCAATGGGTCCCCAACTACTCCGACAAAGCCCGCCCCCTCTTGAAAGCATCCTCTTTCCCGCTCTCTGCTGAGGCCCACGCCGCCTTCAAAAGCATTAAGCAGGATATTGAGCGGGCCACGCTACAGGCAGTGGACGAGAACACTCCATTTCAAGTGGAAAGTGATGCGCCTGACTTCGCCTTGGCGGCCACCCTCAACCAGGCGGGGCGGCCCGTAGCTTTCTTCTCGAGGACCCTCCAAGGGCCCGAGATCAGACACTCCTCCGTGGAAAAGGAGGCCCAAGCCATCGTGGAGGCAGTGCGCCACTGGCGCCACTACCTAGCCGGCAAACGCTTCACCCTACTTACCGACCAGCGGTCGGTAGCGTTTATGTTCAATAATAAACAGAGGGGGAAGATTAAAAATGATAAGATTCTTAGGTGGCGGATCGAGCTCTCCACCTTCGAGTACGACATCATTTACCGGCCAGGGGCCCTTAACGAATCCCCTGATGCCCTCTCACGAGGGATGTGTGCCAGCGCCACCGGGGATCGGCTACAGACCCTCCACAACGACCTCTGCCACCCAGGGGTCACGCGGCTGTTCCACTTCATAAAGTCCCGTAACTTACCCTACTCGATTGAGGAAGTTCGGTCTCTGACCAGGAACTGCCGCACTTGCGCTGAGTGCAAGCCTCGGTTCTACCGCCCAGATAGAGCCCACTTAATCAAAGCTACACGGCCCTTTGAGCGGCTCAGCTTAGATTTCAAGGGCCCCCTCCCGTCCGTCGACCGCAATGTTTACTTCCTGAACATTGTGGATGAATACTCCCGTTTCCCATTCGCCTTCCCCTGCCCAGACATGACCAGCGCCACGGTCATTAAATGCCTCAACAGCCTGTTCTGCCTGTTCGGTATGCCGAGCTACATCCATACGGATAGGGGGGCGTCCTTCATGAGTGAAGAGCTACGCCAGTACATGCTGTCCAGGGGGATCGCCACGAGCCGTACCACCAGCTACAACCCCCGGGGTAACGGCCAAGTGGAGCGAGAGAACGGGACAGTATGGAAAGCAGTCACTCTAGCTCTAAGGACCAAGGGCCTCCCTATCTCCCGCTGGCAGGAAGTCCTCTCGGATGTGCTCCATTCGATACGGTCGCTATTGTGTACGGCCACTAATACCACGCCTCATGAACGAATGTTTGTCTTTCCCCGGAAATCCACCTCAGGCGTATCCATGCCATCATGGCTCTCCACCCCAGGTCCGGTACTCGTGCGAAGGCATGTGAGGGGCCACAAGACGGACCCTCTCATGGAGCCAGTACACCTACTCCACGCCAACCCCCAATACGCATATGTCCGGCACGCCGACGGAAGGGAGGACACCGTGTCCATAAAAGACGTCGCCCCAGCCGGCATCGACAACAACCACGGCAATAGCGGCAACGATGATCACAGCAACTCTTACCCACCCACTACTCTTTCATCACCCCCGGAAGAACACCAACCAACAGCACCCCCACCAACTACCCCTTCAACAACCCTGGCGGCACCCCCGGCAGAGACCCAGGAGGCTACCGGGGACACCCAGCCGACACCCGCGGCACCACAACAGCCACGTCGGTCGCAGAGGACTATCAAACCCCCGAACAGACTAAATCTATAGAAGGGGTGAATGTGATGAAATATTTCCATTCATCACTGCCTGTGACTGAGATCGGTTTCAGTGTCATTTCCCTTCCCCCAGACCTCATTGTATTGTGTACTGGAATGTGCTGTATTGTATACTGGAATGTGCTGGAATGTGCTGTGTGTAGGGCTCCGCCCATACCTGGCCCCGTTTGTAAGCTAGCTTCAGTCTAGCCCCAATCTCCAGAAGGACGACATCTCTCTCGCTTACGTGTTTCGTTCTAAGTTAATAAAAGCCTTGTTTTGTTCTGCTACCTTCGAGTCTCGGAATTATTGAGGCACATCACCCGTGATTCTTGGCCTTCATAAAAAACAAACACAACATCCTCGGCCTGCCGAGAAAAAAACACAACATCCTCGGCCTTCAGAGAAAAAAACACAACATCCTCGGCCTTCAGAAAAACAAACACAACATCCTCGGCCTTCCGAGAAAAAAACACAACATCCTCGGCCTTCAGAGAAAAAAACACAACATCCTTGGCCTTCAGAAAAACAAACACAACATCCTCGGCCTTCAGAGAAAAAACACAACATCCTCGGCCTTCAGAAAAACAAACACAACATTTTGCCACACCTCCTACCTTTTGGCCTGCAAGGGTGATCTGCCTCGCTTGCGAGATTGGCCCCTTCCCGCCCTGCAGCTCCTCCGCAATGGGACCCCAGTGGCTGCAGCAAGGCAAGGGTCAGATAGTGCGTCGGCAGATGCCCTTGGGGGACGGCCTGGACCAGCTCTGGGCCTGGAGGGCCCAGCTGCTGACTGCTCCAACTCTGCTTGGGCGGCAGCAGTCTGTCCTATGGGTGGTGGCAGCTGCAGTGGAGGAATGACAGTGTTGGCAGCAGGAATGCTGCCAACCAGACAGAGCACAGGCACTCCCTGGTCAGACGAGACACTGGCACTCGCACGGGCCAGCACTGAAGCATGCGCAGCAATCTGCTGAAGCACAGACTGCTGGGCTGCTGCGGTGCGGCGAGGGCCCCGGCGATTCCTGGCCGATCCAGCGAGGATGGCAGCAGTTAGTGCTCGTGTGGCCCTGATCTGTGTCTGCATCAGACCAGTCAGTGACTGCATGGCACGACTAAGCACTTGGCTGGAAGCCGCATGTGATGCAGCGACGTCCTGCTGACTCCTGGCCTGTGATGCAGCGACGTCCTGCTGACTCCTGGCCTGTGATGCAGCGACGTCCTGCTGACTCCTGGCCTGTGCTGCCCCGAATTCCTGCACACTCCTTGCCAGTGACTCTATGGAGTCAGGCATCCTTGCCACTGCAGCCATGAGCTCAATGTGCCTGTGCTCAGCCTGGGCGCCCATTTCACCAAGGAGCCGCACCTCCTCTGCGCTCACTGTAGCAGGACTGGAGGCCATACTCTCCCTCCGGGGAGAAGGCCGCCGAGCTGCCCTACCCCTCCCGCATTGCTGCAGCCCGCTGGGCCCTGGAGCTTCACCCTCCTCAGACCCTTCCCCCCTGCTCCCCTCCAGGGAAGACGTGTCCCCATCATGGCCATGGGCTGCCTCAGCTGAGGGTGGCACTGATGGTCCGGCTTCCTCTTCCTCCTCCTCGCCTTCCGATTCACTTACAGTGCCAGCTTGAGGGCCCAGCTCCTCACCTGACGAATCAGCATCTGAAAGCAGGGAGGCACAAGAGTTGCTTTAGTGTGAGGACAGGGCAGCAGCGAGGGAGGCATGAGTGCTGCTACGCACTGCATTGGTTCGAGAGTGGCAAAGGATGCTGGTGTGAGGCACAAGTGGAAAGAGAGAGGTCAAAAAGGTGATGACCTTACCATTGCTGTCCAGAACTGGGTCGGCATCTCCAGTGGCGACGGGGCCAATCAGGCGGCCTGCCATAATCCGCTCCACTCGCTGCTCCAGGTCGCTGAGGTCTTTAAGCTCAGGATGACCTCCCCCGGTCTGTTGCTGCTGCCTCCTATTGTGGGCCAGCTTGCCCTGCAAGAGAAAGGACGGGCTCTGAGTACATTGTGAAGCCCTGATCTTGCCTGCACTGCCTCCCATGGTGGAATAGCCCTGACAGTGTCAAGCCCTGATCTTGCCTGCACTGCCTCCCATGGTGGAATAGCCCTGACAGTGTCAAGCCCTGATCTCGCCTGCACTGCCTCCCATGGTGGAATAGCCCTGACAGTGTCAAGCCCTGATCGCACCTGCAATGCCTCCCATGGTGGAATAGCCCTGACAGTGTCAAGCCCTGATCTTGCCTGCACTGCCTCCCATGGTGGAATAGCCCTGACAGTGTCAAGCCCTGATCTTGTCTGCATTGCCTCCCATGGTGGAATAGCCCTGACAGTGTGTCAAGTGGTGAATATGCATGTGATTTTCATGAGAGTCCCATAGGTGTTGGATGAGGGCTGGGCATTGGGGCTTTCAGGACCCTTTGGCCATAAAGTGAGGTGCACATGCAGGGATGAAGAGGATACTGGAAAGGGTACTCACCCTGACAACCCGAGTGAGGTCGTTGAACTTCTTCCTGCATTGTGTTGGTATCCTAGGGACCATGCTGCTGGAGGTCACTCTGTGTGCCACCTCCCTCCAAGCTTTTCTATATTCGCTGGGCAGCGGCCTCCTGCCACTGTCAGGAAAGAGGATAGGTCGCTGGCACTCCACTGCGCCAACCAAAACCTTCAGGGCACCCTCACTGAAGCGCTGCGCTCGCTCCCTGGCCTTCCCCATGGTCGTGGGTGTAACGTTGTCAAAGCAGGTCTGTCCAGGCCTAGAATCAGGGCTCCAGTGTGCAGGGCATGGCTGCAAACCAAATCGACCCTCCCCCTTTAAGAGCTGACCGGCGCCAGCGTGTCTGCCTGCAATCGATAACTCTCCGCAGCTGTGCGCCCGCCCTCGGTGGTAGCGCCTCGGCTCGCCGGCTTAGCGCCTTATGATAGTCGTGTACTGCCTGCTTTAGCGCAGCATCAACCTCTTGGGGCGATGCAACTCAATTTCGGCGAAGGTGGCGCTATGTTGCGCCGGGCGCTAAATTTAGCGAACGCTCGGCTGTAGCGCCCCAAACGTGGCGATACTGAATTTCTAGGCCTAAGTGTATTCTTTATATTTGTGTTTATCATTTTTTCTATGTAAGCAAACAGAGGAAATCTTTCCTTCTTGATGTCAGTATGTGCAGTGCACTTATCGACTAAGTCATTGGGTGAAGGGTCCAATTTCAAATTTTTAGATTACTTCTTTAAAACTTAGCTCGAGTACTGGAAAATATGGCTCGAATGTTTCATATTTTGAACTATTTTTTCTTGTTTTCTAACCGCATCGCATCATTTCTCCCAGGGTGTCTGTCTAATACATGCCTGTACACCTCAAGATGGCAGTTAAGATTTTCCGATATGTCCCTGAGGATAGTATTTGGATAAGAGATGATAATAAATTGAGCAGCTGAACCTGCAAACGGAACACTAATCCTTTTTGAACACTAATCCTTTTTGCCCATGTGGTGTTCTTACGACAACATTCCTTCCTGTTTCTGCTAAAAAAAAATTGCACAAAATTAAGTAACAATGCTGACCACCTGGGACGAGAAGACTTCAGTGATGACATGTGCTGTGATGCCTCTTGCAGTAAATTTTTAAAAATCGTTGTAATATATGTGGGTAGAACAAATGAAGGACAGAGACACGATGAGTTGCTAGACCATGTGCTTGCTTTATTAGGTCAGAGCAAACTGAGCATGCTCACATCAAACCATGTGACAAACCATGTGACAATACATTACACTGCTTTCCCCCTTAAAAATGTTTTTTATGTATTCCCCTCTCAAATACAACAAAACTATGGTCCCACCTTTCCCAGCATCACATGTACCACATAATAAAAATGCCTGGCTCTTTTTCTTTTAAACACACTACAAATCCAGTTTAATAACAGGTTTGCGGAGCCTTCCTGATCTCCTTATCGAAGGTTTTGGTGTTGAACCAATTTTCGGGCTGTTTTGTTTTGGTTCCGAACTCAAAGATGATCCTGTTTCTAGCTCAGACTTGTTTGAACCTGGTACTTCAGTTTCTGAAGTCTGAGCTGAGTCAAAGTCATGTATGTGTTCATGATCAAGTGGTTCAAGATCACTGCCCAATCCAGGCCAGTAAACAATGCTTCTTGCAATTGATTTCATACTGACGATCCCTGCATGTTCAGTATGAAGTTCGGCCAGAATTCTATCTCTCAAAGAAGTAGGTACCACCACTCTGTTTCCCCACTTGATACAACCTTGCTTACAAGACAATTCAGTATGACAGTTATGAAATGGTTTCAATTCTGTGTCCATACCTTGATCAGTCCATCCATTCAAGGTGTTTTCATACACTCTTTTCAGTACTGAGTCCTTTTGAGTCTTATCCGCAATCTCAATTGCATTCACGGGAAAGTCTTTGTCAACTGCACCTAGCGTGAAAATCGTACCTTCACTCCCAACACACGAGTCCTCATGTGGCAACCTGGATAAAGCATTTGCAATTGCGTTTTGCTTTGAAGTGCAATATTCAATCATGTAGTCATATTGTGACAACACTGCCCAACATTGCGTTCTGGATGCGGCCATTGCAGGGATGGCAGATTTGGGCCCCAATATTGCTAAGAACGGTTTGTGATCGGTTATCAGGGTAAACTTTCTGCTGATCAGGAATTGTTGGAATTTCTTGATTCCAAACACTATGGCGAGTGCTTCCTTTTCAATTTGCACGTAGTTTCTTTTGCTCTTCATGAGGGTTCGCAATGCGAATGCAATTGGTTTCTCTTGGCCGTCATCCATTACGTGGCTTATGACAGCTTCCAAACCGTAGCTAGAAGCATCACGCGCTAACTTAAGCTCACATTCTGTGTTATAGTGCACAAGTAGAGCATTGCTAGAGAGACTTCTCTTACAAGCATCGTAAGCTTCCAATTGCACTTTCATCCACTTCCACTGGACATCCTTCTTGAGGAGCTCGTGCAATGGAGCTAACATGGTCACTAACTCAAGTAAGAAACATGTGTAGCACTGGACCATTCCAAGGAAAGATCTTAACTCAGACATGTTCTGTGGCTTTGGAGCATTGATGACAGCATCAACCTTTTCCTTCGCTGGTTGCAAGCTATTTGCATCAACTGTCAGACCAAGGTACACAACCTCGGGCTGCATAAAAGCACATTTCCTCCTTTTCAATTTGACAATGTGGGCACTATATTTGAAGTACTATATCTAACATTCACTTTTATCAGTTTTTACTTGCACTCTGTTCTCAGTTTCTCTAGCTCTTCCTCCACCTGACTTTTCAATGCATAGGGGACTGGCCTTGCCTTACAATAGACAGGCTTTGCATTGGACTTGATGCGGATATGCACGTCATACCCAGTGATGCCCTTATAACTGTCTGTGAACATGCTTTTGTACTTGTTCAGCATTGTGTCGAGTTGCTTTGAAGCATCTACACTGAAGATGTTTTTCCAGTCTAGTTTTAACTTTCTCAACCAGTCTTTGCCATTGAGAGTTGGCCTGTTGTTGTAGCTCGCTACAATATTAGGTAGCTTTACTGACTGGCCATTGTGCTGAACTGTACATTCTATTTGCCCACATGTCTCTAGGATTTCTCTGGAGTAGGTTTTTAACTCTACGGTATTCTTTGTAAGTGGTATTTGATTAAACTTACTCTCATATGTGTCCTCACTCATGATAGAGCAATCCACCGCCATGTCGATACACATATCAATATTTTGCTTGTTGATCAAAGGTTTTGTATGGAAGTCTTTCTCACGACTGCTAGCATTGCTGCTAGTGGCATAGATACTGTTGATGCCTAGTTCTTCAACATCAGGTGTGCTCTCTTCAATATTGTGAACTCCTCCCTTTTGTTGTCGCTGCTTTGCATTGCCACTAGAATGGTTCTTACTTCCAGCTTTCGATCTAATTCTGCAAGCTGTTGAAATATGGCCTTGCTTCTGGCAGTGAAAACACTTTGCATTTCTGTATTGGCAGGACTGTGGTGAGTGGCTTTGGGATCCCATCCTCATCACCAAAAAGGAATATATGTGGATAGAACAAATGAAGGACAGAGACATGATGAGTTGCTAATCCATGTGCTTGCTTTACTAGGCCAGAACGAACTGAGCATGCTCCTACCAAACTGTGTGACAATCCATGTGATAATGCATTACAATCATTCTTTGCTTTGTGGGTATCGCTGGCAAGGCCAGTATTTATTGCCCATCCCTAGTTGCCCATGAGGCGGTGGTGGTGAGCTGCCTTCTTGAACTGCTGCAGTTCATGTGGCGAAGGTTCTCCCACAGTGCTGTTAGGTAGGGAGTTCCAGGATTCTGACCCAGCAACAATGAAGGAACGGCGACATATATCTAAGTCAGGATGGTGTGTGATTTAAAGGGGAACTTGGAGATAATGGTGTTCCCATGCACTTGATGCCCTTGTCCTTCTAGGTGGTGGAGATCTCGGATTTGGCGAGTTGGCTTCCACCCGAATGACCTTGCCGATAAATTTTCCTGCACGGGAAATACACCAAAAACCACAAGGAAATTTACCCTCCCCCCCGGGGTGTCAGTAGGTTATTTGACTGTGGCATTAGCCTAACTCAATATTGTGCTCACCCGTTGCTCCACATATACTTTCTAGAGGGTATGATTGGAATCTTTGCTGATTTTGCCTTGCAAGTCAAGGGAGTCTGAACCAAATTTTACTGTCTGACGTCCACTGCTGCCCTGGCTAAAACTGGGAGCATCCTGATATACCATTGCATTTACTCAAATGCAATTCTTTCCCCCTGTTTAGTGAATCAGAAATGTGATTACTTAGTTACACAATAAGAAATGTCATTCCACACTCCATGGATTGAAAACCTATGCACCTGTATGGAGCGCTGATGGAAATCACTATCACCCTGAGTCTCCCAGATTAAGCCAATGAGTAGCTGAGCCTTGCAGGGCAGGAAGGTCACAGGCTTATGGATCCCAGTTTTGTATTGATCTCGGCCGCAGTGGTCCTACAATTGATCTCAGTGGCCCTGAGTTTGAGAGAGGAAAAGCAGCAAACCTTGTTCCTTATTGCAATCCAGTCAGTGACATTTCATGGAAATGCACATGCGCGAGGACAGGAGCGGGCTTGGCTGCGATGCTTCCAGCAGTTGAATAGCCTGGTGATCCTCACTGTCTAGACGAAGAATGGCCTATCCCGGCAACAAGTCAATGCTTTCAGAGGAGAAAGGCAAGAAGAAAATTGGCAGAAGGCAGTAAAAGGGAAAGAAAAGAAGTCTGTAACCTGCCACACCCAATTCCACCATGGTTGATCTTGGAAGGGGATCAGTCAATGCTCAACTTACTCAAGTCTAAAGATCTTTGTTAATTATAGTATGCAACCTTTTAAGTGATATTTTACAAGAGACACGCACAAGCACATAGTTTTGCTGTAGTAACACTTTCTTGGCACGATTTAAAACTTATTCTACATGAAGTGATCAAATGCGTAGAAACACAGCTCCCTCTCCTCGCTTAAAAAGGTTAAAAAAAAAATCTTTCTTGGGCATACACCCTGCTCTGATTTAACGTTAAGGATCTCAACTGTTACTACACTACTTACCTTTTAAAACATGACCAGTGAGGAATTAACATCATTATTGTTTACCATGGAACAATATGTAGGCTGGAATGCACTGGATGGCAGGGATCCTATTCCTCCTTGCTCTCCAGTGACCCTTGCTAGAAAGGGCACTTATATTGCTGTCAGATGAGGGCAGGATCAGGCTTGCCTGTGAGGCTTGCTGACATTCTCTATCCTGGATCAGACAGAAACAATGGTCATTCAGGTCAGGTACCAGAAGGCAGCCTGGGCCACAAGCTTTAATAAGAACTTTAGTTAGATGACATTTTTTAACATTTAGCTCCTTATCTGTCCAACATTCAGATGCCATCTTTTTCTCAGAAAACACATTTTTGATACACTGACAAGCTCAGTTTTATGTCAAAAGCAAAATACTGCGGATGCTGGGAATCTGAAATAAAAACAGAAAATGCTGGAAATACTCAGCAGGTCAGGCAGCATCTGTGGAGAGAGAGAAACAGAGTTAATGTTTCCGGTTGATGACCTTGCGGCAGTTCTGATATTTCCAGCATTTTCTGTTCTTATTTCAGTTTTTTAGTCATTTTATCAGCAAATAATAGCATCTAGGAAAAATGACACAGAGCAGTGATTGGAATCTGCATATCACTCCGAACCCCACAGCACAATAACCTACCATTAGCACAACAAGGGGCAGTGAATTTGTTTCAATGAATTTGCACAAGTTTCAGTGTAAGGTCACAGCCCCTTTTTGCTAAATGCTTGTATGAGTTCCCTTAACGTTTTACAGCTGATTTTTGTCAACTAAGGCCCCTTGCAAGGGTTGGTCCCAACCCTGTCAATGTTCAAACTTTTCCAGAACTGTGTAATTAACATTACATTAACATAACAATTAACATTAAACATCCTGTAGTGTACTGTGACCTGAGAAAGCAAGTCAATTTTGCTCTAGTCGGTGAAATACAAAGAACAATAACATTAATATAAATAGAATGCATATGATGTTATAATAAGAAGGAAAAGTACCACAGTATTTCTGTATGACAAGTTTTTGAAAAGTCTGAATATATTTCTAGTTACCAACATACATTGTGCTACTATGCTGAACACAACGTTCCACAGAAGCATAACTGGGTCAACATTGGTGCAGACGAGAGTGTTCTTTTTAATAACTTGGTAAAGTTTCACAGCTCATGATTGATAACCAATTGTCCCAGGAATTACTGGACTTAAATGTCTAGTATATGTTGTATAATCTCCACGGTGCATATATAGCAATGTTGTGACACCATGAAAGTTCATTTTGCATAGGGGGGGTTCTGGGTTCTTCTCAGACCATTTCCAAAATGTGGCTTAGTAGAGGTTTAGCATGACAGACAGAGGAGCTAAAGTAGACTTCCTGAATTATTTGCAGCCTTTCCATTGACGCAACTACTTGGGAGATTGCAATCAAGATGCTGACCCGTTACATTATGAAATAGGTTTTTTTTGATTAGCATCAATCCATTCAGGCACCTCCCAGTTCAACGAGTACTTTGACTCTGAAACAGTACAGAAACATTACTGTGAGAAGTATGATACGCTTATCAATTACTTCATAAAAGGTGATGAGTCGAAGAAGAGATGATGAGTCGAAAGAAGAGATGAATAAGGCTTTTATTAGCTAAGAAGAGACCATGCTTCTTCGTGAGTGACTGAACAAGTCTGAACGAAACCCACACAGTGGTGGGTGGAGTCAGCTGAGGCATGCCTCCATACACAGCGCCACCCAGAGGTGGCAATATACAATACAGTGGTTTACCACATTCACCCCTTGTTTAATGTGAAGTCCGGCGGGGTGAAGGGTACTACAAGTTAAGTCTATCAGGAGGCCTTGTCTGACGTCCTGATCGTCGTGGTGGCGGCGGTGGTGTTACAGCATCCGACGTCGGGTCTGGTGTCTGGGTGGTTGGCGAAGATTCCTGGGGCTTTGGCATGCCGTCTGCAAGGGTTGGGTTGGGAGGGGTGGTGGGGGATAACAGTGGTAAGGGGGATAACGGTGGTAAGGGGGATAACGGTGGTAATTCAGGGGTACCCGAGGGTGCGAGATCTCGTATGGAGACCGTGTCCTCCCGCCCGTCTGGGTATGTCACCCAGGCATACTGGGGGTTGGCGTGTAGGAGGTGCACCCGCTCGACCAGGGGGTCCGTTTTATGCGTCCTCACGTGCCTCCGCAGTAGGACGGGCCCAGGAGAAGTCAACCATGCCAGTAGCGAGGTTCCCGATGTAGACTTCCGGGGGAAAATGAACATTTTCTCATGAGGGGTCGCATTAGTGGCAGTACAAAGCAGTGACCGAATGGAGTGGAGCGCTGCAGGGAGGACCTCCTGCCAGCGGGAGGTCGGAAGGCCCTTAGATTTTAGTGCTAAGAGGACTGCCTTCCAAACCGTCGCGTTCTCCCTTTCCACCTGGCCGTTCCCCCGGGGGTTGTAACTGGTGGTCCTGCTCGTGGCGATACCTCTTGTTAGCAGGTACTGCCGAAGTTCGTCGCTCATGAACGATGAGCCCCTGTCGCTATGTATATAGCTGGGGAACCCGAACAGAGCGAAGATGTCATTCAGACACTTGATGACCGTGGTACTGGTCATGTCTGGGCAAGGGATGGCAAAGGGGAAACGGGAGTACTCATCAACTATGTTGAGGAAGTACACATTGCGGTCAGCGGAGGGGAGGGGCCCTTTAAAATCGACGCTCAGGCGTTCGAAGGGGCGGGTGGCCTTGATCAGGCTTGCTCTGTCCGGCCTATAGAAGTGCGGTTTGCACTCGGCGCAGATTTGGCAGCTCTTGGTCATGGTCCTGACCTCCTCGATGGAGTAGGGCAGGTTACGGGATTTGATAAAATGGCAAAACCTGGTGACCCCCGGGTGGCAGAGGTCATTGTGGAGGGACTGCAGCCTATCACTCTGCGCGTTGGCGCATGTACCACGTGATAGGGCATCTGGGGGCTCATTGAGTTTCCCTGGCCGATACAAGATATCATAATTGTAGGTGGAGAGTTCGATTCTCCACCTCAAGATCTTGTCGTTCTTGATTTTACCCCTCTGCTTATTATTAAACATAAAAGCTACTGAACGCTGGTCAGTGAGCAGGGTAAATCGTTTCCCGGCCAGGTAATGCCTCCAGTGACGCACCGCTTCTACAATAGCCTGGGCCTCCTTTTCGACGGAGGAGTGTCTCGTCTCGGGGCCCTGGAGGGTCCTTGAGAAAAAGGCCACGGGTCTGCCCGCCTGGTTAAGGGTCGCGGCTAGGGCGAAGTCGGAGGCATCGCTCTCCACTTGGAAGGGGATGGACTCATCCACCGCGTGCATTGCGGCCTTCGCGATATCGTTCTTGATAAGAGTGAAGGCTGCACACGCCTCTGGTGTCAGGGGGAAGGAGGTGGCTTTGATGAGGGGCCTGGCTTTGTCTGCATAGAGGGGCACCCACTGGGCGTAGTAGGAGAAAAACCCCAGGCATCTCTTCAGTGCTTTTTGGCAGTGGGGAAGGGGTAGCTCCATTAGGGGGCGCATTCTGTCGGGGTCGGGCCCGATGACTCCGTTCTCCACCACGCAGCCGAGGATGGCCAGGCGCTTGGTGTGAAACATACATTTTTCCTTATTGTACGTTAGGTTCAGCCGTTGGGCCGTACGGAGGAAATTTGCTAGATTAACGTCGTGGTCCTGCTGGTCGTGGCCGCAGATGGTGACGTTATCCAAATAGGGGAAGGTTGCCCGCAGCGCGTTCTGGTCAACCATTCGGTCCATCTCCCTTTGGAAGACCGAAACCCCGTTGGTGACGCCGAAGGGGACCCTAAGGAAGTGGTAGAGGCGGCCGTTTGCCTCGAAGGCAGTATACTGGCGGTCCTCATGGCGGATGGGCAGCTGGTGGTACGCTGACTTAAGGTCGATGGTGGAGAATACTTTGTATTGCGCAATCTGATTGACCATATCAGATATGCGAGGGAGGGGGTACGCGTCCAGCTGGGTGTACCGGTTTATGGTTTGGCTGTAGTCGATTACCATGCGGCGTTTTGCAGTGGTTTTAACGACTACAACCTGGGCTCGCCAGGGGCTAGTGCTACCTTCGATAATGCCCTCCTTCAAGAGCCGCTCCACCTCAGAGCTGATAAAAGCTCTGTCCCCGGCACTGTACCGCCTGCTTTTGGTAGCGATGGGTTTACAGTCGCGGGTGAGGTTAGCGAACAGGGGAGGGGGGGGGACTTTTAATGTGGAAAGGCTGCAGGTGGTTTGCAGCGGGCGATTTAAAAGTTGTTGGTTGCAGACTGTGAGTGGGGGGAGGGGTCCACCGTATGCTAGTGTGACACTCTTAAGGTGGCACTGAAAATCCAACCCTAGCAGGACGGCAGCGCAAAGACGGGGCAGGACTAGCAGTTTAAATTTTTTATATTCAGTGCCCCCTACTGACAGGGTCACCACACAGTAGCCGCTGATGTCCATTGACTGGGACTTGGACGCCATAGAAATGCGATGGTGCGTTGGCAGAATCGTGAGGGAGTGGCTACGTACCGTGTCGGGGTGGACGAAACTCTCTGTGCTCCCGCTGTCGATCAGGCAACTGGTGGCGCGGCCGTTTACCGCGATATCCATCATGGAGCTGGATAGATGGTGAGGGAGGGCTTGATCCAGCGTCACGGAGGCCAGTATGTGGCTTAGTGAGTCACTATAGTCATCCGCCGAGACGGTGGTCGGTTCCGGTGACGAAATGGCGGTTGAGTGCGTTGGATACGATGGCGGCGGATGCCATGCGGCCGGGGGTACACAAAATGGCGGATAAGATGGCTGCTCCCACGGCCCGCACGCTGCGCTGCTGGCTGGCTTCCCCTTGCAGGCGTTAGCGTAATGGCCTTTCTTCCCGCAGCCCGAGCAGGTAGCTGTCTTAGCTGGGCAGTGCGCTCTGGGATGTTTTAACTGGCCACAGAAATAGCATTTTTGGGCCTGGTTACTGGGCATCGAAGCAGTTCTTACCGGAGGCTGCTGTCTCGGTTGGGTCGCTGCAGCGGTTGGTGCCAGGGGCGGCGGTCCCGTGTCCCACGGTTTCGATTGCCATGTCTCGGCGCCGTTACGGGGGTATGCCTCGAGGTTTCGGTGGGCCTCCTCTAACGAGAGCGCAAGGGCAATGGCCGTCTTCAGGTCGGGTTCCTTGCTTTCTAGCAGTCTCTGCCGGGTGTGGTCTGACTGGAGGCCCCTGACGAAGGCATCACAGGCGAGTCCCTGCGCGTGCTCCACAGCCGTTACCGCTTTACAATCGCAGTCTCTGCAGAGTGCCAGTAGCGCCCGTGCAAATGCCCCTACCGATTCTCCCGGTTGCTGCCTGCGGGATCCCAAGAGGTGTCGGGCGTAAATTGTGTTCACTGGGCGCGTATATTGCCCTTTTAGTAGCTCGAGGGCCGCCACGTACGTATTAGAGTCCCGGATTAGCATATATACTTGATGGCTCACCTGGGCGGTCAAAATTTTCAGTTTGTGATCCTCCTCTGTAACCTGTGAGATTGCGAGGAAGGATTCAAAGCAGCTCAGCCAGTGTTCAAACTTGGCTGATGCACCCACATCTTGAGGGTCGAGGTCCAGGCGTGGTGGTCTGAGGGCTCTCAGCAATGTCTGCTGTATCCGTTGCTGTTGTTGCTCCTCAGGTGTCGCCATTTAACTTTTAGCTAATAAAATTGATACGCTTATCAATTACTTCATAAAAGGTGATGAGTCGAAGAAGAGATGATGAGTCGAAAGAAGAGATGAATAAGGCTTTTATTAGCTAAGAAGAGACCATGCTTCTTCGTGAGTGACTGAACAAGTCTGAACGAAACCCACACAGTGGTGGGTGGAGTCAGCTGAGGCATGCCTCCATACACAGCGCCACCCAGAGGTGGCAATATACAATACAGTGGTTTACCACAAAGTAGTTAACAAATATGATAAAGGGCAAAGCTATTTTAGGTGTGAGGTTTGAAATGAGCAATTATGGCATGAATGAACTTGTCAAGTCTGCATTTCTGGAACCGTAAACGTTTCAAATATAATATTTCCTTTACTAGTTAGTTTGAGAATTGATTGCGATACTAAATCTGTTGAGTTTTGGAAAATATATAGCCCAAATATTTTTAAATCAGAGTTAATCACTAGTTAGTTCATGATCAGATATCCATCATAGCTATCTAATTCATTATTGCTTAAAGCATTCATTTTGACTGATACAGTCTATCTAGTTTTAATTAAACTCTCGCCTCCCGTTTTCTCCTTTACTCCCTTCATCTCCTGAAAGCGCTGACTCATGCAGGAGTAAGGGTGCTGTTAGCCTTTTGGTGCCTTATCTCAACAACAACTTGTATTTATTTGGTGCCTTTAACGTAGTGAAACGTCCCTAGGAGCTTCACAGGAGTGTTATAAAACAACATTTGACACTGAGCCACATAAGGAGATATTAGGGCAGGTGACCAAAAGCTTGGTCAAAGAGGTAGGTTTTAAGGAGCGTCTTAAAGGAGGAGAAAGAGGTAGAGAGAAGCAGAGAGGTTTAGGGTGGGAATTCCAGAGCTTAGGGCCTAGACAGCTGAAGGCACGGCCACCAATGGTGGAGTGATTAAAATCAGCGATGCTCAAGAGGCCAGAATTAGAGGAGTGCAGATATCGCGGGGGTTTGTAGGGCTGGAGGAGATTACAGAGATAGGGAGGGGCGAGGCCATGGAGGGATTTGAAAACAAGGATGAAAATTTTAAAATTGAGGCGTTGCTTAACCCATGTAGGTCAGCGAACACTGGGGTGATGGGTGAACAGGACTTGGTGCAAGTTAGGACATGGGCAGCTGAGTTTTGGATGACCTCAAGTTTAGGTAGGGTAGAACGTGATAGGCATTCTACCCTACATCTATTGTAGTTAATATATAGATGACACTGTTCGGGAGACATTTTTGGCCCAGTGTAAGTATTGGAATTGGAACCAGGTAAAAAGTGTTCAATTTGATTCAACAGCTGGCTTTAAATACATGGCATTGGTTCAGCCTCGACTAAAATGATGTCCTTGAGTTCTGTAAGTCACATTTGAGGACTCTTCAGCTGCTTATAACTGGAGTGTTTGCTCCTCACCAAAGAGAGATCGGTAAATTTGCAGTGAAGGAGATGGGCCCTCCTGAAGTTCTCATTGATACTTGTCTGAACAAGGCTGTTTGGGCTAAAGGTGTAAGGAATGTTCCATACCGCATTCGTGTGCGTTTATCCAGAAAACAAAAGGAGGATGAGGACTCTCCTAACAAACTCGACATGTTGTTAACCCAAGTTCCTGTCACGTCCTCCAAAGATCTGCAGGCAGTCAATGTTGATGAAAACTGAAATGTAAATGTTTTGTTAAAATAAACTGCAAAAAAAAAGAGGACCATGATTACATTAGATGAGTGAGAATGCTCAAAAGCTCCACTTTCTAGTTCGTTTCTGTTGACAAAATGTTTCTTTCCAGCTGCTTGCAAAAGACACTCACTGGCCCCGATATTGGCGGGGAGGGAACGAGGGAGCGAGGTAGTGGGGCAAAAATCCAGAAATCCCGGGGGTCCTGTCAAAATGAACAGCAGGACTTCATTATCATTTTATAAATTCTGTTTCTGCCAGATTAGGACATTGAGACGTTCCCCGGCAATCGGGAATGACTGCGGGTTGGAGGCGGGGGTGGGATCGGCAGATCGCGGGACAGGAGGCTCGGGATCGGCAGAAGGGGTGGTGGTGGGGGGCGAAGGCGGGAGGGGGGACACTCTTGTTCCTCCTGGCTCACAAATGTAAGAAATCACACAACACCAGGTTATAGTCCAACCGCTTTATTTGAAATCACAAGCTTTCGGAGCGCTGCTCCTTCATCAGGTGAAGTGGAGAGATGCATAAAAACACAGCTTATATAGTCAGAGAATAATGTCAGATGTTTACAGGTAATCTTTCTAACTGCCATTTATCACACCTCGGCAGAGAGATAATCACAGCAATCAAAGGTGTAAATGGTGTCCAAACAGGTCAGTCAGGAAAACATTACATCAAAGAACAATGAGGTGGGGTCACAAGGGGTCAAATGTTGTAGATGTAATGTTTTCCTGACTGACCTGTTTGGACACCATTTACACCTTTGATTGCTGTGATTATCTCTCTGCCGAGGTGTGATAAATGGCAGTTAGAAAGATTACCTGTAAACATCTGACATTATTCTCTGACTATATAAGCTGTGTTTTTATGCATCTCTCCACTTCACCTGACGAAGGAGCAGCGCTCCGAAAGCTTGTGATTTCAAATAAAGCTGTTGGACTATAACCTGGTGTTGTGTGATTTCTTACATTTGTCCACCCCAGTCCAACACCGGCATCTCCACACCCTGGCTCACAAGCAGTGCTCTAAAAAAAAACACTTGCCTTCTGCAGCCAGCTGCTCCCGTCTCCATTTAGCTGCTGGTTTCTCGAGACCTGGGAAACCCGGCCGGCCAGCGGTTAATTTTAAATCAGGCTGCCAATTGCACTGCGGGAGCTGATTTAAATATGATAATGAACTGTCCTGCCTCTCCAAGATGAGATGCAGGCACGGCACGCTTAAAAATGGCCGCAGGCATGCACACGGCAGGCTGGGGTTGTGTTTCGCAATTTTAAATTTTTGCTCCCCTAGTCACAACCCCCCTCCCCGCCCGACCCTCTCCCGTCCATCGTGGGTGTGTTAATAGCAACCCCATTGTCTCTGCATCTTCTATGATGTCAAAAAAATCGGAACAGGTTAAACTCCGCTTTACCATGTTCAGCCAATAATCTTTCAGCCATTTAAAGGAATTCCTTTCAGCCACAGATAAAGGAACTTAGCAAAGAAACTGCATCAAGGAGTTGGACTGGCAAAGAGATCGGTTAATGTGTTAAAGAATCAAAATCACCCAGGGAATTTAATCCTGGAGCCAGTAAGACTAAAATTAAATATATTATCGAAAGATAGATCACGATATAACTAAAGCAAAGTACTGCGGATGCTGAAAATACTGCGGGTTCTGATGAAGGGTCATCGACCTGAAACGTTAACTCTGATTCTCTCTCCACAGATGCTGCCTGAGTTGCTGAGTATTTCTAGCATTTTCTGTTTTTATGTCACTGTATAACAATTTAGTAAAACATAAATTTCCTCCAATATTCTTCTCTTAACCCTCTTCTACAGACTGTGCTGACTTGTGCTGGGATACAGTTCCTTTTGCTCACCCAAGTGTGCAGTCTTCTTGTGTGAGCCTGGGCAAAGAGGCTATTCGACTCTGGTGGCCATCACCTCATTGCCCGAGTTCTGTGAACGCCTGGGGGGGAGAAATTCATTATCGCCCTGTTTGAGGCGCTAACTGTTAAAAGTTGGAAAAAATTGGCGCTAACGCTTTTCAACTTTAAAAAAATTTGGTTTTGCACTCCAGGAAGGAAGTGAAGCCTTAAATCAAGCCCTCCACCTCCTTCCTGGAGCGCAACAGGCAGCAGGTGGGGCGATAGGTGAGTACACTGGACTGTAAAACGCTGCCGGGTTGGATGGCTCCTTCCCTCCCTTAAAGGGAAGGGCCATCGTTGCAGGCTCTGCAAGGGCAAACCTTACCTGGTCCCTGACGGCAGCCATGATCCGGCCCGATCAGCCCGATGCACTGCAGCAGAGTGCCGGGCTGATCGATCGCTGGCGAAGACAAGGAAAAAAATGGGAATCAGCATTTCAGAATTTTTTCACTTACCTCGGCCACCTCGCCTTTAAGTATCGCCCCCGAAGCGCCCGGCTTCCTGCGCCTCCTGCAGCTGCCGGTGTTTTCGCCCGGCGATGCTGCAGGAGGAGGAACCGAAGGGTCCAGGGCGATGCGCACGGCAATGACGTCGCGATCTCCGGGTGAAGGAGATCGGGGCGCAATGCCATACCGCCGCCGCAAACATCCCGCCCAATATAGCGAGAGTTGATCTTCTCGCCGCGCCCGATCGGTAAGTGCTTAGCGCCCCGTTAACGCCCCCCGGATGCGTTAATGGGAGGCGCTAAGGTGTCCAATTTCTAGCCCCTGACATCTAAAGCAGTCAATATCTGGGATATGTTAGGAATGGTATTCATGGACAGTTACATGCGGATAGGTTACAAACCCTTTTAAATTTATGAAATTGTGATTATTTTTGAGAGCGATACATTTGAAAATCAGTCACATTTTAAACAAAATACAATAATAAACATCAGTGGCAATTCGTAGGTCTACCAACATTGGCCAGATATTCCAATCGCAGGCCTCCTGCGGGCGGAGGACTACGATCTGGAAAAATCTGCGCCCTTACCTGAGGGCTCCCGGGAGGCGCACAGTTCCGATCCTGGGCCTCTCCAAACTGCCGGTGCGCAGGGCCCACGTATCCCAGAGGCGTATGTAGTTCGCAGCGTCCCTGGGATCACGTGGGCCATGGGGAGCCAATCACAGAAGGGAATCTCCCTTCATACATTTGACAGGAAGACCTGTCAAATATATGAATGGAGATTACTCCCAAAACATAGTAAAACCTTAAATAAATTTTTAAAAACATCACATTTTTAAAATGACTTGAAAGTACAATAAATTAACTATTTTAAACAAAACTTTAAATTTTTGAAAAAAAGAATTAAAGTTTCTTACGGGGCTAAAAATAAACTTACCTTTTTTAAAGTATTTTTAAATCAGTGGAAATTTTTTTAAAAAACTTTTTTCAAATCTTATCCTGGTAAAAGCAAGCCTTACGCCTGCTTTTACCAGGCCCCAGAATTGTACAGGTTTTCTGCCGGCGGAGGGTCTCCTAAAAGCAGAACTCTCCGCTCGCAGAGGCCCTTCTCCCGGGCAGCCGGAGGATCTGTCAAGAGCTTTCTTGACAGATCGGAAATGCCGGTTTGCAGTGAATGCCTAAAACCGGCATTTCCGATGTCTCGACTGGTGAGTACACAGCGCGTACCCACCCGTAGGGATCGGAATATCTGGCCCAATACTTTTGGACAGAAGCCATTGGATACTGATCAGGAATTGAAGCCCTCATTTTGCAAATGGCAGGGTGGTAGTAGTGAAGTGGAAGTGAAACTGAGTTGAATTATTGGAGTCTTAGCAGCAGTTAAGCAATGCCTCGATTTCAAAATTCTCATCCTTATTCTCAAGTCCCTCCAGGGCCTCGCCCCTCCCTATCTCTGTAATCTCCTCTAGCCTCACAACCCCCCGAGATATCTGCGCTCCTCTAATTCTGCCCTCTTGAGCATCCCTGATTATAATTGTTCAACCTTTGGTGGCCGTGCCTTCTGTTGCCTAGGCCCTAAGCTCTGGAATTCCCTGCCTAAGCCTCTCCGCCTCGCTACCTCTCTTTCCTCCTTTAAGACGCTCCTTAAAACCTACCTCTTTGACCAAGCTTTTGGTCACCTCCCCTAATTTATCCTTATGTGGCTTGGTGTCAAATTTTTTGTCTTAAAATACTCCTGTGCAGTGCCTTGGAACGTTGTACTATGTTAAAGGCGCTATATAAATACAAGTTGCTGTTATTGTTGACTGGACTGATGATAACCCACCATATATAAGTACAATTAGAACTAACACATCATAGAGCTCACTTAACATCAAACCTCATGAGATCAACCCCCTTTAAGATCATAAAAACCTATTTCATTCATTGCTACCCAAAGAAGATTCCATCCGAGCATAATTTGTTTGCATTCTGTAAAGAGATTACTTTTACAGTCAATGCCCGATATCCTAGCTGTGGCTCAGTGGTAGCACTCTCGCCTCTCAAGCCAGAAGGTTGTGGGTTCAAGTCCCACTCCAGGGACTTGAACACATAATCTAGGCTGACACTCCAGTGCAGTAACTGAGGGAGTGCGGTACTGTCTAAGGTGCCGTCTTTTGAATGAGATGTGAAACTCATTTCGTTGTACTGCACTTGTGCACTAGCAATGACAATAAAAGTTGATTTGATTTGATTTGAGGCCCTGTCTGCTCTCTCAGGTGGATGCAAAAGATCCCATGACACCATTCTCCCCAGTGTCCTGACTAATATATGGCCCTCAAAAACCACCTAAAACAGAATAGCTGGCCATTGCTGTTTGTGGGAGCTTGCTGTGCGCAAATTGGCGTTTCCCTACATTACTGTTGCATTTCCCTACGTTACAACAGTGACTACAGTTCATTGGCTGTAAAGTCCTTTGGGACATCCTGAAGTCATGAAAGGGGTTTTATAAATGTAAATTAGACATAAGAGCGACTACTTATAACAACTGAGAGATGAGAATGGGCTGTATTATCGTCAATTCAACACGATCAAATCCAGTTTCAGGTATACATTTGGTTTGGGCAAATAAAACCTCAAATCAAATCAAATCAAATCAACTTTTATTGTCATTGTTAGTGCACAAGTGCAGTACAACGAAATGTAGGCTTGCGGCTCCCGAGAGTGTACAATTTGGATTAGGACACTTAAACATTTCAACATACATTTGTACATATATATTAGCATAAATATGACCATAATAAAGTGCATCGGCAGATGTGCAGGCTTTAGTGTTTATTTGTGGAGTTCAGTAGGATGACAGCCCTGGGAAAGAAGCTGTTCCTAAATCTGGTCGTACGGGTGCAAATGCATCTGTAGCGTCTTCCAGATGGTAGGAGGGCGAACAGACTGTGGCTGGGGTGGGTAGGGTCTTTGATGATGGACCGTGCCCTCTGTAGGCAGCGTTTCTGATATATATGTTCTATGGTCGGTAGCCGGGTGCCGGTAATGCGTTGGGCAGTTTTGACTACCCGCTGCAGGGCTTTCCGGTCATGGGAGCTACAGCTGCCGTACCATACCGTGATACAGTTTGTCAGGATGCTCTCTATAGTGCAGCGGTAGAAGTTAGAGAGGATCAGGGGTGACAGATTACATCCCTTCAGCCTCCTCAAGAAATATAGGCGCTGCTGGGCCTTCTTCACCAGAGAGGAGGTGTTGAGGGACCAGGAGAGGTCTTCCGTGATGTGGACTCCGAGGAACTTAAAGCTGGCCACCCTTTCCACCTCCGCCCCATTGACCTTTAGATATGAATTTTATCATCGCAGTAAGACCGAAATAGCTGTTATTTTGGATTTCTAGCACATATCACAATCTATTTTTAGAATAGATTCTGAGTACTTCCTGGGGTTGCTGATAGCTTTCAGCATGGACTTTAGTTTGACTGTATACTAATGAACTCAACGGTCTCTGATTATCATTTTAGACAAGCTGTACATTAATCACGCCGCAGTCCTCACCTCCTCCTAATTCACTTTTATGATTGCCCATATAATTATAATTATATGACCTCAAACCCAGCACCAAGCTCATGGTCTACAGAGCAGTAGTGATACCCGCCCTGCTGTATGCCTCAGAGACATGGACCATGTACAGCAAGCACCTCAAAGCACTGGAAAGTGTAATGTATATACCTTTAAGGGGGGAACTATCTTTTACAGCTCATGTATACTGCAGTACCGGCAGTGACCACACCTGTATATAACACTGAGTAGTAATCTGTACAGATCAGTTACAGTGTGAGCCACGTTGAGTAAACACCTGTTGTACCGTTCTCCTGCAGTCTGTGTCTTATTAGACACAGACACAACTTTGGCGACAAGGCAAGTTCGAACCTACCTGCAACTCTGCATCACCTCCTGGGGATTCGTTCCTGGAGATCAGTGGATTGGAGGTCAAGGCCAGAGACTTGGGCGTCGACCACGGGCAACCGCCCAGTCATCCAGCAGAGACTCGAGAATTGTGGGGGAGGCTGTTGAGAGCCAGGCTTGGCTTTCCGGTCGAGGTGGTCCAGCGAAACGGGCTGGCAACAGGTAGTGCGCAGACCCTTCCCGGACAGCGGCGGGCTAGAGCCCGACCGAGTGGCACAGCAAAGGGCTGAGCAGCGTCGACGGGGGAGAGAGAGAGAGGGCAGAGCGCACAGGGCGCAGCCGGTGTTCAGGGGCCGAGCAGCGTCGAAGAGAGGGAGAGAGAGACGCGCAGAAACCCGCGAGGCGCCGTCATTGCCACGAGGACCGCCGAGAGCGGCGTTGGCAGCAGCGCAGGAGAAGCGCACGAAACCTACAGGGCGCCGCCATTGCCACGAGAACCGCCGGGAGCGGCGTTGGCAGCAGCGGGGGAGGAAGGAAAGCGCGGGAGACGCCATTTTAAGCCATTGGAAGACGCCATTTTAAACCACACCCAAAATGTCAAAGATTGGCAGTATCACCGCGTTTGACAATGAAGTTGAAGATTGGACTACATATGTCGAACGAATAGAGGTATACTGCAAGGCAAATGAGGTGTCAGATGACAAGAAAGCGTCGGTATTGTTAAATTTAATGGGTGCAAAGACGTATGGTTTATTACGAAATCTAGTAACCCCAACGAAGCCAATGTAAAAGAGTTTTGAAGACATAGTAACGATACTACAGGAACATTTAAACCCCACACCGCTGCTGATAGCAGAAAGATTCCAGTTTCACAAACGGAACCAGCATAAGGATGAAAGCAATGCTGATTATTTAACAGAACTGCGCAAACTATCGAAACACTGCCAGTTTGGAGCGGGACTGGCAGATACCTTAAGGGACAAGTTTGTGTGTGGGCTTCAAAGTGAAGGAACCCAGAAACGGCTTTTATCTGAAAAGGACCTTACGCTGGAAAAGGCTTTCAGCATTGCGGTATCATATGAAGCAGCAGCACGGGGCGCTGCTGAGATGTAACAGAGACCGCAAGAATATGGCACAAACGAAATGTCACATAGAACAGAGAAGTGCTATCGCTGCGGCAGAACAACACACGACCAGAATGATTGCTGGATCAAAGACAAAGTGTGCAGACAGGGTGGAAAAGTAGGACACATAGCACGAGTCTGCAGGTCGGGATAGAAAACCAGCAATAAGAAACCTACCAAAGAAAAGTACAAGAAGGTACATAAGATGACGGAGAATAGTTCAGATGAACAAAAGAGTGATAACGACTCTGAAAGCAGGGAACTGAGTTGTCTGAAACTACATAATGTGATCACAACGGATGATCACCGAACCATTTGGGTCACTCTCAAGATAGCAGGAGTCCAGGTAAAGATGGAATTGGACACAGGATCAGCCCTAACAGTCATAAACCGACGGGACTACGAGCGGCTATTCTCACACATACCCTTGAGAGACACAAAAATTATTTTGAAAACGTACACGTGGCAAAAAGTCTACCCCAAAGGAAAAATAAGGGTGACCGTTATATATAACGGTAAGGAAACACCAAAACTAGACCTGTTTGTATTGCAAGATGGAGGACCACCATTACTGGGACATGAATGGATCCGGAAAATACAACTGGATTGGCATTCCATACAGGCACTGGCTGTGGCTGACAAAAAGGATGGTGACGTCACACCTGGGCGACTGTCAAAGATCCTAACTTGTGATGAAAAAGTCGTTGAGCAGCACGCCTGGGGAACCAAGGAAGGTTCGCATCTGTGGGGACTTTAAGGTAACAGTGAACCCGGTCCTTCACACCGTACAATATCCACTTCCGCGGATTGAAGATATTTTCGCCTCGCTATCTGGAGGGAAACGCTTCACTAAGATTGATCTGGCCCAGGCGTATCTGCAAATGGATGTAGAAGAAGCATCAAAAAAATACCTCACAATCAACACCCATAAAGGTCTCTACCAATACAACCGGCTGGTATTCGGGGTAGCATCAGCTCCGGCTATTTGGCAGAGGGCAATGGAACAAGTCCTGCAAGGGATCCCAGGGACCCAGTGTTATTTGGACGACATCCTGGTCACTGGCGAAAATGACAGTGATCACCTTGCCAACCTGGAACAGGTGCTCACTAGATTGCAGGAATATGGGCTCCGAGCTAACCGCCCCAAATGCGAGTTTTTTAGAAAACAGATCTCGTATTGTGGCCACGTTATCGATAAAGAGGGGTTGCATAAGTCCCCAGAGAAGATTGAGGCAGTAGTCAAGGCTCCAGCACCGGAAAATGTGTCACAACTGAGGTCGTTCCTCGGGCTGGTAAACTACTACCATAAGTTCTTGCCAAATTTGTCTACAATGCTACACCCACTGAACACCCTACTGCAAACTGGGGTGCCATGGAAGTGCAGTGACGAATGTAGACGAGCTTTCCAGAAGAGCAAAACACTAATCACATCGAAAGAGGTATTGGCCCATTACAACCCGGTATTACCAATTCGGTTGGCATGTGATGCGTCACCCTATGGCATCGGAGCGGTGCTGTCGCACAAATTCTCGGACGGCTCAGAGAGGCCAATAGCCTTTGCGTCACGATCACTAACCTCAGCCGAGCGTAACTACGCCCAGATTGACAGGGAGGCCCTCAGCCTAGTGTGGGGAGTGAAAAAGTTCAATCACTATCTGCACGGGCAGAAATTCACCTTGCTGACTGATCACCAGCCTCTTGTCTCCATTTTTAATCCGAAGAAGGGCGTTCCGGTGATGACTGCGCAACGACTACAAAGATGGTCACTTTTTCTAGGGGCGCACCATTATGAGATTGAATATAAGGGCACGAAACAGCATGGAAATGCTGATGGGCTATCACGCCTGCCACTGCCGACTGCGGAGGAAGCACCAGCAGTGGATCCTGTCGAAATATTCCATTCGACTATAGTTGAATACCTACCGGTAACTAACGCTTCTATCGAAAAGGAAACCCGAAATGACCCGACACTGTCTCGGATATATGATTTGACGGTGAAGGGATGGCCAGCACATGGCGACTCACTGTTGCCAGCATTCTCGACAAGGAGAGAACAGCTGTCAGTGTGCCAGGGGACCTTGATGTGTGGATCCCGAGTGGTAATTCCACCCAAGTTAAGGGATAGAGTGCTCAATGAGCTTCATGAGTGTCATCTGGGCGGGGTAAAAATGAAAAGCCTAGCCAGGGCTTATGTGTGGTGGCCGGGAATCGCTAAACAAATCGAGGACCTGACCAAGAGCTGCTCAGGATGCCAGAAAGTCCAAAATGCACCACCACAGGCCCCTCTACACCCATGGGAGTGGCCCTCATCTCCATGGCAACGGGTGCATATTGATTTTGCTGGTCCATTCATGGACTCAATGTTTTTAATAGCCGTGGATGCGCACTCGAAATGGCCTGAGGTCATCAAAATGTCCTCCACCACCACGGAGAAAACTATTGCAGTCCTACGGACCATTTTTGCCAGGAATGGCTTGCCAGAACAGATTTGCTCCGACAACGGACCACAGTTTGTGTCCGAAGAGTTCCAGAGGTTCTTGAAAAAGAATGGGGTAAGGCATTACACATCCGCCCCGTATCATCCAGCCACAAATGGATTGGCTGAGAGGTTCGTACAAACCTTTAAGAAGGCAATAAAGGCTATGTACAATGACAACATTCCACTGCAGCACAAGGTGGACAATTTCCTGTTCGCCTACCGGAATGCGACACATGCAGTCACCAACCAGGCCCCAGCCATGATGTTCTTTAACCGAAGGCTAAGATCTCGCCTGGATTTGCTCAGACCAAACGTACGAAGAGATGTTGAGAGTAAGCAATTCCAGCACATCCATGAGAAGCCAACAAGGAGCTTCAATGTAGGGCAACCAGTCTTGGCCTGCGACTACCGAACAGAAAAATGGCAGCCAGGAACGATATGCACACGGCAGGGCCCACTAATGTACACAGTGGACGTTGGGGAGAGCATCGTGAGATGCCATGCTGACCAGATCCTACAGTCACAGGAACAAGTCAACCCCATGCCTCGCCCATACGTACCTGGTGATGAACCCGACGTACAGGTCGCATCTACCCCAGAAACAGTAGCATCGGAAGCTGATGAACCAACCGACGACAGGGGGCCAGAATCGCCTCCGCACCAAGAGCAAGACACTTGGGAAAGGCGCTATCCAGAAAGGATCAGGAAGCCTCCCCAAAGACTGAATATATAAATAGACTATTTTCAGCTAATGTTGCATGTTAAAAGTGTTAATTGTAATTAGTTTGATATTTAATTGTTAAATGAGTGTTATGGTACTGTTAATCTAAAAGGGGAGGAATTGTAATGTATATACGTTTAAGGGGGGAACTATCTTTTACAGCTCATGTATACTGCAGTACCGGCAGTGACCACACCTGTATATAGCACTGAGTAGTAACCTGTACAGATCAGTTCCAGTGTGAACCACGTTGAGTAAACATCTGTTGTACCGTTCTCCTGCAGTCTGTGTCTTATTATACACAGACACAACAGAAAGGTTCCACCAACGCTGCCTCTGCAAGATCCTGCAAATCCATTGGCAGGATAGGCGCACCAACGTCAGTGTTCTCACTCAGGCCAACATCCCCAGCATCGAAGCTTTGACCACGCTCGATCAGCTCCGATGGACGGGTCACATTGTCCGCATGCCCGATACGAGACTCCCAAAACAAGCGCTCTACTCGGTGCTCCGACACGGCAAGAGAGCCCCAGGTGGGCAGAGGAAATGCTTCAAGGACACCCTCAAAGCCTCCTTGAAAAAGTGCAACATCCCCACCGACACCTGGGAATCCCTGGCCCAAGACCGCACAAAGTGGAGGAGAAGCATCCAGAAAGGCGCCGAACACCTCGAGTCTCTTTGCCAGGAGCAAGCGGAAGCCAAGCGCAGGCAGCACAAGCAGCGCATATCAACCCAAGCAACCCACCCACCCGTCCCTTCAACCACCGTCTGCCCCACCTGTGAGACTGTAGGTCCCGCATTGGACTCATCAGTCACCTGAGAACTCACTTTTAATGTGGAAGCAAGTCATCCTCGGTTCCGAGGGACTGCCTAAGAAGAGAAGAAGAAAGAATTATAGATCATTATTCAGAAGTGCAAGGGTAGTGAGGAGGTTAACAGATCAACGCCTGCTCTGGTGTAATGCAAAACCAAAGTGATACTGGTCTTTTTTCAGTATATTGATCCTGCACTTCATGAGGGTAATTTCGACTTTGTGCGATAGTGTAAAACGGATGCGAGTGAATCGGCAGCCGGTTTTATTCTTCTCCGGCTTTGCATTTGCATGGAAGTAAAAATGGGGAGAGAGGCAACAAGGGCTGCCGATTCACCATCACCTGTTTTACATTGTCGCACAAAGTCAAAATGAGCTCAGATTGGACTTCACAGTCTGTAAGAAAAATAACTTGCGTCGTGCCGCTGTACAAAGTGCAGCGTGCAGCTGCCCAACTCTGTGTTATACAACGGCTGAGAGTGAACAGTGTCATTGGGACACCTTCACAGCAGACTTTCACAGCAGAGGTTTTCTTTTGAAAGATACACAAGCCCCAAATGAGTGACAACAGATTTGGTACATGGTACATGGTACACGAAAGGCCTGCCATTAGCAAAATGAGAGTAGCCCAGGATCAGTCATTGGATGCAAAATTCGACTTTGGCAGGGACACATCATGGGCAGGATTTTCATTGGGCCGTGGAGTCGGGATTGGAGGCGTGTGAGGGGTTAAAATCCCGAAATCAGGGGTCCCGACCCCATCCCGCACCCAACCCGCCTCCATGCCAGTTTCAAAGGAGATGGGTACCCGCCCCGCACTGTGACCCGCCTACCCGAGGCGGGAAGGGATTAGTGCCAATTAACTGCCTGTTAACAGGTAGTTAACAGGCAGTTTTTAGCCTAATCCCTATTTTTAATGCTGAAGTGTGGGATTCCCGATGGCTCCAAACCACGCCAAGTTTGCGAGGCGAGCCGTCGGGTTGAAGGACTTGGAGGGGTCGAGATGAGTGATGTGTGCATGAGTGCAAAGGTAAGTGTGTTTGATGTGTCTAAAGTGCTTAAAGAAGTTTAAATTACGTTTTCTTACCTTTTCAGCCTTCCTTTAGGTCTCGGGAGTCCCTCATCTCACCGGCACAGAAAGCAGAATGGCTGCGAACTGTCAAAAGTGACAGCCTTCAGCTTTCTGTGCAGGAGAGATTTCTAACTAAGTCTGTGGAGAAGGACTCAGGTTAGAAATAAGACTGTCAGTGTTTGACAGCTTCAAACAGCTGTGAAACACTGATATTTCATCTGTCAAAACCTCTTGACAGATGAAATTTCAGTCTGTGACATCACCTGTTGCTGGGTGGCCCTTAATTGGCCTGCTGAGCCCGCTGGGCGGGCTCAACAAGGTCAATCAAGTTAAAATCGTGTGGATTGGCCACATCTCGATGGAGGCGGGACTACAACCCCGAAATTTGTAGTCCCGCCTCCTACCCGACTCCTGTAGGGGGTGGCGTGTGCATGCCCAGTCAGCTTCACCTCTGACTGTCCCTTGAGCGGTTCAAATCGCTCCCACACCCCTGGGTTCTAGACACCGGACTTAGGTACAGGCAGCGATACAGAAAATCGAGTCGACAAGTTGTTTGGTGTAAGAAAACCAAGATTTTATTAAAAGCAGAATACAACAATCTTATGAAAATTACTGGTATAAAATACAGGCATGAAACAATTAAACTTATATGGGAATGGGGAACACATGGCATATCGAGGGAAAAACAACTACATTAACAATCCCCTTTTCCTTATCCCACCCCCTATACCTAACTAGATTAAGCTATGAGGGGCCAGGAATTCATGCTCACCAATCCAAAACCTGTTGCTTTAATGGTTGTGAGTTTTGAGGTCTGGTCTTGTTGTCCTTTGGGGTACCCCGTCGCCATGTGGTCTCAGAGAACGGCACTGGAATTGTTGCTGCGAAGCACCCTCCTTTTCTCAGCTACCGTCGTCGTCTCGTCGCGATGGGTTTTCTTCTTCTTCTCCCTCGGGCTGTCGGCGGCGGTAACGTTGCGATGGGGGGGTTGGTTGGTGGTCTTCACCGCTTACATGATTTTACTACCCAAGCTTCGAGCGCCGGTTTATTCGTCGTGGACGTGGACACCCACGTTTAACGCCAGCTTATTCGCAGTGTTCAAACGCCAACTTATTCTCACTGTCCATACATACACTGCCACTTTCGTCACCAAACGCCAGCTTTTAACTAGGCATTTTGTTTTTACCAATGCGTCTTTCGCTGCCCTTCTCTGCTGTTATCGGTTTACCTTCTTCTTCATCTCGACTCGTCTCGTCTCGTCCGCCCCTTTTGTGGCCTGTGTATCCTGTGTGGTATTGAACTCGGGTCTCGTTCTCCTCCCACGTTTGGCCCCGGTGTAATGGGCATCCTTTGTTGTTGAGCGGTGCGGGGAGCGAGAAGAGAACCCGCCACGAGGCTAGGGCGCGAGTATGAGCAGCAGCAGGCCAAAGGCCAAATGATGGCAGCAGGAGCAAGAGAGCCAAGAGCAAGAGAGCGATTGCTACTGATGGGCCTACTATTATACCCATTTCTTCAACTCCTTATCTGCGCACCAAATCAGGTCAGTCCATTGTTTATCTTTTGGTGGGCTTGTTTAAATTATTACAACCATTTATTTTAACTACCTTTGGAGTGGTTGTCTCCGGGTCTAATGGCCCTGATGTCCTGGTTGTTTTGTCATGGATAAAACTTAATTGTCCCCATCCTGACTTGATGGCTACTGTGAGCTGTTATCGATTAAACATGCAGAAACTTAATGGCCATGATTATAGGCCCATTCTGGCTTGATTTGATTCAAGTCGAATAAATGCGTATTCTGTGTTTATATTGTCTGGCTGGCTCCAAAGAGTCCCTCCTCACAGATTCCTGCATTTTAATGTTTCATCTCCGGGCCTGCTTGTTGGCAGAGCCTTGCATTTTAAAAATCCTGTCACAAGGTTTGCAGAAGCCATTTTGGGTACCCTGTTTCTAATAACTTGTCCAAAACAGGGTCCCTTGATCCATAACTTGGGGAGTGCGGGAATTTTGAGAATCCTGCAACTTACACTCCCCCCTGTTGATACTAAACTTGCTTTAAGTATCATCCTGATGAGGTAAGCAAAATTTCCGACACTCCATAGTCAACCTTCCCCTGTAACTACCTATCTATTATACCCACGACACATGCACTTCCCATTCTGCGAAAATGTAGTGTACATAAGCATACATAGAATAAATTACAGTCATATACACACATCCAAGCATGGAGGGGGTCCAAACCCCTGCACCACTTGGTACACATACATCTTTTTTAAAACAACACGTTGAAAATCTTTATTAAAAACAACAAACACAAAAAAAAATCTTTAATCAGAAATACAAAATTCAAACAGGTGTATCTCCCTCCACCTTAATATAATGTTCCTTCCAGATCCTTTGGTTTTGGAATTCTAGTATCTGACCTTTTCCCTTGTACTGAGTGCAGACTAGGTACAACACTATCCCTAACTGGCAAACCACGAGAATGTGGGAAGCCAGCCTGATCCACGAAGGGACCTCTATATTATTGAAAATGTCCCACCAGGGTGGAATCACAATGTCCAATATCTTAGCCCCTATCTCTACCGTTTTCTGCTCTAACGTGTAAAAATGTTTTTGCTAGACTATTACAGCTTTGAGTATCTTGGTAAGATGTTCTGGGAGAGGGGGGATTTCATAGCTGAAATGCGCTACGTACTTTTGCAGGTTGGTAAAATTCTCTTTTACAGTGAGGTGAACAGTGGAGGGTTCAGGAATGGGGACAATTCGTTCCTAGGTCACTTGAACTTCTGCCTCGGGTTTAAAGCAGAAACTGCTGTCACTTACCAGACACCAGCTATGCTGTCCATGCTGGTAGTGGGGCACGCCTGTGGTGACACAATATGTCCCACCTCCTATATATGCTACCTGTGGGGGAACGTGGCCTTGTGCCATTGCCTCCATGGTACAATTTATAGGTTTTGCGCCAGCAGCTCTGAACCCGCACTGTGGTTTTGAATAGGCGTTCAAGTGCTGGGGACACAGGATTATGTGTGCTCCCCGGCTCCGGCACCCTGAGAGGTCAGTACCTGTCATAGCGTGCTCCCACTTTATGATGTAAGGTGGGACCACTGTGAAACGAATGTGTGCACCCCTTTGAATGACTCCAATGTTCTCTAACCTGTATACCGGTGTGGGTCGGGCTGTCCTACCCATGACCAGCATCCCTACTACTATTCCCATAATGGTGTGGTTGGACCACCCACAATCCACTGGGACCGGGTAGGCTTCGGAAGCTAGCCGGAGTTGGCACGGGCTTAATGCATTCCCAAATGGATGGAGGGCTGCGAGGTGTTTGTTGCTGATCCAGGAGGGGACTAAACCCTGTTTTAAATCCTCCAGATTACTACGGCCCTTGCCCAGCAACCACGCCCCATACAGCACGCACACCTCGTTCTGCGCAGCCTGGTCTGAAGCATTTCTCTCCTCTCTTATGAGGGCATTTACAGTCTTTGCATGCTTCTCCAGCTCGGCTATGATCTCCTTTAAATGGACCATCATGGCCTGGTCCTCATGTAACTCCGAGCCCACTACTTTGTTCTCATCCATTAATATCTTCCTTAACTGTGTTTTTAAACTGTTTATCTGGGTCTGCAGCTCTATGTCATCCAGACTGTTGATGACAGAGGACCCAGTGTTAAACGCAGTAAAAACATCATTCCATATACCCCTTCTTTGTCTCCCTGCATTACCAAAGTACTCGCGGTGTGTGGTGTACAGTTCGGTTTTGTCGACATTGGCGAAATCGAACTCATAAAACTTTCTGAACATGTCCTTTAACAGGGCCTGGTATAGCTGCTCTGTCTTTTTGGGACACCACTCTGGTAAGTGTACCTCGGTGAGATTTAAAATCACGGAGGCTACCGCGTAGTGTACCCCCTGGTACAGTACCTGTTCCATAGGCACTAGTACCAGCCCATTCCCTGGTCCCTTGGTGGTGGTGGGGCACCCCTCCCTGTGTGTCCTTGCTGCCTGAGTCGTGGACAAGGGTTTCCGGGCACGCGCCACTACCTCAGTGGCTTTAACTGGGGCTGGGTAACGTGGGACTATGCATGTGTGTAGGTGGGAATCCCATTCCACACCCTTCCCCTTATCCTGCCATGATGCGGAGAAGATGATAGATATACCTGTAGGGCAGGCCCTTTTCGACCCCCACATACAGACATAGATTCCCTGTTCCGACTCCCACCACTTGTCCCAACATACACTAGTCCCTTCTTGGGTCCCGGTGACCGTTCGGTGGGTGTCGTTCCCCATTCATTCCCAGTCGGCTGTGCGATCCCCCATGTCCGTGCTCAACTTCCTGAGCCACCACCATCTTCCCAGGGGAATCTGTCCTATGCAAGTCAGGCACACGCGTTTCCCTTCAGTGACCCCGATCTGTGAGGCCACAACCTGTATGCTGGGACAGCGGAGGGAGGCCTCCCCGTAGGTGAACCCGGTCTGGCTGGAGTACCGGGTGGAGTTGGATCCCAACCACCCGGGCCATCTTCCCTCATGGGCATAGATGGCAGGTCCCTCCCTTGTTCGCTGCTCCCTGCAGTCACCACTGGAGCCTTTTCTCCCGAGCACCCGTAGATGTGAGAGTCCTCCATGTCGCCTCGCTTTCCAACGCTCATCCTTAGCAGGGCGAGTAGGAGTACGCCCCCCTTCATTCTCAAATCCTCTTTCTGTAAAGAGACACAAGACCATATAGCCAGGTCCCGAGGAGATTCTCTGGCTTGGGTGAAGCACAGTCGAGTCTTGCGACTTCGACTCAATACAAACACTCTTAACAATACTACTACCGTATTTAAAACTACCCATCACCTTATTTAAACTTAACCTAAACACCCAAACTTAACAATAACCTTAAATTACCTAACTATGTACATCCGCCGCCCGTCTCCGGGCGGCCAGGCTAATTCCTGTTTGGTCCCTCGCCGCCCATGGCTGCTGGCTGGGGACCTCTGCCCTCAGACCGATCCCTCACTCGAGAGGCAGCCCTTGTTACCTGGGGAGCTGGGAACCACAGTTTCCTCGGCTGGGGCATCTGTGGGGACCTTCTAGGGACTTTAGCGGGTGGGGTTTTCTTGGCTGGTGGGCCTTTAACCCGAACCGCTGCTCCCTCTGGTGCGGTCTATGGGCTTATCACTGCCGCTGGCTGGGGATCTTCCCCCTCAGGCTTGACCTTTCCCGAACCTGGGCTAGGGGCAGGTAACTCTTCGCAGCCTGTTGCTGCAGGCTGAGAGTCTCCGTCCCCAGGTCCCAAAACTGGGTCTGGGGCGGGGTCCTCGCCCTCGGATCCCTCCTCCTCTAAATCTGGGTTAGGGGCGGGGTCTTCACCCTCAGGTCCCTCCTCATCTGGAGCCCAGAAGAGCGGGGGAATGTCCCAATCGGTGGGCGGTATGGCCCCTCCCCTTAAGCAAGCCACAGCGCCTGCCTGTGCAGTCTGTGAACTCGCTCCTGCTGCAGGCTGAGGATTTCTATCCTCAGGCCCTAGCCCAACTGGCTGTTTTCTCCTTTCAGGTTTAAACAGTTTGCACTGGTTAATATGGAACCATTTGGTGCGCCGAGGCATCTTAACGGCGTATACCATGGGGCTGGCTTTATCTACAATGCTGTAGGGCCCCATGTACAATGGTTCCAAACTTCCTATTCGGGCATAGTTCCTCACCATGACCTGATCTCCTCCCTCCCACTCGTGGTGTTTTCGGGGTTCTAACAGCAATCGGTTACTCCGATGCTGCTTTCCCATGTTCCCAGCTGCCTGCCCGTGGACCTGCTTAAGGTGCTCGAAGAGGTTTCGGGCGAACCTGTCCCGGTTTACCTCTCTCAGCTGACCCTCCGTGAGCACCGGGGCTAGTACATGGGTGGGGGTCCGCATAACCCTGCCAGTCATTAGCTCGTACGGGGAGTACCCCGTGCTTTTTGACTGGCTGGCCCAGATTCCCATCAGGACCAACGGTAGGACCTCGGCCCATTTTCGAGGCGAGTCCATCGTCTCCTTCCTCAACCTTTCCTTTATAATATAAAGAATTAGGAGCAGGAGTAGGCCATATGGCCCTTCGAGCCTGCTCCGCCATTCAATAAGATCATGGCTGATCTTCGACCTCAACTCCACTTTCCCACCCAATCTCCATATCCCTCGATTCCCCTAGAATCCAAAAATCTATCTATCTCAGCCTTGAATATACTCAACGACTCAGCATCAACAGCCTTTTGGGGTAGAGAATTCCAAAGATTCACAACCCTCCCGATGAAGAAATTCCTCCTCATCTCAGTCTTAAATGGCCGACCCCTTATCCTGAGACTGTAACCCCTAGTTCTAGATACTCCAGCCAGGGGAAACAACCTCTCAGCATCTACCCTGTCAATCCTCCTCAGAATCGTATATGTTTCAATGAGATCACCTCTCATTCTTCTAAACTCCAGAGAGTATAGGCCCAATCTACTCAATCTCTCCTTATAGGACAACCCTCTCATCCCAAAATGAATCTAATCCTGTCCTCAATGCATGTCTATAAACAAGCTTTTCCAGCAGAATTTACTGGCTACTATCAGCATTGGAAACTCTGGATGATTTCACCTCCTTCTCTTTCTACTTGATGTTTCCATTTGTGAGGAGTCCAAAACTAGGGGCCATAAATATAAGATAGTCATAAATAAATCCAATAACGATTCAGGAGAAACTTCTTTACCCAGAGAGTAGTTAGAATGTGGAAGTTGCTATCACATAGAGTAGTTGAGAGATGAATAGCAGAGATGCATTTAAGCCGAAGCTAGATAAGTACATGAGGGAGAAAGGAATAGAAAGATATGCAGATTGGGTTCGGTGAAGAAGGGTGGGAGGAGGCTTGTGTGGCGCACAAACACCAGCACGGACCAGTGGAGTCAAATGGCCTGTTTCTGTGCTGGAAATTCGATGTAATTTAATTCTACACTGAGTACACAGTCTAATGCGAGCTTATTCAGCACTGACCAATCTTCTCTTCAACCTACAATGAAAGCTCTGGATTCAGGAGAGTGACAAAGTCCCCTGATGTTCACGACGTCCAGCAGTTATATATACCACAACATTTGTTGATGACACTAAGGTTTGGCCAGGTGACAAGTGTAAGGGAGAAGTGTTCAAAGGGTCATGGATCAAGTAACAAATGTGTTGAGGGTTGGCAATAAATTGGTGCTGCACATTTGAGAAGGAAACATGAGACATCCATGAGCAAAAGTGGAAAAGGTTTTGACAATGCATAAAAACTTTTCAATATGAAACTCATCAGTGAAGCTAGTCAAGAACTGGGATTCAACTCAACATTTCATTATAAGTCAGAGGAAACTATCCTAACATTGTATAGGTCATTGGTGATGTCCTCTTCAAAAATTTGGAAAGCCCAACTCGTGGCCCTGCAAATCACTTAACTAATTGTAAAAATAACTGCTGAAGAAAGCAGCCCACAACCACCTTCTCAGGACTAGGATGGGCAATAAAGGCAGCCTATATCCAGAGACCAGAGACAAAAACAATGTAGTGTATGTGCTAACGGGCCATTTAACAGAACTAGAGGACACCGGTTCAGAAATAACAGGCCTCAAGTGACACTAGAGGGGTGAAATTCCACCGTAACTTTGGCAAAAGAGTTGCAGAAACACCAGCAAAGAGGCATGAACACCATTTACACCTGGGGATTCAGCAGCTCTTCTGTCCAATTTACGGCAGGCCAGCGAGAGAACTCCCAGGCAAATTCACATCAGAGGTATCTGTGAGGTGCAGTATTACCATAGGAATGCTTAATGCATTTCAATAGAATCCTTTGGTTTGAATAGAGGTAAACACCCAACAAAAATAAATTGCATTAAAATTGTGGACAAAGGAATTTTACAACTCATAAGCATGCCAATGAGATTTCATTCCATATAATATTTATTTCCCCAGAGAGTATTGCATACATGGAACAGAATCTCAAGAAAAAGCAGTTAATACCTTCAAAAGAGACCTGGATAAATATCTGGGCAGGAATCTGATTGAAAGTGGCTGGCCAGGTTTAAAAAATAGTTAATAAAAAGGCATCATGCAGTCACTGTTATTGGGTTAGTGGTTACCAGACTTATACCTTCCTAAAAGAGGATGCTTTCTTTGTGGACTCAATTTGAACACAGATACCAAAGTGGGAGAAAAAAGGTAATGATCAAGTGACCCGAAGCTTGGGTTTTAAAAACCTGTAGATTATATGGGCCTGACAATCCTCTGCTATCCTGCATCAAATTGGGCAGAAGAGGCAGCCGGGAATATAAAGGGGCAAAAGAGAAGAGGAAATGTGTTGTGGTCTCAGCCGACACTAAGCCCTTAGTAGATGAGGAAATGGGGAGTAGAAATGGAGGGAGAAGGATGTCTACTAAGTCCTCTCCCTCCATTTGTAAATTGATATTGTGCTGGTCCAGATCCAGCGAGCAGCATCAGAACAGCCATTTGGGGCGGGCACAGCTTGTCGGTTCCAAATAAATGAGGTCCAGGTCTCGAAATGGCTCTGGCCTCTTTTGCTCCTGGTACAGGTGGGTGAGTGATCCTGGTACATTTGGCCACCCAAGTGTTAAAATCTACTCCTTTAGGGGATATTTTCAGGCTGCCCCCGGGCGGAAACTTGGGAGGGGAGGTGCTCAGCGGTAGATTCTTGGGGGAGATAGTCGGCCACACTGCCGGCAGGAACGTGGTGGTATGTCACCCCATTTCTGCCCAGTGGGGGGCCTGAAAGTTCCCCCAGTAGAAAAGGAAACTCAACACATTTTCTCAATAGAATTTAAATAATTTTTATTATTTTGTAAGTTTTATCATTGCCTCTTTTTACATGGTTCTGATTCAGGACTATTCTGGTGGCTTTCTTTCAGCTCCACTTTAGGTCCAGTGTGTGGCTATAATTGAGGCCTGCTCTCCTCTGACTCCACTTCATTTGTTCTGCTTTATTCCACTCCATTTTGGGCCCTCATCCTAAGCTCCACTTCAGGCATGCAACACCTGGCTGTGCCTTGGCTCCAGTTCAGGACTGCTCATCTGGCTTATGCCCTGGCTCTGCTTTATCTCTTTGCTTCATTTCAGGCCCCCATCTTAGCTGCACTTCTCAGGCATGCTTTAGTCCTGGCACCACCTCAGCTGTCTCCCTGTTCAAACTCAACTGCCCACCTCCTTGGTCCTGCTTTATGCTATACTACAGAAGAGAAACAGGGTCTGCAGTTGAGTGTGTTTTTATACGGTTGCACACAACCACCACATTAGTGACATTTAAATAACCGCATTTAACGTCCACAACACCACCTAATAAGGGATGATGAGGGTCAAATGCAGCAAAATGTAAGTTACACATGCACATCAATACCATAAAAGGGCACAAAATGTAAGCAAATGCACACTGTGTACATCAATATGGGCAGAAACACAATATAAGGGCATATGTTAACATGTTAAGCACTTGTACACATCACAATGGGTGTCATGCACATGTACGCATCACAATGGGTGTCATGGGGAAAATTACAACCCGAGCACTATATAAAATGCCAACATTTCTCAAGTGGTGGCAGTAGTCAGAGGAAAGACAAAGTACCACTATGGCAAGAAGCCAATCAAGGAGAAGTTATGGAAGAGGCAGAAGACGTGGTGGAAGAAGAAGAAGGAGAAGGAGGAGGAGGCGTCATGGACGCCGAGGGGGAAGAGGCCGTTAAATCTCCTTCAGACGTTGCAAAATGGAAAATAAGCCACATTTGGACCAACCGAATATTAGAGTCCAACTACTGCATGAAACATCCTGCTATCTCCTTACGATTAGCAGACTGACTGCCCTGCATGTTTTGAAGACTTCATTATCTTCTGTTGATTTGTTGACAATGAATAAAAGCATCTGCAATGATGCTGGAAAAAAAATATGTGTATGCCTTGACATTCTTATAGATATATCATTAAGAGCAAAAACTTTGGCTGATCTTGAGTGCTTTTTTTTTACTGATACTGAACTGTGGTTTAAAATATAAGAACTTTTGCTGTAATCATGTTTGTTCTCCTTTTCCTATCAGCTGCACTTGTAGTCCAGTCAGACTCTGGGTAAAACAAGCTATTCCATAAACTTTGCCAGCTGTGCTCAAATGAAAGCCATGAACAACAATAATGAAACAGGTTGAATATGACAGCTTCATGCTGAGTTCATTTTGAGAGAAACCATGATTTCATTCAACATTAATTGGCTCACCTTGGGTCCTTCGGGTCCCGCCAAGCCCGACGTACCAGGCTGTCCCGGTTTTCCAGTTTTACCTTCCCCTGGTAGTCCAGGGATTCCAGCCGGTCCGGAGTCACCAGGAGTTCCATTCACTCTTTCCACAATCCCTGATGACTGCGGGTTGTGCGCGACGTGCTACTTCCCCTCAATGCCTAGCAGCATAAGGGTATTCTGCATCACCTGCCCGGTGAAGTGACTCCCTTGGTTGGACTCCACATACTGTGGTAGTCCCCACCGCGAGAACACTTCCCGGACCAGGATCCTGGCAGTATCCAGAGCTGTGGCTGTTCTACAGGGGAAGGCCTCTACCCATTTGGTGAACACATCCACCAGGACTAGGCAGTACTTATAGCCTCCCTGGGCGGTGGGCAGGGGCCCGAGGTAGTCGACCTGTATCGACTGCCATGGTCCCTCTACCCTCCTGATGTGTCCCATAGGTACCTTCCTTTTGTGGGGGTCGGGGTTATTGGCAGCGCACACAAGACAGCTGGCACAGAACTCACGGACATCTTCCCTGAGTCCCGGCCACCATCCCGCCTGTTCCACCTGTTGCCAGGTGGTCTCAGGCCCGGGGTGTCCTGCTCCTGGACCCTCATGGACCAGTTGAAGGAATTCCCTCCGGTGTTGCTGCAGCACAACCCACTGTTCCCCCCGGAACAGCATGCCCTCTTTCACGGAGAGGGTTGCTGTGCAGTACGGACCCTCTACCTTTTTACTCTCAGTTACTGCACTGAGGACCGCCTTGAGGACGGGGTCTTGGGCTTGGACCGTCTTAAGGTCCGGGGCTAAAGCTACCCCTCCACTCCCTTGGGTCCCGTCCCTACCTCTGACCGCCGCCATGGGTCTGGACCCATATGGGTCCCAGAAAGTTGCATGCCTGAAGTGGAGCTTAGGATGAGGGCCCAAAATGGAGTGGAATAAAGCAGAACAAATAAGTTTTTGCTCTTAATGATATATCTATAAGAATGTCAAGGCATACACATATTTTTTTTCCAGCATCATTGCAGATGCTTTTATTCATTGTCAACAAATCAACAGAAGATAATGAAGTCTTCAAAACATGCAGGGCAGTCAGTCTGCTAATCGTAAGGAGATAGCAGGATGTTTCATGCAGTAGTTGACTCTAATATTCGGTTGGTCCAAATGTGGCTTATTTTCCATTTTGCAACGTCTGAAGGAGATTTAACGGCCTCTTCCCCCTCGGCGTCCATGACGCCTCCTCCTCCTCCTTCTCCTTCTTCTTCTTCCACCACGTCTTCTGCCTCTTCCATAACTTCTCCTTGATTGGCTTCTTGCCATAGTGGTACTTTGTCTTTCCTCTGACTACTGCCACCACTTGAGAAATGTTGGCATTTTATATAGTGCTCGGGTTGTAATTTTCCCCATGACACCCATTGTGATGCGGGGACCCTCCTTGGCGAGCATGTCAGCCTGCTGGTTGCCCTGGTTGCGGGGTTCTGTGGAGGAATGGGCCTTCACCTTGTGGATGAATACCTCCCCTTTCTCCCCCACTGCTGCTAGGATCTTCTCCAGCAGGGGTTTTACTGTGAGGGGTCTCCCGTCGGCGGAGGTGTATCCGCGGCGGGACCAGATGGCCAGGTACTCCATACACAAATTGCACGTAAACATACTGTCCGAGCAAATCATGTATGGGGTGGGGAAGATTTCGGGGTGTATGACGACTTACACTACCGCGGACAGTTCAGCCTGCTGGGCGCTCATTGTGCTCGGAAGCTTAATTGCCAGGGCAATGTTTGCCGCTGGGTCATAAACTCCACACCCCGTGAGTCGCTCGCCAGCAGATACCGTGCTGGAGCCGTCCACATAGATCTCGTGGCCCGTGGGATGTATCCCGGCCCGTAAACCTATGTCCACTTCCCAAACCCCTTCAATGGAACACCGGTGGGCTGTTCCAGGATATACCAGGTTGGCTGCGAGCTTTGGCTCGCAAAGACCCTTCACCTTCAGATCCATCTGTGAGAGGAGCAGGGTCCAGCGGGCAATGCGGGCACTGCTCACTGTTCCATCCTTGATCCTCCCATCCAGAAGCATCTGGGTGGGTGTGTGATGGGTGAGGAGGGTGATGGGAGAGGTGCCTGTGAAGATCAGTGATCTCTTCACAGCCCAATGTGTGGCCAAGAGGTGCCTCTCACAATTGGAATAGCTCCTCTCCACATCTGTGAGTAGCTTGGAGGAGTAGACCACCGGCCTCAGCCTGCCGTGCCGCTCTTGGAGCAGCACAGCACTCAGGCTGTCCCCTCTGGCTGCTACTTCCAGGAAAAACTCTTGCCCCCCATCTATGGCCCCTAGAGCTGGTGCGGTCTGCAAGTCTTTCTTGAGCCTGACAAATGCTGCCTGGCAACCTTCATCCCAAAGCTACTCCACTCCCTTGTGTAGGAGTCGGAGCTGAGGGGCTGCTGTGGCTGCATAGTCCTCAATAAAGTCTCTGCAGTACCCGGTCAGCCCTAGAAACGACCTCACACCCGTGACTGTGTTGGGGACTGGTAACCCTTGTACCATGTCCCTCCTAGCCTTATCTATGGCCCTTTCTCCAGCACGTACGGTCAGGCCTAGGAATTTCACCTCCTGCTGGCCGATCTGCGCTTTCTTGGGGTTTACCTTAAAACCCTTTTGCCCGAGCAGCTCCAGCAGTTCGGCCAATAGTGGGCCATGCTCCTCTTTCGAATCGGTGAACAGGAGCAGGTCATCCACATATTGTACCAACTGTCTGGGCTGGCTGAACTCCTTTAAACTGTTTGCCATGCACTGATGGAAAATGCTGGGGCTGTTGTGGAAGCCCTGAGGCAAGCAGTTCCATGTGTACTGTTGCCCTTTAAACATAAAGGCAAACTTGTACTGATCTTCCCTCCTTAAAGGGATGGACCAAAACCCGTTGGAAATATCCAGCACCATGAAAGTGGTCGCGGATGCTGGAATACTTCCTATCAGGTCGGCGACTGCTGCTACTGTGGGTGTACAGGCTGGGATGTTACTGTTGAGCACTCGATAGTCCACCGTGGCTCTCCAGGAATTGTCCGGCTTTCTAACCGGCCACAATGGAGAGTTTATGTGGGTAGCTATCGGTCTCAGAACTCCCTGCTGTACTAAGGAGGACATGGCTGCTTCCATGTGTGGCTCCGCTTCCCTGGGGAAGGTATACTATTTCTGTGGTCGGGCCATGGGGTCCCCGTCTACGCTGACCTCAAACCGGTTGACCCTCCCGCAGTCGTGTTTGTGTGTGGCAAATGTGGCCAGGTGGGCCTGCACAAATGCCTGGAACTCCTGTGGGGTGTTACTGACCATGAGCTCGAGGTTATAGCCCTCTTTGGGCTTCATGGTGCATAGGGTCCCCTTCCCTTCTTTTCCTGGGATTACTACTACCTCGCCGTCCTTTCCTGTACTTGCCCTCCATAGGCAATGATTTCTTAAATCTACTAGGATCCCGTGGCCTACAATAAAGTCGACTCCCAGGACCCCTCTTCCACCCTCCACTTCCCATTTCATCAGGACACAGGTCCACTTAGAGCGGAGCGGTCCTAAACAAATGGCGAGCGGGATGGAAAACGAGCCGGCCTGTTCTTTGCCTGTGAACCCCGACAGACTCTATGGGACCCCGTTAGATAGAGGTGAGGTGGTGGGGTTAGCTGAATGGACCACGGCGCATGATGCCCCCGTGTCCAACAGATAGGTCCCCGTTACCTTTTCTACCTCCATCTCCACGAGGGGTCTTTTCCATTCATCGTACCGGAGAGAACACAGGTAAACAGGCTGCACTGGCTCTAGTCAGGGCTGCGGGTTGGATGCGGCTGACGGGGTCAGAGCACCGGTAGCGGCTGCTACTCTCCCGTGGCCAGTCAATAAGGACCTCATGGTGTCCAAAAATGACTTGACCGCGGCGGGAGGGATTCCTGCCTCCGCCTTTTGGGCTGGGGCTGTGGAATTCTTTCCCTTGTTGTCTTTCCAAGGGTTTTTGCACTCCTTCCGCCAATGACCATCCTTCCCACACCCGTAACAATTCGTCTTTGTGTTGGGGGGGTTATTCCCTTCCTGATGCCACTCTTTCCTACCCTGTCCGGGTTTTACCTCATGCACCTTCCCCTTGGGTGGGTGTGCATCGGTTCCCCTACCGTTCTTATAGGCTAGGGTTAACTGTCTGATCACCGTGAGCTCGGTGATCTGGGGATTCTTGGGGTCGAACCAGACTTCCGCCTTGGCCTGGACCTGTGGCAAGCTGTTCGCCAGCAGGCAATGGAGCCAATGGGCCAGTGGATCCCCGTTCAGGAACGCCCGGTTAGGTGTCCCCAGACAGGCACTACGGTACACCGACCATAACCGTTCCGCAAAAGTCTGCGGGGTTTCCCCTGTGAGCTGGACCGTCTTCTCCACACGGGAGAAAGGACATCTATAATTATGGGGGATTTTAACTATCATATTAATTGGACAAATCAAATTGGGCAGGGCTGCCTTGAGGATGAGTTCATTGAGTGTATTAGGGATGGGTTTCTTGAGCAGTATGTAACTGAACCGACCAGGGGGCAAGCAACCTTAGATCTGGTCCTGTGTAACGAGACAGGATTAATTAAAAATGTCCTAGTAAAGGATCCCCTTGGAATGAGTGACCATAACATGGTTGAATTCCATGTTCAATTAGAGGGTGAGGAGGTTGTATCTCAAACAAGCGTGCTAAGCTTGAATAAAGGAGACTATGAAGGTATGAGAGCAGAATTGAGCAAAGTGGATTGGGAAAATAGATTAAAGGGTAAGACGATACATGATCAGTGGTGTACATTTAAGGAGTTATTTTACAACTTCCAAAAAAAGTATATTCCACTGAGAAGAAAAGGGTGTAAAAGAAAAGACAGCCATCCGTGGCTAAGTAAAGAAATTAAGGATAGTATTCGACTAAAAACAAGGGCATATAAGGTAGCCAAATCTAGTGGGAGGATAGAGGATTGGGAAAACTTTAAAAGACAGCAAAAAATAACAAAAAGATTGATTAAGAAAGGGAAGATAGATTATGAAAGTAAATTAGCAAAAAATATAAAAACAGATAGTAAGAGTTTTTATAGTTATATAAAAAGAAAAAGGGTGGCTAAAGTAAATGTTGGTCCCTTAGAGGATGAGACCGGGAAATTAATGGTGGGAAATATGGAGATGGCAAAAACACTGAATGAATATTTTGTATCAGTCTTTACAGTAGAGGACACTAAGAATATCCCAACACTGGACAAGCAGGGGGCTATAGGGGGGGAGGAGATAAACACGATCAAAATCACTAAGGAAGTGGTACTCGGTAAAATAATGGGACTCAAGGCGGATAAATCGCCTGGACCTGATGGCTTACATCCAAGGGTCTTGAGGGAAGTGGCGGTAGGGATTGTGGATGCATTGGTAATAATCTTCCAAAACTCCCTGGACTCAGCAAAGGTCCCGGCAGACTGGAAAACTGCTAATGTAACACCCTTATTTAAAAAGGGCAGTAGACAGAAGGCTGGAAACTATAGGCCTAACATCTGTGGTAGGTAAAATTTTGGAGTCCATTATTAAGGAGACAGTAACAGGACATTTGGATAATCATAATTTAATAAGACAAAGTCAGCATGGTTTTATGAAGGGGAAGTCATGTTTGACAAATTTGCTGGAGTTCTTTGAGGAAGTAACATATAGGGTGGAGAAAGGTGAACCAGTGGACGTAGTGTATTTAGACTTCCAAAAGGCATTTGACAAGGTGCCACACAAAAGATTATTGCTTAAGATAAAAAATCACGGGATTGGGGGTAATATTCTGGCATGGATAGAGGATTGGCTATCTAACAGAAGGCAGAGAGTTGGGATAAATGGTTCATTCTCAGACTGGCAATCAGTAACCAGTGGTGTACCGCAGGGGTCAGTGCTGGGTCCCCAACTCTTTACAATCTATATTAACGATTTGGAGGAGGGGACCGAGTGTAACATGTCAAAGTTTGCAGATGATACTAAGATGGGAGGGAAAGTAGTTAGAGAGGAGGACATAAAAAACCTGCAAGGGGACATAGACAGGCTAAGTAAGTGGGCAGAGATTTGGCAGATGGAATACAATACTGGAAAGTGTGAGGTTATGCACTTTGGCAGGAAAAATCGTAGAGCAAGTTATTATCTTAATGGCAAGAAACTGGAAAGTACTGAAGTACAAAGGGATCTGGGGGTCCTGGTGCACGAAACTCAAAAGGTTAGTATGCAGGTGCAGCAAGTGATTAAGAAGGCCAATGGAATGTTGGCTTTCATTGCTAGGGGGATAGAATATAAAAATAGGGAGGTATTGCTTCAGTTGTACAAGGTATTGGTGAGACCGCACCTGGAATACTGCATACAGTTTTGGTGTCCATATCTAAGAAAAGACATACTTGCTCTCGAGTCAGTACAAAGAAGGTTCACTCAGTTAATCCCGGGGATGAGGGGATGGACATATGAGGAGAGGTTGAGTAGATTGGGACTCTACTCATTGGAGTTCAGAAGAATGAGAGGCGATCTTATTGAAACATATAAGATTGTGAAGGGGTTGGATCGGGTGGATGCGGGGAGGATGTTCCAGATGATGGGTGAAACTAGAACTAGGAGGCATAGTCTTAGAATAAGGGGCTGCTCTTTCAAAACTGAGATGAGGAGGAACTACTTCACTCAGAGGGTGGTAGGTCCATGGAATATGCTGCCCCAAAAAGCTGTCGAAGCTACATCATTACATAAATTTAAAACAGAAATAGACAGTTTCCTAGAAGAAAAGGGAATTAAGGGTTACGGGGAGCGGGCAGGAATTTGGACATGAGTTTAGGTTCGGATCGGTCATGGCCCTATGGGTAGCGGAGCGGGCCCAGGGGCCGTGTAGCCTGATCCTGCTCCTATTTCGTGTGTCTAATTCTGTTAGATTCAGGAGATAGTCCTGTCATAGTGGATTGGCGGTTAGGATCAGATCAGCTATGATCTTATTGAATGGCGGAGCAGGCTCGAGGGGCCAATTGGCCTACTCCTGCTCCTATTTCTTATGTTCTTATGTTCTTATGACTTCCCTCATTCATCCCCATGGCCTCCAGAACTTCATCCCTGAGCTCCTCATACCCGCTCTGCTCCTTCTTATACTCGTCAGAGAAGGATTGGAGGAGACTACTCTCCAGGGAGAATAACAGCATTTTAGCCTGCTCAGCGCCATCGCAGTCGTTGACGCTGGCTGCCTGCTCTACTTCCCTGAAGTGGATCGAGGGGTCTCGCTTTTCGGAGAGCTTCGGGATATGGCTCATCACAGCCCTAAGCTGTTGGGTGCTATAGGGTAATACGAACTGGTTTTGGAGGGGTCCCTCATCGTCGCCATTGATGGGTGGGCCGAACCTCCGATGCCGGGCTGGGCACATCGGTCCTGGCTCCGACCTCTCTGGCGGGGGCTGCTCCACCTCCGCTCCCATCCCTGACTCCACCCCCCCTTGCTGCCAGACCTCGCTAAAACCTGGCGCTACGGGTGGTGGTCATGAGACCTCCTGTTCCTGAACCGGGTCATCCCTGGGCACTACCAATGATGTTTGGACTGTCCTCCCCTCGTTCCCCGTAAAATCCACCTGACCTGCCTTCGGGCTTATAAGACATACCATGCCTTTTGCCTTTCTGAGGGCTAGGTTCAGGTTTTCTATCCGTTCTTTGCAGGGGCCATGATCTGCCTCTTCAAACCCCTTTTCGCTCGCTAACTTATAGGCTGCCTTTACCTCCTGTACTTTCTCCTCCTGTTCTCTTACTTGCCTTGCTAGGCGGGCGTTCTTTTCCCGCAACCTTAACTCATTACCCTTGGCTTCGGTGACTTGGCACTGTAGGTATTCCAACTGGGCCTTGTGTTCTCCCATTAAATACAACCTCTCCTGATTCAAGGCCTGCAATGCTACCATTAACTTTTCCCCTGCTAGAGCCTTATCCTGGATCTCCAGGGCTGACTCCTTTAGCTCAGCTGCCTCTGCTGCAACAAGCCTGTCCAAAAGCTCGACCTGCTTTTTGAAACACATCAGCCAGACTGCCTTCTCTAAGGACTTCTTGTGTTCCTTCCCCTCTGTCCGCTTAGCTGCTGCATCTACCGAATGCCCAGCCCTTAACAGAGTGGTGATCCACTTCTTTGTGATATTCACCTTGCTAAACACATAATCAGAAATCCTTTCCTCCATCATGGTTTGCTCATCCAAACCATTGTCTACTGTATTGCACCCCTGTTGCCGGAGTCCTGCCGCGGTCGCCATTTTCTGTAGGGGGTGGCGTGTGCGTGCCCAGTCAGCTTCGCCTCTGACTGTCCCTTGAGCAGCTCGAATCGCTCCCACGCCCCTGGGTTCTAGACACCGGACTTAGGTACAGGCGGTGATACAGAAAATCAAGTATACAAGTGGTTTGGTGTAAGAAAACCAAGATTTTATTAAAAGCAGAATACAACAATCTTATGAAAATTACTGGTATAAAATACAGGCATGAAACAATCACACTTATATGGGAATGGGGAACACATGGCACATCGAGGGAAAAACAACTACATTAACAATCCCCTTTTCCTTATCCCACCCCCTATACCTAACTAGATTAAGCTATGAGGGGCCAGGAATTCATGCTCACCAATCCAAAACCTGTTGCTTTAACGGTTGTGAGTTTTGAGGTCTGGTCTTGTTGTCCTTTGGGGTACCCCATTGCCACATGGTCTCAGGGCGTGGTGCTGGAATTGTTGCTGCGAAGCACCCTCTTCTCAGCTACCGTCGTTGTCTCGTCGCGATGGGTTTTCTTCTTCTTTTCCCTCGGGCGGTCGTCGGCAGTAATGTTGCGATGGGGGGGTCGGTTGGTGGTCTTCACTGCTTAGATGATTTTACTACCCAAGCTTCGAGTGCCAGTTTATTCATCGCGGGCGTGGACACCCGCGTTTAACGCCAGCTTATTCGCAGTGTTCAAACGCCAACTTATTCTCACTGTCCATACATACACTGACAACTTCTTCACCAAACGCCAGCTTATAACTAGGCATTTTGTTTTTACCAATGCGTCTTTCGCTGCCCTTCTCTGCTGTTATCGGTTTACCTTCTTCTTCGTCTCAACTCATCTCATCTCGTCTCGTCCGCCCCTTTTGTGGCCTGTGTATCCTGTGTGGTATTGAACTCGGGTCTCGTTCTCCTCTCGCGTTTGGCCCCGGTGTAATGGGCGTCCTTGGTTGTTGAGCGGTGTGGGGAGCGAGAAGAGAACCCACCACAAGGCCAGGGCGGGAGTACGAGCAGCAGCAGGCCAAAGGCCAAACGATGAGAGCAGGAGCAAGAGAGCCAAGAGCAAGAGACCGATTGCTACTGATGGACCTACTATTATACCCGTTTCTTCAACTCCTTATCTGCACGCCAAATCAGGTCAGTCCATTGTTTAACTTTTGGCGGGCTTGTTTAAATGAATACAACCATTTATTTTAACTACCTTTGGAGTGGTTGTCTCCGGGTCTAATGGCCCTGATGTCCTGGTTGTTTTGTCATGGATAAAACTTAATTGTCCCCATCCTGACTTGATGGCTACTGTGAGCTGTTATCGATTAAACATGCAGAAACTTAATGGCTATGATTATAGGCCCATTCTGGCTTGATTTGATTCAAGTCGAATAAATGCGTATTCTGTGTTTACTTTGTCTGGCTGGCTCCAAAGAGTCCCTCCTCACAGATTCCTGCATTTTAATGTTTCATCTCCGGGCCTGCTTGTTGGCAGAGCCTTGCTTTTTAAAAATCCTGTCACGAGGTTTGCAGAAGCCATTTTGGGTACCCTGTTTCTAATAACTTGTCCAAAACAGGGTCCCTTGATCCATAACTTGGGGAGTGCGGGAATTTTGAGAACCCTGCAACTTACACTCCTGAATGAAAATCCAGCCCCATGGGTCAATGGAGGGGAAAGTCATGTGGAGTGTATAACGGGCGGCCAATCTGCTACTGTCCATTTTGTGTCCCCCATTGAATTTCCCCGCCCCCGCCCCCCCCCACCCCCCCCCAACATGGCGTTCAAAAGAGGAGGAGCAAAATGAGCAGGTAGATTAAACAGATTTATTTGTTCTCAAAATTAGTATTGCACCTAATGTTAAACAAAACCAACCTGAAGGAAAACCACAAACCCTTATCAAAGAACTTAAAATTATAGACATTTACAGCACGGAAGGAGGCTATTCGGCCCATCCAGTCTGCGCCGGTCAACAAAGACCTATCCAGCCTAATCCCACCTGCCAGCTCTTGGTCCGTAGCCTTGTAGGCCACGGCACCTCAAGTGCATATCCAAGTACTTTTTGAATGTGGTGAGAGTTTCGGCCTCTACCACCCTTTCAGGCAGTGAGTTCCAGACCCCCACCACCCTCTGGGTGAAAAAATTTCCCCTCAAATCCCCTCTAAACCTCCTACCATTTACTTTAAATCTATGCCCCCTGGTTGTTGACCCGTCTGCTAAGGGAAATTGGTCCTTCCTATCCACTCTATATAGGCCCCTCATCATTTTATACACATCAATTAGGTCTTCCTTCATCCTCCTCTGTTCTAAAGAAAACAAACCCAGCCTCTCCAATCTTTCCTCATAGCTAAAATTCTCCAGCCCAGGCAACATCCTCGTAAATCTCCTCTGCACCCCCCTCTAATGCAATCACATCCTTCCTGTAATGTAGTGACACGCAGTACTCTAGCTGCGGCCTAACTAGTGTTTTGGACCTCAAAGGGCCTAGCTTGCTGTACAAGTACTATTGGTACAGTCTGGGATAGATTTAGCTGATTCCAAGCTGGACACATTGGCCCAGAAATTCAGGTCGGGGGCTTCCCGCGGGTGCAAGCCCCTGACCTGCACTTACCTAGCGCGCCGGCCGTTGAGCTGTGGGCCCCCGTGGAATTCCGATCCGGGGCCTGCTCCAGCTGCCGGCGCGCAGTGCTTGCGTATTCCAGGGGCGCAGTTAGTTTGATGCGGCCCCTGGGATCACGTGGGCCATGGGCAGCCAATTGGAGCAGGGAATGCTCCATTCATAAGATTGACAGGAAGAGCTGTCAAAACTTATAAATACTACGGGCCCAAAACATCACTAAATCTTCAAATAAAAATTTTTTTAAATCACATTTTTTAAATAAACTATAAATTACATGAAATAAATCTTCAAATAAAAATTTTTTAAATCACATTTTTAAATAAACTATAAATTACATGAAATAACTATTTTAAACAATAATTTAAATTTTTGAAAAAAATAATTTTATTTTCTAACGGGGCTAAAAATAAACTTACCTTGCTTTAAAGTATTTAAAAATAATAAACCTGTGGAAAAAATGTTTTAATTTTAATTAATTCACCACTTACCTTGTAAAAAGCAGGCCTTGCGACTGCTTTTTACATGTCTAACTTCTGAAGACTTACCCTCCCGGGAAAACCTGTAAAAAAAACTAAGTTCGATGCGCACGCGCAGCCTCTCCCGCGCACGCGTTCGACTTCTGAACCCCTTCGTTCAGGGGAACGGAAGTGCCGGTTTCCCACGCATGCGCAGTGCATGCAGGAAACCGGCACTTCCATTGGGCCTACGGGTGAGTACCCCGTGCATACTCACCCATGGAGACCCGAATTTCTGGGCCAATATTTAGACATCAGAAAAGAGGCAGTGCAAATGTTAATGTTGACACTTTGAAAAGCTGGGTCTGTTTACTGCATCTCTTTGTTTATTTTAAAACAACAAGTACATATGAAATGGTTCACTATTCCTCAGTCATAACACAGCTCACTTGTGTTAAACTGAGCTCAATCATGCACATATTTACACCATAAGTAAAGGAATCCCAGTCATAGCATCACTCTCTGTGCTGGAACCTCCTTCGTGACCTCTGAACTCTGCTCAGCAGGTGAGAGAGACGGAGAGCCCCAGAGATGCCGCCTCTCTATTGCAATCCTCAAGTCCTGTTCCTTACAAATCAACAGCAACACAATGCTTGTAAGACAGATGTGCAACAGCAGGGATGCTGAGGCTGAACTCTGCCAGGATTAGGCCATATGTTGAGAACTGACTGTGTCTCCATTGTTGGTGATTATAAGGAAACTTACGTTTTCACTCAAAGTTGACACACAAAATACAATAGAAACCTGCAGCGAAGCAAATCAAGCTCCACGTTTGTGCCCATTCCCATGGCTCACAGTCCTGGGACATTTACAATTAGCACCAGACATGCAGCCTAGCTGCTGCTTCTTCGTTTGCCATGTTTTATTTGAAAAAAGAAAGAACTTGCATTTATATAGTGCCTTTCTCAACCTCAGGATGTCCCAAAGCGCTTTACAGCCAATGAAGTACTTTTGAAGTGGAGTCACTGTTGTAATGTGGGAAAGGCAGCAGCTAATTTGCGCACAGCAAGCTCCCACAAACAGCAATGTGATAATGGCCAGATAATCTGTTTTTTAGTGATGTTGGTAGAGAAAAAGAAAGGCTTGCATTTATATATCGCCTTTCACGACCACCAGACGTCCCAAAGCACTTTAAAGCCAATGAAGTACTTTTTGAAGTGTACTCACTGTTGTAATGTAGGAAATGTAGGGGGATAAATATTGGCCAGGGAGAGCTCTCCTGCTCTTCTTTGGAATAATGCCCTGGGATTTTTTTATGCCCACCTGAGAGGGCAGACAGAGTTTAACGTCTCATCTGCAAGACAGCACCTCTGACAGTACAGCACTCCCTCAGTACTGCACTGAAGTGACAGCCCAGATTTTGTGCTCAAGCCTCTGGAGTGGGATTTGAATCCACAACCTTGTGACTCAGAAGCGAGAAAAAAACCATCTGCTTGATTTCCACCCCACCACTCGGATGACTCAGTATGTAAATGATGTGAATCATACAGACCAGATATCCAGTCTGAGTTATTTAATCTCTGCTGAGATGGTGATAGTCGGAGTGCTATAATTGCCCTCAGCTCCTCTGGCCTGTGGAATGGAAAAATTAGCTAGACTCCAGATCACTTTCCATTGACTCCTGGTGGAAAGTATGCATGTATGAGCAGAAAGTGAAGACGCGATCAGGTTCAGCTGTGATACTCCTCAGGGATCAGACAGGCAGCACTGCATCATCAGGCACTGGATACGAACCCTTTCCAGGTTGACCAGCCGTTTAACACTGCCAGAAAAATAGACTCATTACACCTCACTACACCACCAGGAATAATGGATGTATACTCCAACATTAGACTAGCAAGGAGTATATATCCTACACATGCTGTTGCTGTGACTTAAGTCATATACTTATATAGTGCCTTTAATTTAATGAAATGTCCCAAAGTGCTTCACAGGGTTGGCGGGGATTGAACGCTAGGGATAGCAGGCACTGGTGGTGACCAAAGGCCCAGTTGAAAAGGTTTTGAGGAAGCTTTCAAAGATAAGGAGTTATAGCAAGGCGGGGGTGGGGGTGTGTTTAGGGAGTGAATTTCAGAATGCAGCGCCATGATAGATGAAGGTCTGGAATGCACAGTACTCCAGACTCAGGAGAGTGGCGGGTGTGAGTTAAGAGCAGGAGTAGGCCATACGGCCCCTTGAGCCTGCTCTGCCATTCAAGAAGATCATGGCTGATCATTGATCTCAACTCCACTTTCCCACCCCATCTCCGTATCCCTTGATTGCCCTAGAGACCAAAAATCTATCGATCTCAGTCTTGAATATACTCAAAGACTGAGCATCCACAGCCCTCTGGGGCAGAGAATTCCAAAGACTCACAACCCTCTGAGTGAAGAAATTCCTCCTCAATCTCACTCTTAAATGGCCGACCCCTTATCCTGAGACTATGCCCCCTAGTTCTAGACTCTCCAGCCAGGGGAAACAACCTCTCAGCAACTACCCTGTCAATTCCCTTGGGACGTAGGGTGGGCTGAGGCTCCAGTGGGTTTTGGAAATGAGAAAGAAAGAACTTGCCTTTATAGAATATCTGTCCTGACCTTAGTAATATTCAAATTACTTCTCGGCCAATAAAGCACTTTTGAATGTAGTAATGTAGGAAAATACAGCAGCTAATATGTGTCCAGCAAGGTCCCCCACAAACAACATTGAGATAAATTGGATGTTTTTAGTGATCTTGGTAAAGGGATAGGTAGTGGGCTTAATACTTCTTCAGTACTACACTGAAATGTTAGCCTACATTATATAAGCAAGTCTCTGGAGTGGGGTTTCGAACCTGCTGACTCAGAGGTGAGAGTGCAACCACTGAACCAAGGTTGACACCTAATGAGGACAAGGAATTTGAACTCAGTGTGCCGGGGGATGGGAACAGGATGAAGTAAAGGTGAAATAACAACAGAAAATGCTGGAAAAACTCAGCAGGCCAGGCAACATCCGTGGAGAGAAATTAGAGTCGACGTTTCGGGTCGAAACCCTTTTTCAAAACTGGAAAGGAAATGAAATAGATCGAAAGGCAGGGCTGGGAGAGAACAAAAGAAGTGAAGAGACATTAAGAGGTATTCAAAACGAGACTGTAATGTATGTACCTTTAAGGGAGAGAACTACTTTTTACAGCTCCTGTGTACTGTAGTACCGGCAGTGACCACACCTGTATATAAACCCTGAGTAGTGATCTGTACAGTTAGTTCTAGAGTAACCCTCATTCAGTAAACACCTGTTGTACCGTTTCTCCTGCAGTCTGTGTCTTATTATACACAGACACAACAGAGACGAGATGGTGATAGGACTAGTAAAGAGACAAAAGACGGCTCAGATTGGGTGTGAAATGTGTAGTGTATGTAACCGTTCTACCTTTAAGAGAACTATTGTATGTAACCGTCCACCTTTAAGAGAACTATTTTAGGTGTTGCACTACTTTATCTTGGCTGCGGTATACTGTAATACCGGTGGTGACCACACCGGTATATAAGTGCTGTGTAATGAGTGATTGGGCAGATTCGCCCTGACCTTCGAATAGTAAAGTCCTGTTAAAGTTTACTCTTGTAGTCTGTGTAATAATTTGCAATATAACACACAGATTTTACAGTGGCGACGAGTTCGATCTTACCCTGCGGCAGCGATACATCCGAAGCAGTTAACGAGCGTCGAGAAGAGGCATCCGCCCTCGTCGTTCTGCTGAGAGAAGACTCGAGTCTGCAGAGCAAGGAAGAAGGAAGAATTCAGACACGAAGCCTTCCATCAGCAACAGGCAGTGATCGTCCCTTCTGTCACGGTGGTGAGTGAGCCGATCAGCCACGAGAAGCAAGTCGGCCACGTTGACTGTGAGTAGGGGGGAAATAAAAAGAAACGGAGGATAAGGGCGGTGAACTCGACCACGGTCGGGGGAAAGGAGCCAGACAGAAGTCGGGGCCAGAGACGCTGAGACTGGGGCAGCGTAGGGCACGGAAGCCGCGGTACAAGCGGGAACGCAGCCGGTGTGAGAGACCGGGCTACAAGTGGGAACGCAGCCGGTGTGAGAGACTGGACTACAAGCGGGCTGGGAGACGCAACAGCGTCGTGAGACAGCTCGACTGCGACCGACGAAAAAGGCCGGGCAGCTACCGAGGCCGCGAGGCGCTGCGACCGGGATCGTAAGGCGCGGGAAGAAATAAAAAAAATAATAAATAAATAAAACCGCGGAGAACTCAGCCGCAGCCGGGGGAGGAAAGGACCGGACTGCGAGAGGGCTGGGAGGCGCGATTGGAAGCCGCTGAGGGAGAGACAGAGCCCGAGCGAGCGGGAGAGACAGAGCCCGAGCGAGGGGGAACGGGACCGAGCGAGGGAGACCGAGCGAGATTCTGCCCAGCGGCTGGAACTGTTCGCCGCCAACGGGTTGTCCCCAGCGCTGGTTGCCCTGCCGAGAAAAGGGAACAAGGAACGCACTGAAGCCGGCGCGCAGGCTGCGAACCCCGAAAGCCAGCGGTCGTCGCCCGAGAGCAAAGCTTACCCCTCCAGCCAGGGGAAGAAACGCGGGAAGCCGCCAGTAGGCGGGGAAGAAGACAGGAGCGGGAAACCGCCATTTTGAAAGTGGGCGGGGAAGAAGACAAGCGCGGGAAACCGCCATTTTTGGAAAAAAAAAGTAACGAACAAATTCGTTGTTGTTTCTCAGAAAGATAGTGAAGATGCCTAAGCATGGTAACATCAACGACTTCGAGTCCGAGGTGGAAGATTGGGCCACGTATGTAGAACGCATCGAGATATATTGTGAGGCCAATAAAATAGCAGATGATGATAAAGCTCTAACCTTACTAAACTCAATGGGGGCGAAGACATACGGGCTATTGAAGCATCTTCTATCACCAGCTAAACCGGCGGATCAGACTTTCGCTAATATTGTTGCTGTCCTGAAGGATCATTTGAACCCCACACCGCTGATGTTGGCGGAACGATTCAAATTTTATGCGAGAACGCAATGGAAAGAGGAAAGCAACGCGGAATACTTGGTTGAACTGCGTAGATTAGCGAAATACTGTCAGTTTGGGGAAAATCTGACAGAGGCATTGAGAGACAAGTTCGTGTGCGGGTTGTCGAAGGAAGGAACACAAAAGCGACTGCTAGAAGAGAACGATCTTACACTTGATAAGGCTGTCCTTATTGCAGCATCGCACGAAGCAGCAGCGAGAGGCACTGCAGAAATGCAGCTGAAGGCAGCGGTACTCAGCGTGGATCAAATGACTTTGGGTACAACGAAATGGTATCGTTGTGGGAAGACAACACACGACCAGAACCAATGCTGGTTTAAAAACCAGGAATGTAGAAAATGTGGCAAGCTTGGTCACATAGCTAAAGTATGCCGGTCAGGAAAGAAGACCAGCAACAACAAAAAAGTCACCGCAGGAAAAGTACAGCAAGGTACACAAGGTGGCTGAGAAGAGTTCGGATGAACAGAATTCGGATTCAGACCCAAACGGCCAGGAACTGGGTAGTCTGAGAATTCACAATGTGAGTAAGGAAGCTGACCTACAAACTATCTGGGTCATGCTAAAAATAGCCGGAGTCCAAGTAAAAATGGAATGGGACACAGGATCAGCCCTATCAGTCATAAATCGAAGGGATTACAACCGGCTATTCTCACATATACCCTTGAGAGATACCAAGATCGTATTGCAGACATACACGGGGCATAAAGTATACCCCATCGGAAAGATAAAAGTCAAGGTGAGAGACAAGGGCAAAGAACACCAAGGAATGGACTTATATGTACTACCTGAGGGAGGTCCACCACTTCTGGGACGGGAGTGGATCAGGGAAATAAACATTGAATGGCACTACCTAAAAGCAATAACGAGTGAGAACTCGGTGAAGACAATCAGCTCAGACTCTGAAACTGATGACGATAAGACCAGCCCAGGTGCGAAAGACAAGTCTAAAATGGACTTGCTGACTAAGGTTGGAAAAATGAAGGAGTGCATAAATGCTTATGCTTCAGAGGTGAACAAAGTTTCAGAACAGAATTCCACTGAACAACAACAACATAGTTTGACAGAGAATTCTGAGTCTGTCCAGTTTACAGACATGCACAATTCTGAGGAACACCGGGCTCGAACTCAACTCCATTTCAAATTACAACAGCAATTAGAACAATTGAGTTGCCGTCTTGAGCAAGAGATGAAAGCAATGAAAAAGTTCTTTGACACAGAGTGGGAGAATCTGGAAAGACAACAGAAGCAGCTGATGGAGAAAAGGGAGCAGGAGCACACAAACCGTCTGCGCGAGGAGGCCAAACGAATCAAAGCTGATTCGGTTTCTGAAGGTGCGTGCTCTAATCTGGTGGAGCAAGATGTTCAGCAACTGAAGGCGCTTGTTAGCAGGTTGCAGGCAGAAAAGGCTGATTTGGTCGCCATGAATTCCGAGCTCCTACTGAAGTTGGGTGCAGCATCACCGGACGATTCATTTGTGGAAATTCGAATGGTGGAGGCTGCGGATGATGGCGAAGTAGAAACAGCAAAGGAGCCCCAGGGCAAGGTTATAAACATCCCTGCAGCTACTGGGAAACGGATGATGTCAGAAGAGTTAACGGTCAGCCAACTCCTTCATATGCTGAGGGACAAGACTCTGAAATGGGAACAATTTGAACATGAGCTTAAATCTTCAAAGGAGAGGGGTTTGGAGCTCTCAAAAGTTATTGAAATAGCGGTGGTTGCAACACAGACTGAGAAGATGGCAGCAGAGCAACCCTTGGATGCCAAAAGTACGCTGACTCACGTCAATGTTGAACAACAGAATGCTGAAACAACTGCTCCAGTAGGGGGATTGAATAATACGATCAATCAATCTCCGAATGAAGTTGAAGTATTGAAATCACGAATGAGGTCATTAGTAAAAGACTTGCAGGAAGCCCAGAAAAAGCTGGAGGAAGCTGAACACATGAAGAAGTCTCTTCAGGAGAGATGTCTGGAATTGGAACAAAAGCTGACTAACGTCCAGCTGGGCATGGAGGAAATAAAAGACCCTCTCGCTGGCCTAGCTCAGGACGACACCGATTATTACCACGTCCTGTTGAACGACACCGAATATAACGATGACCTGTTCTGCCCAGCTTGTGGGGAAATCTTCCGAAGTGCAAAAACCCTGAAGAATCACAAAAAGTCTAAGAAACACCGGGAGATGGTGGCGCTGCTAAGGCAACAGGAGAAAGAGGAGGAGGAACTGTGCACGCGGCTGTGCACAGAGAGTCTCCAAGAAGCAGGAAAGGAAAAGACGAAACAGAAGAAGATGACCCATCTGAACCATTAGCACCCCTACCAGATCACGCACGTGGTCCCTCCGAACGGAACCAAATCAGTTTGGAAGTAGAAAAACTTCCCAAGGTACTCAAGCTTTTAGAAGTCAGCAATGCTGGTTCAGAAGTGACGGAAGTTCAAGCTGTTAAGTCCAGTGAAGGACTATTGGATGAGTCACCCCAGCAAAGTGAACCGACTACACCACAGGGAACTGCTACACCACCGAGGCGTTGTCCAGACCGAGTCAAGAAGCACAGGAGGCGCCTCCACAGAGACTGAATCTGTGAACTGTTTTCCGCAGAGACTGAATCTGTGAACTGTTTTCCGCAGAGACTACATCTGTGAACTGTTTTTACATGAAGTTGGATATATGTTATGATGTTATGTTTAATGGGGAATAAGTATGTTGTAAGCTAAAAAGGGAGGATTGTAGTGTATGTAACCGTTCTACCTTTAAGAGAACTATTGTATGTAACTGTCCACCTTTAAGAGAACTATTTTAGGTGTTGCACTACTTTATCTTGGCTGCGGTATACTGTAATACCGGTGGTGACCACACCGGTATGTAAGTGCTGTGTAATGAGTGATTGGGCAGATTCGCCCTGACCTTCGAATAGTAAAGTCCTGTTAAAGTTTACTCTTGTAGTCTGTGTAATAATTTGCAATATAACACACAGATTTTACAAAATGTACTGGCAGAATGAGAGGCATTTAAGGAGGATGCAGCCTCTAGACATTATCCACCCCCCACCCCATAGAATATGAAGGCAGCACAGGTTGTATGAGGGCCTTACTGAACGGTTTGCATAAGAAGACTGTGCTTAGATATCGGGGGTGAATCGGGTCTCACCATTCAGGTGCGGTGCATACACCCTGCACCCCACCCCCACGTGCCCAGAAATGGCTGTGCCCGAATTTCTAGGCCAACACGATTAGTTCCAATTCCTCTTGTTAAAATCATTAATTGTTTATTTCAAATGTGTTCATGAACTTGTTAAAATAGTGCACAGAAATCTCAATCTCCCCCTTTGATAAGAAACTTAAGACCTACCCTTTTCCAGAAATACAGCACCGCAGAGGGACAGAGAACAAGTCTGAAACAACAAACCCAACCTTTTTGAAAATGTGACCTATCAAAGGGACTTTCAAAACAGTTTAGTGTACTCCAGTCAGCAAATAACAAGGAAATCAGATATCCGTGGTTGTAGTCACTAACAGTGACATTTTAAGCATTGACTGAGATTGACCTAAAGTTAGCACAAGCTCGTCAGAAAATTGCTTAGGAAGCCTCCAGCATCACTTGGTCCTCTTAATCCTTCTCCTTCTTAGGCAGTCCCTCGGAACCAAGGATGACTTGCTTCCACACTAAAAATGAGTTCTCAGGTGACTGATGAGTCCAATGCGGGACCTACAGTCTCTGTCACTGTTGGGGTTGTCCATGAGGGTCCTGAAGTTCCAGGTCCCGAACTTCATTTTAAAGGGTGGTAGATGCCTGTGCGTGAATTCTTTTAACGTGGGGTGGCCATTGCACACCAGGTACCGCACGAGCTTGACAGAGCAAGGTCTTGGTCCAATGGCAAGGGGATCCAAGATGATTGGAGACCAGGCTCTGCTACATCAACCTAGCACACACACACAAACATACTGCTACTGTCCTCCTCCCTCCTTCCCGCAGGTCCTCTCTGCCTGGGTTTCATAGGCTATAACCCTGTAGTAACAAAGGCATTAAAATAGATGCATCAAATGTTAAACTCAACCAGGTGCTTCCTGTGGAGTCCAGCAGTTCTACCCTAGTTTTGAGTATGAGGCTTCAGGAAAGGAGAAGAAAAAAATTGGGGTTGGGAAACACACGAGGATTGCAGCCAACCCCCAGTTGTGCGGTTCTCACTCCCTGGCGTAAATACTGAGAAGTTAACACCAAATTCCAACCGTTGAGTTGGCACAGCCAGCATGAAGAACTTCAAACTATTTGAATACTGGAAAGTCCAAGGAATATACCCAGTATTAGAAAGTTATTGAAATGGGGGTTGGGGGAAAATGATGCTACAGTAACTCAAATTCACCGGTCGTTCTGCAGATCTGCTGGTGCACAGGTGGAGGTGTACTATGTATAATTGCTGCCCTTTCTGGAATCACAACTCTGGTAGTTCAGACAGCAGACTAGACATGGATTTAATTCCCTCCTGTCCCCAACAAGCTCTTTGCATTCCTGTTACTCTAGCAGTTTGATGGCACAATTCAAAAAAGAAGTCGAATGCAACCAGCTAAACTGACGCCAGACCAGCCCACCACTGACCAGATACACCGGCCCTGAATTTGCTCACCATTTTCAGCACGTCGCTAGCACATGGAATGGGCTTTCCGCTTGTGAGGCCTGCAAAAATGGGATGGATCCTATTTCTTCCGGGTTTCTTCCCCAACAAGAGTCAGCACCTTCGGGAGACGAAGGGAGAAAATTAAACAAAAGATCACGACTAAAATTTAGGGCTTGAAAGATTTTAAACAGGCATTGCCATCCCACTGAGGGGAGCAAAGAGGTGAGAAAGTATCTGTCAACACAGCGCAGCTTTTAATCCCAGTTTTTGATCTAAAACTCACGGGACCCCCCTCGAAAATCCACAGCTGGGACACATTTCTGGTGTAAGTGCCAGGATGTGCCTGCTCACAGCCTCCACCATTGACCCTGTTAAACTTCGCAGGGGCAGGGGAGTGGGCTTTTGGCAGTTTGGGGGCACATCACTGAGGCAACGCCCCGCTGAAGAGGCCTGAATCACCAGCTCAAATTTGCTAGGCTGGGGCGGGGGTGGGCGGGGGGGGGCACCAGATTCCCCCACTCCAGAAAGGGGAAGCATCTGCCCCCTCTCCCAGCAGACTCCTGTTATAATATTTGAAAAAGAAAACTTTGCATCCCTCATTTTCAGAGGACAGGTCCCTAACCAGATTTGAATCACACGTGGCCACCCCATCTGCCCCTATTGGCGACCTATGCTTGGTGAGACCCAACATGCCTATTCTGACCTACCGGCAGTGACATGAATCAGTCATTCATGAAAGAAAGACTTATGAAATAACACTGAGCGGCCTACGGGTGGCGCTGTCCAGGGAGAGTATAAATACTCGGGCACGGGCCCAGCTTGCGCAGGACATTCTTAACAGGAACTAGTGAAGGACACAACTAGACCTCCATGTTGTAAAACAGTTGATTAAAGCTTTGTTTAACGCTTAGACCAAGTGCCTAGTAGTTTTCTTACGTCAGGCAGCTTCCAGCTGAAGGCTCGGGCACAGGAACCCCCCAATTTAGGGAATCCCTGCCCTCAGCCCCAACCACCACTGCCGTCGACGGCCTTGTAGGGGTAAGTGGTGGCTCCTTCCCCACAAGGCCACCCTGTAAACTTTGCCTCATGGCTTGCGACCTGGCACGTTCAGCTCCTGGTGGACGTTAAGGCCGATTAGCGGACTTCTGTCAGACTTGTCTTCGGTCCCCACCAAAAGCTCCATTCCCTAGCCATTGACTCCATCCCTCTCCCTGGCAACTGTCCGAGGTGGAACCAGACTGTTCGCAACCTTGGTGTTGTACTTGACCCCGAGATGAGCATCCGACCACATATCCGCTCCATCACCAAGACCGCCTATTTCCACCTCCGTAGCATCATCCGACTCCACCCCAGCCTCAGCTTATCTGCTGCTAAAACCATCATCCATAACTTTGTTGTCTCTACACTTGACTACTCCAGCACCCTCCTGACTGGCTTCCCATCTTCCACCCTCCATAAACTTGAGCACATCCAATACTCTGCTAACTCGCACCAAGTCCCGTCCACTCATCACCCCTGTGCTCGCTAACCTACATTGACTCCTGGTTGAGCAACGCCTCAATTTTAAAATTCTCATCCTGGTTTTCATATCCCTCCACGGCCTTGCCCCTCCCTAACTCTGTAATCTCCTCCAGCCCTACAACCCTCCGAGATCTCTGCGCTCCTCCAATTCTGGCCTCTTGTGCATCTCTGATTTTAATCGATCCACCATTGGTGGCCGTGCCTCCAGCTGCCTAGGCCCTAAGCTCTGGAATTCCCTCCCTAAACCTCTCCGCCTCCCCACCTCTCTTTCCTCCCTTAAGACGCTCCTTGAAACCTACCTCCCATCTGCCCTAATATCTCCTTATGTGGCTCGGTGTCAAATTTTGTTTGATATCGCTCCTGTGAAACGCCTTGGGACGTTTTAAGGTGCTATATAAATACAAGTTGTTGTTGTTGTATGTGAACTGACAATTGGTAGCTCTTTCACAGAGTCAGCACAGTCAGGATGGGTCGAATGGTCTCCCGTGCCATGTGATTCTATGATTCTATCCTGCTTCTAAGAAATGCACTGGGGCTGAGAATTCTGTGAATCAATTAATATGCATCGTGTACATTCCCCAAAAAATGGTGTCTGCAGCAGTTTTATTTCTCTCTCCCAGGGGATCTCTTGGTAGAGTTTCTACATATCATTAAACAAAACTAATGCACTCCCACAAGTGAAAGCAACGTGTTATCCAACACTTTACCCTGCTGCAAGTACTCTAAATAAACTCTAAATAAACTGACAGACCAACTGTAGGAGTGTGCACTTTGGCGTGGGTGCACTTCCTGTCACACAAGGCAGGATGTGCCAGTTACCATGCGTCAGTCGATGAAACTGTTATCCTGATCCAAATAAGCTTTTTGCATCGCAGCACGCTAGTAGCAATGACAGAGGAGCAAGAAAAGCCCCATTTACTCCACAGATGCAGTTTGTTTTGAGTGTGCAGATGATTGATAAAGAAAGAAAGACTTGCATTTAAATAATGCCTTTAACGACCTCAGGACGTCTCAAAGCGCTTTACAGCCAATGAAGTACTCTTTGAAGTGGAGTCACTGTTGTAATGTAGGCAACGCGGCAGCCAATTTGTGCACAGCAAGGTCCCACAAACAGCAATGTGATAATGACCGGATAATCTGGTTTAGTGAATTTTTGGTTGAGGAATAAATATTGGCCAGGACCCTGGGGAGAACTCCCTTGCTCTTCTTCAAAATAGTGGCATGTGATCTTTAACATCCACCTGAGAGGTTCAGACAGGACCTCAGTTTAATGTTGCATCTGAAAGTGGGCACCTCCACCAGTGCAGCTCTGGAGTGGCGGCCTAGATCCTGGGGGACTTGAATTCACAGACTTCTGACTCAGAAGTCTGTGGGCAGCACGGTGGCATAGTGGTTAGCACTGTTGCCTCACAGCGCCAGGGACGCGGGTTCAAATCCGGCCTCGGGTGACTGTCTGTGTGGAGTTTGCACATTCTCCCCGTGTTTGCGTGGGTTTTCTCCGGGTGCTCCGGTTTCCTCCCACAGTCCAAAGATGTGCGGGTTAGGTTGATTGGCCATGATAAAAATTGGCCCTTAGTGTTAGGGGGGATTAAATATGTGGGGTTACGGGGTTACGGGGATAGGGCTTGGGTGGGATGGCTGTCGGTGTAGGGACCGGGTGCTAGGGTTTGGATGATCAGCCATGATCTCGTTGAATGGCGGAGCAGGCTCGAAGGGCCGAATGGCCTACTCCTGCTTCTATCTTCTATGTTTCTATGTTTCTAAAGGCAAGAGTGCTCCCAACTGAGCCACGGCTAACACCTGATGACTAAATGCTGAAGCAAAATAATTTGTTCCAATTGTAATTCAGGGTAAAAGGCCTTCCTTAATATCAGAGACAAATTTGTACAATAGAAAACTTGTCTGAAGCAACTATTCTGTCACTTTGTATGGGGGGGAGGGGGGAAATCATATTGCACACAGCAGGCTGATAATTCAAAGCTAAGTTTACACCTATATCTTTCCACTGGCATGAAAGCAGTGGAGAGGTCATAATGTTGTGAATCTGAAACACTTGTATATCGTAATAACAAAAACTGGTAAGAAAACATCCCGGCAGATTTTACTTCATAACGTCTTCCAAATGTACAGAATAAACAATGGCGCTTTGCAAATGAGTATACGCTACCCATGATCCTTTGTGCAAGGGCAGGAAACGGCTAATAGGAAATTTTATAAAATGGTGAACAGATGTGTGAATTCATTTCTTTCCAGCTGCCTGTCATGTGGCAAATAGTCATTTTATTTTTAAATGGAAAAGTTAAGAATGAAGTATGAAAATGGCAGTGTAATAGCTAAACATTTAATACTCGCAGGGGCTGGAAGATGCAGTGGATTAGCACGTGGACCTTTCAGCTCAGGAACTGAGTTTGAATCCAAACCAGATTGATGAGATAAGAATCTCCTCTGTTTGTTGGCTAAGGAGTAGAAGGATATGCTGATAGGGTGAGATGAAGTAAGGTGGGAAGAAACATAGAAACATAGAAACATAGAAACATAGAAGATAGGAGCAGGAGTAGGCCATTCGGCCCCTCGAGCCTGCTCCGCCATTTAATGAGATCATGGCTGATCTTCCAAATTCAGTACCCTGTCCCTGCATAGAGAATTGTGTGGAGCATAAAGACATAGACGGCGCAGACCAGTTGGGCCGAATGGCCTGTTTCTGTGCTGTGAAGCTCTATGCGAAGTGATTCTGGTTGTCTCAACCCACGTCCTTGCGGGTGAGGAGCCACAGCACAAAAACGGGCAGCAAATTGACAACCTAACTCAAAAGAGGCCACAACGCCACTGATGTGGGAAATGAAAAATGTCCACATTAGTACAATAGAGGGTGCTCATCTGAGGTTGAAGCTGAGACTATACTGAGACAGAATAGAGGGAGCTTTGTACTGCACTTAACTGTAGCATACCTGAAATGGGATTGCTAGATGATGACACTGGTACCTAAAGTAGGAAAGTGCTCCATTTCCCAGTGCTGACATGCACTACCTTGAAGGCTGCAAAATTCATACAAAAGAAATTACATTTGTATAATTCTATGCATGTGCACAAAATCATGGCTATGACTTTTGCATTTTAAATAGGGTACAAATTGAAAGTGCAATATATACAGTTGAGGCGAATAACATCGATGCATTTAAGGGGAAGCTAGCTAAGCACATGAGGGAGAAAGGAATAGAAGGATATGCCGATAGGGTGAGATGAAGGTGTGAGAGGAGGCTTGTGTGGAGCACTAACAACGGCACAGACCAGTTGGGCCGAATGGCCTGTTTCTGTGCTGTAGATTCTTTGGGGGTGATTTTCATTCAGAAGTCGGGAAGGAGGTGGGACTACAACTTTCGGGGTTGTAGTCCCGCCTCCATCGAGATGCGGCCAATCCATGCGATTTTAACTTGATTGACCTTGTTGAGCCCGCCTAGCGGGCTCAGCAGGCCAGTTAAGGGCCACCCGGCAACAGGTGACGTCACAGACTGAAATTTCATCTGTCAAGACATTTTGACAGATGAAATATCAGTGTTTCACAGCTGTTTGAAGCTGTCAAACACTGACAGTCTTACTTCTAACCTGAGTCCTTCTACACAGACTCAGTTAGAAATCTCACCGGCACAGAAAGCTGCAGGCTGTCACTTTTGACAGTTCGCAGCCATTCTGCTTTCTGTGCCGGTTAGATGATGGACTCCCGAAACCTAGAGGAAGGAAGGCTGTAAAGATAAGTACAGGTAATTTAAACTTCTTTACACACTTTAGACACACCAAACTCACTTACCTTTGCACTCATGCACCCATCACTCACTTGAACACCGACATCTCGACCCCTCCAAGTCCTTCAACCCGACGGCCGGACTCCTCCAACTTGGCGTGGTTTGGAGCTGTCGGGAATCCCACACTTCAAGCTTTAAAATAGGGATTAGGCTAAAAACTGCCTGTTAGCTACCTGTTAACAGGCAGTTAATTGGCACTAATCCCTTCCTGCCTCGGGTAGGCGGGTCCCAGTGTGGGGCGGGTACTCGCCTCCTTTGAAACTTACATGGAGGCGGGTTGGGGACGGGATGGTGTCGGGACCTCCGAATTCGGGACTTAAACCCCCTGCACGCCTCCAATCCCGACTCCATGGGTCAATGAAAATCGACCCCAATGTGTAATTCTATGTATGCAGTGTTTGGATGCAGGGTGGGTGAAGTGGTGTATTGTTTGGTAACACAAACACGTGCGGGCAGAAAGCTCAGGCTTGGGACAATTACTTGCTGCCCAGTGAATTGCTGCTTCAGACGAGCCATCAGGTAGAGACATTGAGCAAAGGCCAGCTGCTCCCCTTCACATAGAGAGGGAAAATCAGGGGATTAGTCATCTCAGGCCAGTCTTGGGCATCTCTGAGCGGTCAGCTCACAGGGTGACACTAGCAGAGCCTAGAAGCAGTCTGGGAAACAAAGCATGGCCCAGAGATACCCAAAAGATAAATGGGGGAGAAAAAAACACAAATAAGGTTAAAAGCAATTTAAAACATTTTACACAAAAGACAGTGTGAAGCCTGTAAGGTATAAATGGGCTTCGGTTCTTGGTCTGTGCTAAATTTGTTGATCTTAACTGCGGAAGCAGTAGAGGAATTACAATTTTGCCCTCCTGTATTAGGGAGTGGAGAATCCAACGAGGTTGCTGTACCTGACTGCAATCCAGTGACTCCAGCTGGAAGTGCACGTTGGGTGAGGACAGGATTGGGCTTTGCTTTGGTGTCTCCCATGTTTGCGAAGCTTGCCAACACTTAAGAGTCAAGGCTCACATCTGAATAATGGCCATTTAGGTGAGGAAGTGGAGGGCAATGTTCCCTCTAAGCTGCGCAGCCGTGCGGGCTGCTCACTGGCTTTTACATTGTAAATGCTGCGCCTGCGCAGAAATTTCAAGGGACCGCGCATTAAAAAAAACAGGCCGTGCAGAACAAAGTGCAGCTTGCAGGGAACATTGGTGGAGGGCCACCAGTACCCATGGAACGATATCCCATCAGCAAGTTAATGCATTCAGGAGAAGCCTAAGGGAGAAAGTGGCAAGACGAATAAAAACAGTATGATCAGGCTCTAGTGCATCTCATGAACTGAACATTTCACCAGAATGATACCGAGGCTAAAAGGGTTACATTAACAGGACAGGCTGCAAAGAATGGCTTATACTCCCCTGAGTATAGAAGATTAAGAGATGATCTAATTGAGATGTTTAAGATGATTACGGATTTGATAGGATAGATAGAGAGAAACTATTTCCTCTGTTGGGAGAGTCCAGAACTAGGGGGCACAACCTTAACATTAGAGCTAGGCTGTTCAGGGTTGATATCAGGAAGCACTTCTTGACACAAGCGGTAGTGGAAATCTGGAACTCTCCCCCCCAAAAAAGCTGTTGAGGCTGGAGGGTCAATTGAAAATTTCAAAACCGAGATTAATAGATTTTTGTTGGGCAAGGGTGGTAAGGGTTACGGAACCAAAGGCGGGTAGATAGAGTTAAGAAACAGATTAGACATGATCTAATTGAATGGCGGAACAGTCTCGAGGGGCCAAATGGCCTATTCCTGTTCCCATGTTCCTATGGAACAAAGGATGCTATAAACATAAACCTTGTGAGATCACATGCTGATTGGATCATGCGACTTGAACTCAGTCTCTATTGTGATTTCATTAACCAGAGCTTTCATTTCACAATTGAATGCGGTGGTTGTGTCTGCTTTGCTTGAACAAATGCCGCTGTGCAAACCTTTTACTGACCCATTAAATTAGTGGCAGAATTGAAGCCAATCTGGGAGATTAGCTGATCCCTGTAATATTCAGAGCAATATTTATGAATTTCTACTCTCAGCTACAGAGCATATTTGTAGGAAATGAAAACAACTGATGCATGCAAATAGGCTGGCATACAAGTGAATTTTTACAGTGAAAGGAACTGGACATTTGCAGTGCTCAATGATACAAAACACATTGGCCCTCCTTTTACAAAACGCTAGCATTGGAGGCCTTTTTCTGGAGAGAAGGTAAGAATGCTCCACCCTGTAGTGTCGCACCCCCTCCCCACCCCACCTACCCCTCCCCACCCCACCTACCCCTCCCCTCCCCACCTACCGCGCCCCCTCCCCTCCCCACCTACCCAACCCTCCCCTCCCCACCTACCCCCTCCCCTCCCCACCTACCCCCTCCCCTCCCCACTTACCCCACCCCTCCCCTCCCCACCTACCCCTCCCCTCCCCACTTACCCCACCCTCCCCTCCCCACCTACCCCCCACCCAACCCCTCCCCACCTACCCCTCCCCTCCCCACCTCCCCCACCCTCCCCACCTACCCCCCACCCTCCCCACCTACCCCTCCCCTCCCCACTTACCCCCCTCCCCACCTAGCCCGCCCCCTCCCCACTTACCCACTTCCCTCCCCACCTACCGCGCCCCCTCCCCTCCCCACCTAACCCACCCTCCCCTCCCCACCTACCCCACCCTCCCCTCCCCACCTACCCCACCCTCCCCTCCCCACCTACCCACTCCCCTCCCCACTTACCCCACCCTCCCCTCCCCACCTACCCCCTCCCCTCCCCACTTACCCCACCCTCCCCTCCCCACCCACCCCCCCCTCCCCACCTACCCCTCCCCTCCCCACCTACCCCACCCCTCCCCACCTACCCCCCACCCTCCCCTTCCCACTTACCCCCCACCCTCCCCTTCCCACTTACCCCCCACCCTCCCCTTCCCACTTACCCCCCACCCTCCCCTTCCCACTTACCCCCCACCCTCCCCTTCCCACTTACCCCCCACCCTCCCCTTCCCACTTACCCCCCACCCTCCCCTTCCCACTTACCCCCCACCCTCCCCTTCCCACTTACCCCCCACCCTCCCCTTCCCACTTACCCCCCACCCTCCCCTTCCCACTTACCCCCCCACCCTCCCCTTCCCACTTACCCCCCACCCTCCCCTTCCCACTTACCCCCCACCCTCCCCTTCCCACTTACCCCCCCACCCTCCCCTTCCCACTTACCCCCCACCCTCCCCTTCCCACTTACCCCCCACCCTCCCCTTCCCACTTACCCCCCACCCTCCCCTTCCCACTTACCCCCCACCCTCCCCTTCCCACTTACCCCCCACCCTCCCCTTCCCACTTACCCCCCACCCTCCCCTTCCCACTTACCCCCCACCCTCCCCTTCCCACTTACCCCCCACCCTCCCCTTCCCACTTACCCCCCACCCTCCCCTTCCCACTTACCCCCCACCCTCCCCTTCCCACTTACCCCCCACCCTCCCCTTCCCACTTACCCCCCAACCTCCCCTTCCCACTTACCCCCCACCCTCCCCTTCCCACTTACCCCCCCCTCCCCTTCCCACTTACCCCCCCCTCCCCTTCCCACTTACCCCCCCCTCCCCTTCCCACTTACCCCCCTCCCCACCTACCCCCACCCTCCCCTCCCCACCTACCCCCACCCTCCCCTCCCCACCTACCCCCACCCTCCCCTCCCCACCTACCCCAACCCTCCCCTCCCCACCTACCCCAACCCTCCCCTCCCCACCTACCCCGCCCCCTCCCCACCTACCCCCTCCCCCTCCCCACCTACCCCCTCCCCTCCCCCTCCCCACCTACCCCCTCCCCTCCCCCTCCCCACCTACCCCCTCCCCTCCCCCTCCCCACCTACCCCCTCCCCTCCCCCTCCCCACCTACCCCCTCCCCTCCCCACCTACCCCCCTCCCCCCTCCACCTACCCCCCTCCCCCCTCCACCTACCCCCCTCCCCCCTCCCCTCCCCACCTCCCCTCCCCACCTCCCCCCTCCCCTCCCCACCTACCCCTACCCCCCTCCCCCCCCCACCTACCCCCCTCCCCTCCCCACCTACCCCTACCCCCCTCCCCCCCCCCCACCTCCCCCCCTCCCCCCTCCCCTCCCCACCTACCCCCCTCCCCCCTCCCCTCCCCACCTCCCCCCTCCCCTCCCCACCTCCCCCCTCCCCTCCCCACCTCCCCCCTCCCCCCTCCCCTCCCCACCTCCCCCCTCCCCCCTCCCCTCCCCCCTCCCCTCCCCACCTCCCACCTCCCCACCTCCCACCTCCCCCCCTCCCCCCTCCCCCCTCCCCCCTCCCCTCCCCACCTACCCCCCTCCCCTCCCCACCTACCCCCCTCCCCTCCCCACCTACCCCCCTCCCCTCCCCACCTACCCCCTCCCCTCCCCTCCCCACCTATCCTGCCCACTCCCCACTTACCCCCCTCCCCTCCCCACCTGCCCCCTCCCCACCTACCCAGCCCCCTCCCCTCCCCACCTACCCCGGCCCCTCCCCTCTCCACCTACCCCTCCCCACCTACCCCGGCCCCTCCCCTCTCCACCTACCCCGCCCCCTCCCCTCCCCACCTACCCCCTCCCCTCCCCACCTACCCCCCTCCGCTCCCCACCTACCCATCCCCCCCATCCTCCCCAGTTATTGGTGCAATTCTCATCTGCATGATGCACAAATGAATAATTACAACAAAATTCTGGCTACAAAAGACTGTCAGTTTTAAAAGCTAATGCCATGTTACTAATGTTATCCTACCGTTGAACAGTCTGATAAGGGATATCTTCATCTACCATTAGCACATTCTTCTAAAGGGTCACAATCTTGTAGATGATTTTGAGATTGCACACACATAACCCATGTGTTACATTCCCTAACACAAAAATTCACAGGCAGCCTGCAAGGGCCTGAGTCTTCATATAGACTGCACATTCCGAATCATAGGAACAGGAGTAGGCCATTCAGCCCCTTGAGCCTGTTCCGCCATTCAATTAGATCATGGCTGATCTGTAGCTTAACTCCAGCTACCCGCCTTGGTTCCGTAACCTTTACCTGACAAAAATCTATCAATCTCAGCTTTTTGGGGGAGAGAATTCCAGATTTCCACTACCCTTTGTGTGAAGAAGTGCTTCCTGACATCACCCCTGAACGGCCTAGCTCTAATTTTAAGGTTACACCCTCTTGTTCTGGACTCCCCCACAAGAGGAAATAGTTTCTCTCTTTCTACACTATCATCTCCTTTAATCATCTTAAACACCTTAATTAGATCACCCTGTAATCTTCTATATTCAAGGGAATATAGAAGCAACCTGTCCTCATAATTTAACCCTTTTAGCCCAGGTCTCGCAATCTGCCATCTGAGTAATTGCTTTCTTTCCCAGCCCGTTAAATGTGCTGAGCCAGTTCTGTGTATCTGCATGTATTTGCCATTACCCAAGTATCATGACGCAAGCACGCAATCACACAAGACAGAGACATTCCTAGGCCGCTGCAGATCTGAGGCCTTTATTTCCATTGGCTGATTTTTCAGCATTGTGCAGGAATATTCCTCGAAACAGGGTCAGCAGATTTTTCAACAATCTTACTGAGAAATCCTTAAAGGTAAGAAAAAAAGAATTGGAGATAATGGTTCTTTTGTGAACACGTAGGTGGAACATCACGTGTATGCAGTAGGGTGGGGCTCTGTGCACCTAATCAGTCTCTAACAGACCTACAAGAGATTGGTGGTAGATTTAAATGGAAAGAGAGGAAACCAATGAAGGGAGATTATTTTGGCATCATTCACTCAGGTGCCTAATTGCTTAGAGTTGGAAGATAAAATAATCTTTAGTTACTGGTGTAAGATCAGGGGGTAGAGTTTCCACTTTGGGTTCGATTGGGAAATTGCGCCCAAGTTGCGCCTGAGATTGCGCTGGTTAGGTTACAGTTCAAGTTGCCGCTAAAATTCATTTGCATCATTACAAGCGTAAAATCGTCAATGAACCAGCGCAATCGGGCAACATAATAGAACGTAATTGTTTCTTTTCTTTCTATGAAAAAGTATTCCTTGATGCAGGGCTACGGGGATAGAGCCGGGGAATGAGACTGACTGGGTTGCTCTGTAGAGAGCTGGTATGGACTCGATGGGCTGAATGGCCTCCTTCTGTGCCATTATGATTCTATGACTCTATGATGTATTTAAGAGTGGTAACCTGGTGCAATTTTATAAATACAGCTGAAAATGTGTGAAATGAATCAGTCATTCATGAAAGACTTATGAAATAAGACTGAGCAGCCTACGGGTGGCGCTGTCCAGGGAGAGTATAAATACTCGGGCCCGGGCCCAGCTTGCGCAGGACATTCTTAACAGGAAGGACACAACTAGATCTCCATGTTGTAAAACAGTTGATTAAAGCTTTGTTTAACGCTCAGACCAAGTGCCTAGTAGTTTTCTTACGTCAATGTGTTTATCACTAAAAATAAATATTTTTAATAAGGATGTCCCTTCCTCCACCTGTGAGTAACCTGATTTAAAATAATTGAAAATGACTTTAAAAAAAACTATACTGAACCATTTAGTAGTTCCTTTGGGGTACACTAGTCAGTTTCTTAGTAAATGATATATTTTTGATATGAAAAATCTTTTAAAACACGCCTACTAGTGTCTGTGCGCTTAAGAAAATGAGTGCAATTTGAACCTTCCCGAACCAGCACAATCGGCAGAATCTCGCAACATTGACCTGGGGGAGCGGCCAGTTCTTGTGGGCGGGACCTGAGTCGGGCGAATTGAATTTTGAACCAGTGGAAAAGAATCACGGAAAACACAAACGTGAGTGGTTCTGGGCTTAACTCACTTATGGTTAAACTTCCCCGATCTTTTGCACTGGTTGGGCCGATTCCGCTGATATAACTAGCGGAAACACTGCCCCCAGATGCTGTCCGTCCTCTTTTTTTATATGTGGCATATAATTTGCAGATCAGTCCTTTTGAAACCAGACACTTTGAAGCCGTCCACTTATGTTTGGGGCTTAGCTGTGTCACATTTTTATTATTTTCAGGTGTAATACGACAGAGAGGACAGATCTCCGAGGTTTCAAAACTTTCTACACAAAATGGTTAGCCTGGCAAAAGATACCAGTTTTATACCAAGGCAAAATCCGATCCCACACACTTCATTATTCAAACTACGGTCCTAATATAAATCCATCTTTGCATGGATCTAAAGGGATTTCTCCTACTTAAGGCTGCAGTTGCCCATAACTAATTGCATTGGCTGCACTCATGCATAGACATTTAAGGCAGTAAGCCAGCGATTCCCAAGAATAAATAAATGGGAAGGCACCGAGGCATGTAACTTCAAAAGGGACTTGTGTTAACTAGTCACCAACTGTCAGAGTTAACAAAAGTGGACTTTTGTTTAAGCAGCTAGAAAAAGAAGAGAATGTAACATTTTCTGGAGTTTTGCGCGTGGGTCAGAGGTTGTCCTTCTCTTTGTGCAGACTGCAGCTGGCAGGCTGGCCGTTCTCTCCCCTCTCCTCACACTCACACACTTTTGTCTTTCTCCAAAGACAGGAATCTTTTCTAAAGAAAATGAACGGCATACAAAAGAATTCCTCCTACTTCTGATCTCCTGAGGACTACAGAAACATACTTGAGCTGTTTAAAGATACCAGAGTTAACGGCGCTTCTTCATTTTACCACACAAAAAAACCCACAAGAGCATTTTCACTGTTGCATGAAATAATATAGGGCTGATATTCTGAGGCCGGATGCTAATGTTGCTGCTGGTTTTGGGTAAAGAAATAACTTGCATTTATATAGCGCCTTTCACGACCTCAGGACGTCCCAAAACGCTTCACAGCCAATGAGGTACTTTCTGAAGTGTGGTCACTGTTGTAATGCAGGAAACACGGCGCCCAATTTGCACACAGCAAGATCCCACAAACAGCAATGGGATAATGGCCAGATCATCTGTTTTAGAAATGCTGGTTGAGGGATAAATATCAGCCAGAAAACGGGGGGTGGGGGGGGGAGGTAAAGTGTTGCGGGATATTTTATGTCCACCTGAGAGGGCAGGCGGGGCCTCAGTTTAACGTCTTGTCCGAAAGACGGCACCTCCGATATTGCAGCACTCCCTCAGCACTGCACTGGAGTGTCAGCCTAGATTATGTGATCAAGTGGTGCTCAAACTCACAACCTTCTTATGCAAAGGCGAGTGTGCTACCACTAAGCCATGGCGGACACCTATGACACCGATAAAGCCTATGATAGAGGATTGTGCATGATCTATGGAAGGAATTACCTTGACAAACCATAGGGTCTTTCCAATGCTTTCTTGTGTTCTTATATACACATGCTTGAAAGGACTTCCACAAGGATGTGTCAGTATCATTGCAATAAAATATCAAAATGGAGTCAACCATTAACCTGTTTTTTCCTCTTTTAAGTTTTGATATTTTTAAAAGCTTAAACACATAAGGCAAGAAATTAATGTTGGATGCTAATGCTCAATACATTCATACAGCATTCCTCTGTCTACTATTTGAGTGGCGAGGTAAACCCAGTTTAAAGGAACAGCTAGTCTGATTGGCTCTGACAGCCTCCAGTCCTGCCTTCTTGTTGACCTGATTGGTTGACAACCTCCAATCCTAGTGGAAAAAAGGTGCTTTTTACTGTGAACCACTGACAAGCTGACACATGGGTCAAAACACTGAGGGGGATCATTTTGACTTTGTGTGATACTGTAAAACAGGTGAATCGGCAGGCCCGCTTTTCATCTCTCCCGATTTTTATTTCCATTGGTTTTAGCTGGCCGGCTGCCTGTTCCGGCACAAAGAGGCCCCAGCGTTTTGAGGCCTTGGCCTCATTCAAATTTGGCAGGCGAGCTGTGGGGCGCCAAACCGGAGTCCCGATGCAGCTCAGTGGATTGAAGCCTCAAGATCAGGCCGCCAACAAAGTAAATTGTGAGGTGGGGGGGGGGGGGGGTGAGTTGTCATCATGGAGGGTGGGGGTCCCGGGGTGGCAACGTCCAAGATTATATTTGTGGGCTAACTCAACACTTACCTTTGGCGGGTTTCTTCCGTTCCATCACCCGTGGAACTGATCGAAGCCTGCACGGTGCACATTCCGACCAGTTCAGACCAAAAATGGCAATCGGGGTCCTATTTATGTCATAGGGCCCTAATTTCCATATTAGAAGGGACGTACCACCTGAAACAGACGGGCGCTTTGGACACACGGCGGTAGGCCCCTTTCAAAATGGAGCCTGCCCCATCGCCAATGGTAACGGGGCTGTAAGGCTACCGACACCATTTTGAGGCCATTACTGCCCCTGTTGATGCCAGGCGAAGGTAGTGAGATTTGAACCCCAGTAAACTTAGCGCAGAGTGTTGTTATATTTCTGTAGAGGGGTAGGATTGAAGGATATAATGAGAAGGCAAGTAAGTAGAAAAAGTATGGATTTGTTCGGCCTAATGCGATTTTCGTGCGGTGCATAAATTGGGCAGGCAGTGGACAAGGGCGTGCGCGGCAACTGTCTGCAGCATTGATTTTGGTCCTGGGTCCTCGTTATAATGTGTTCAACGAGCTGCCAGTGCAAAAACACTCTCCCTAATAGGCAGCTTGCCAACCTGAAGGTGGGAAATTGAGCGGGGCGGCAACAGCTCCTTAAAGGGGAGAGATAATAGCATCAGGAATGAAAAGGAACAACCACTTTGGAACAGCAGACAATGGTTGCAGAATTTACAGCAGCGACTACGTTAAATTTGAATACTTTTGAGATGCGAAACCCATAAGAAACCATCATAAAAACGTCTCTCCAAACTCCCTATAATTCTTGCTGGAAATGGCTGTCTCCTGGCTTGTGCTACTCATGGTTGGTGGGCAGAAGCAGGGACTGGTAGGGGTCAGGTAGGCTGAGACAAAAATGGCATTGGGTGTTTTACTTGTCTCATTTGACCTACATTTGCAGATATAATGTATGAGCCTGTTTCAGGCAGGCGCTCTGGCCTGTGGAAAATCATTGATAAGTCAACGCTTCCACCAGTTGCATCATTTTAAGCGCAAACGGAGCACTAGTGACACAAAAATCACCTCCATGGCCTTTTCCTGTTCCTGAAAACTCTAATGTATGGTTATAATGGGGCTGTTTCAACTTTCAAAGAAACTTTTTTAGTGCGGCCAAATTCAATAACAAGACGATGTCAGCCATATTGTACATTCCTTGGTTACAACCACCTAGCGGACTGATAGCTCTGACATTTCACCAGGATTACAGTACCCCTTTAAAGCATGATGATATTAATGAATGTTATAGGCCTAGAATTCGGATCGTGGCCGATCCGGGTGCAGTGCACGCTGCATTCGCCTCAAGGGGCTGGGGGCTGGAGGCAGGACCATGAGAAATACTTCTGTCGGCCACATTGGTATAGTACTGGCGAGCTGCGGGCGCCAATCGTGGTCTTGGAGGCAGCTTGCTGATCGTGGGCGGGGGTGGAGGCGGAAGGGGGAGGGGAAGGGGAAGCGAGATCGCCGAGGACAGCAGGTAAGTCATTGAAGGGGGGGGGGTGCGGAGAAGGCATTCGGGAGGAGGGAAGAGCTGTGGCCGGCAGCGGTCTGCTGTGGTAATGTGGAGCCGGGAGGAGCGCTGCTACATTCGGGCAAGTTAAAAAAAAAGTTCCCTTTAGAGGCTACTGCACGCCTGAGAAAACTGATTGCAGTGGTCGCTCGCGAACCATTGCATAGGCAGTGAGTCTAATGCCATTCAGGTGGGTGCCCTGGATGACCTCAGAGCTCTTGAACCAATATAGCGTGTAGCTCCCTTCTGGCGTGGACTGAGTGCACACACGCCGCACGCCATTTTGGCCCCATCAGCGCCCGTTTTTCCTGCATTTCTAAGCCATATCGTTTTTGAAGTAAAACTGAATTGTTGCATGTATGCAAATATACCACTATAAATCTGTCATAAATAACCCCAGGGATACATGCAAATCCTGGTAGCCCTGTTCTAGTTTTACACTGAACATACAACAGACTGTTTGGGAGTGTTTGTGGTTTGGAACTCCCACATTTGAAATATTGACTCTGTATTAGAAGCAGGGACTTTCTAGTCCCAGCATGAAACATAGATGCCTCCTGACCCATTAATCAACTGGAATAGATACCACTGTATCACGAGAGATCAAATACCCTTCCAGGTGAAACAGCGATTTACTTGTACTTCCTGCAATTTAGTATACTGTATTTGCTGCTCACGATGTGGTCTCCTTTACATTGGGGAGACCAAACGCAGATTGGGTGACCGCTTTGCGGAACACCTCCGTTCAGTCCGTAACGGGGACCCCGAGCTCCCGGTGGCCTGTCACTTTAATTCACCGCCCCATTCCCACTCAGACCTCACCGTCCTCGGCCTCTTGCATTGTTCCACAGCAGCTCAGTGTAAGCTCGAGGAACAGCACCTCATCTTTCGATTAGGCACTCTACAGCCCTCTGGACTCAACATGGAGTTCAACAATTTCAGATCATAACCTCGGCCCCTATCACATATATATATATATATATAAAATATATATTTCCCTTTTTTTTTAATCCACACTTTCGTCTGGGCTTTTTTCTTCCCTCCCACATGGCAGCTGTTCTTAATTCTGCCAGGGCCATTCACACTTCATCCAGAGCCATCCTTTGTTCCTTGAATATCTCTTAATGTCTCTTAATCTCTCCTGCTTTCTATCCTATCTCTAACCTTCCCTTTTGTTCTTTCATCCCCTCCCCCTTTTCCCAGCCCCCACTTGCTTTAAAATCTATCCCTTTTCCTGCTTTTTTTCCAGTTCTGACGAAGGGTCTTTGACCTGAAACGTTAACTCCATTTCTCTCTCCACGGATGCTGCCCTGGCCTGCTGAGTTTTTCCAGCATTTTCTGCTGTTATCACCGATCCTCTTGGACTGGTACGCTTGCCAACACTGCCAGGCAGCACTGAGGTATGCACACCAGTGGACCACCAGTAAAAACAGACGCATACCATGGCAGTAGACCACCAGGGACTAGAAACTCTCACAAGACCACCAAGGATAAAACAAATAGAAGCAGACTTTCAAAAGAATGCAAAACTTTCCCAACTTGTTGCAGTTTGGGAAACTTAATTTAGCTTTTCCCCTGGTTCATAATTTGCCCATAATTCCCTTGTCTTATCCCAGAAAACCACAGATTTAATCAGAAAAAATGTCATTTGATTACTTGATATTTACAGCAATAGGGAAAAATACACACAAAACAACTTTAAAATCTCATTTACCAACGCATATATCACATGTACTCACATCAACAGATAAGCATAGTTGTGATTTCCTTTTTTCATAAGCATGCACACAGATCCAATAAAAGGTGTCAGCTGTGACTCAGTGGGTAGCACTCTCGCCTCGGAGTCAGAAGGTTGTGGGTTCAAGTCCCACTCCAGAGATTTGAGCACGTAATTCAGGCTGACACTCCAGTTCAGTGCTGAGGGAGTGTTATACTGTCGGAGGTGCCGTCTTTTGGATGAGACGAAAAACGTCTGCTCTCACATGGCTCTGTTTGAAGAAGAGCAGGGGAGTTCTCCCCGGTGTCCTGGCCAATACTTAACCCTCAATCAATAGGGAAAAATACAGACATAACATAACTTTAAAATCTAATTTACCAGATTATCTAGTCACTGTAACATTGCTGATTGTGGGACCTTGCTGTGCGTAAATTGGCTGCCGCGTTTCCTACATTACAACAGTGACTGCACTTCAAAAGTACTTAATTGGCTGTAAAGTGCTTTGGGATGGCCTGAGGTCATGAAAGGTGCTATAGAAACGCAAGTCTTTTAAAAGCTTTAGTGAGGCTGTAGTCTGCACGCTGTGTGGCGGAGCTATCTTTGGAGTGCAAGGCATTCCAATCTAAAAACATTACATCCACCGAACCTATTCCAACTCTGTGGGAACAGTTGGCATCTTCCACTTGCAAAGACTTTTCATTTCTCACCAACACATCAGCTATTGTCATTTGTAATGACTTGAACCAATAACAATGCACCTGTCGTTATCGGTGACCTGCCAGTCTTCACGGGGGAGGGGGTGGTATTGACGGAATGGCTAAAATCAAAGAAAACATCGATAGTAACTGATTTTCGATAAGTAAGATGTGGGTTCCATAATGACTCAGCACAATCTAGAATCATACCGCACACAAGGAGACCATTTGGTCCATTGCACCTGTGCCATTGCTCCTACAAAGCTAGCCATTTGGTTCCATTTCCCCATACCCTTCTACATATATCTTTATCCACTTGCTTTTTAAAAGTTGTTATGCTTTGGGTACTATTTCTGGAAGGGATTCCATGCCTTATTCCTGAGTTACCTTATCAACCTTGAGCTGCAAGTAGTCCAGGAAAGTCCTATTTTGGATTCCTCAGTCTGTACTGAGGTTTCTGATCCCGGCCAAGGCAATATAGCACTATTTGGATCATTGCCCCTAGTCTGGTGAGGGGAAAATAAAACAATGTTGCCATTCCTAATCTTAATTGCTGTCCAGTAACCACTGCTGGGAAGTCCACGTGCATCTAAATGTTGGGAGAGACCGGATCGGGTTTGATTCCGATGATTAAGCACCCCACCAATATTAACTACCTTAGTTCATGCATGAATAATGGCCACTAGGGTGAGATCAGGAAAGGATGAACAGGCTGGGTCTCTTTTCGCTTGAAAAGAGAAGGCTGAGGGGTGACCTAATAGAGGTCTTTAAAATTATGAAAGGTTTTGATAGAGTAGATACAGAGAGAGTGTTTCCACTTGTGGGGAAGAGCATAACTAGAGGCCATCAATATAAGATAGTCACCAAGAAATCCAATAGGGAATTCAGAAGAAACTTCTTTACCCAGAGAGTGGTGAGAATGTGGAACTCGCTACCACAGGGAGTGGTTGAGGCGAATAGTATAGATGCATTTAAGAGGAGGCTGGACAAGCATATGAGGGAGAAGGGAATAGAGGGTAATGCTGATAGATTTAGATAAAGAAAGACGGGAGGAGGCTTGAGTGGAGCATAAACGCCGGCATGGACTGGTTGGGCCGATTGGCCTGTTTCTGTGCCATATATCCTATGTAATCCTAAGTAAGATATCTCAGGCCACCAACACGCATGCAATGGGAGTCTGGCATGAGTGCTGGCCTTCAGCTGAGGTGGGAGAAAAGGCCGGAAACTTTGAATGGAAAAAAAATTCATAATGATACGAACGACACCACATGTTGGAGCTCCAGCATGAATTACTTGTGTCACAGAGTGACAGAATGCAACTTGTGCTGACGGTCCTCCAGGCACGGGGTAACCTCTATCTGCCTTGCCATCTCAAGGGAGTAAACCCATCTAAGTTACACTGCAGGAGCAAAGTATCAGGACGGCATAGCTGTACTGTCGATGTAACACTACCACTGCCAGACAACTGGCACCCACCTGTCCAGCACGCCCTCAGTGTTATTTTATGGCTACTGTTTCTTTTCTTTTGATGTGTGTGTGTGTGTACACATTAGCATTTTTCTCTGCTTTATTTTTAATTGAATTCAATATATCCACGAGGAGAAATGACAGGAAGGATGAATGTGAACAAAACTACAAAGAAGAGCAGAACAGTTGAGGGAGGGATGTTAGGCAGGTGATCACAAATTCAGCAGATGGAACCGGTATCGGATCACAAGATGTAACAATGGGGGGCAATTTTAACCCTACTTAAAATTGGGTGGACAGTTAAAATTGCCCAACTTACTTGCCATTCCTGGAGCAGCCGGGAGCTGACAGGTTCCTATTTTCACCTGCTCTCCTGAGCAGGCGGCAAGGACACCTGCCCAAAGCCAGCGGGTCGTTTTTTACATATGCACGTCGGGACAGAGTGATGTCATCGGGGCCCGACTGCAATTTTTACTAGGCGGCTTGAACGGGGAGCGGCAGTAAGCAGTGAAAAAGAGTGGGGCCATATGAGACCCAAAAAGATATGTTTTAACAAAATGTTTACTTTCCTATGGGGCCAGGAGGAGGAGGAGCAGGAGGAGTGCTCCTCCAGGCTCCACAGGTAAAGCATAGGCCTTCCCTGCCACGAGCCCACTCCCCCCGCCGATTGTGGGACCCCTGCCATGGGACGGCCCAGCAGCTGGCCCCGACTCTTACTTGCTGGGCCGGAACTGGTGGGAAATTGGCCGACGGGATTTAAATGGGACCTGGGAGTTAAAATTCCCCATGGGCTCATTTCTGGAGCAGCGGGCGAGCTTCTAACTCACACTGCTGCTCAGCTGCCGAAAACTGGCCCAGAGCTAAAAGCCACAAGGTGTACGATGGGCTGACCGTTCGCTATCAATTGTTTTTCGCCCAGCGATATAAGTTAAAATTACCCCAAATTCATTTTATTTATTCTGATCTGATTAAATTTGTGGTGTTTATAGTTGCAAGTGGAGCATAAAAGCTTAACTTGGTTTGGTTTTTGAGTTCCTTTTTATGACTGTACATGAGGCATTACACCTTGAACCTAAATCCCAAGCTACTCAGTAAATCCATTGATAGTACTATCAGATCTCCCATGGCATTGCTGATGTGGTGTCAGAGGTTTGATAAGAACAGGGGTGTTATGCTTAGTATTATCAGCACTGGGAAGGGTACTGGGGTTCCGGGACCACTGAAGAGGAAGGATCTGGGCACACTGCCGCATGCTCTAAATCACTGGGAGGGGGGCACTTGGATCAGAAAGTATTGCGAATGTGGTCTACTGTTTCTGAGCATACAGGGAGAGTAGTGGGATCTGAGAGTTGAGGGAACAAACCTTGGGAGGGGGTCCTGAGGTCCAACAGGATCGGAGAGGAGGCTTTCGAGCTTTGGTGAGCCCGGAGTTAGTTTGCTGAGATCTAACATCATAGAGCGGGAGGAAGAGGGCCAGGAAAATGGCACCTAACCTGCCCTTGAAAGAAATGGCAGATGAACATTTTTCAAAAAGTATTTGGAATGATTTGACGGGTTTATCAACAAAATATGATAATGTAGGAATTAATGAATTCCTACGAATAACAGAGATCGACACAGGAGAACAATCAAACAGGTCTTTACTCAACGGAGATGCCATGAGGACTGCTTGAGCAGTCCCGTGGTTTGCGACGTGACGTCATCGCGTTTGCCCGCGTTCTTAAAGGGGCCATGCCCTGTACATGCAAACTCTATATACAAAACACAGTAATGCCTAACACAATGGTACAGGTTTAGGCTGGTGTTAGAACATCGTTAAAGAGAATTATATACAGTTAGCCAGAGTCATTCAGTCGTTCTGCCACAATAACATATTGATATATTCTTGTGGGGATTTATACGGTACTATAATAGATGGTATATACACCAGTTTATTCTGTTACAATAGTGGAGACGTTAGTCTTCAAGTGGAAGTCATATTTGTAGCTAATAATATGAGACCAAAGCCTTTGCTTTGCCGATGGCACTGAATGTGGCTGAAGCCTTTTATCAAAACAGCAACACTGATTGACACAATATCGAGCTTCGCCAGGCTTTGAAGACATATGAAACCAAGGTAGGCAGTTAGCACTTACGAACAATAGCCTTTGTTTTACCAGCCACTGTGTACGACAAGAGCCGAAGCCTTTGATCAGATCAGCAAATGACAGGTAGCACAAAAGGTCTGCCTTTCTTTACTGGGAGATAAAAACATTAAACCAGACGCGCAGGAGAGAAGTTGATGATCAAACCTCTTGTGGCCCGAGGAGGAGGATGGCGGATGATGAAACTGGCAGTGGAGATGTGTTTAGCAGACCCGTTTCATTTGTCTTTGGATCCAGATTCCCCAGAGAGTTCTGTTGTTTCTCTGCTCAATTATAAAAAAATCCCTTTTGGAGAATTAATGACCTTGTAAATCCAACCCAAACCAATTGTCAGGAGCATTGAAAATGGGTTATGCACACATTGGGCTAGAAATTTGTCATAGGATGTACCGTTAAGCAGGCGGTATTGCATCGGACGCCTGTTATATGCCCGCTTGATGGTCAGTTCTATGGAAGTCAATGGCACTGAATATTGGGCGGGGAGTATAACGGGCGGTCAATTCAATACCGCCAGTTTTGCGCTACCAGCCAAAGGAAATTTCTACCCCATTATCTTATTTTTCAAGAATTTTCCTTAAGTTTCTATAAAGATTAAAGATTTCTTGTTTCCCTCTCACATCCCCCAGTCTGTTTCAACACTTTTCTAAATTGAAAACAAACCTCACTTGTTGCGTTTCCAGTCTCAGCTAGGCCAACATTAAAAGGAAGATCAGTGGACAAGACACCTAAAGGCATAATCATACACGGCCTATTGACAAGGACACTGAGTAACATTGACAGAGTCCTGAGAATGGGTCGTCTGCAGCCCTTCTTAGTTGGGGAATGGTGCACAGCCCTGAGGAAGCTAAAAGGAGAAGGGGGAAGGGAAGAACAAATGATAATTTTCTTGAGATTGCCTGCCACTATTGAAGAATGGATGGTTGACTCATTCCTGTTGGCTGTCATCTTTGATGCCGCCAAACATGCTTCCCCCTGTCAACAGCGACATCAGTGGGCATAGTAACGCTCTTGTGAAGCGCCTTGGGATGTTTTACTACGTTAAAAGTGCTATATAAAGTTGTTGTTCTTATACAAATATTACAAATGCTTGCAAGCAAGAAATACCTGACAAGAGCACTCTTCAGGTTTGAGCCTTGCACTCACTGAAGACAGCAACAAATTGGGAAACAAATACATCTGATCCGAATCTATCAACTTCAAAGAATTCATAAAATGTATTATTTTCCAGGTTGGCCCAGTTACACTAGCTTTTTATAGACTGCGCAGCCTTAGGCAGAGAGTTTTGAGGCATTACGTAGTGTTTTGACTACTGAATTCTTTAATAATAACTTTGCGCTATCACAGGGCCCCACTGCATACAGGAAATCCCATGTCACCAGATACTCCTGGGTAAAAGATCTTAAAAGAATAAATTAACAATAAAATATTTTTTTTAACCGTTTTAGTCAATGAAGGTAATTTGTAATAATATTAGATGTGACACAATGATTGAATTTCTAAAGACTGTGTGGGGCTCAGCAATTATTTACCTTCTCCTGCTCAATTTGATTTCTGTCACAAGCTCTTTGGTTCCCTCATCCCCTTTCCCAAAATGATGGCCTTGATTTTAACCCGCCAAGAGGTGGGGGGGGGGGGTTTAAAATCGCACAACCCGATCCGATCCCAACCCGCCATATTCCCGGCCGCCGTAATATTTCCGGCAGATATTCAGGCCCTGGACGAGGCTCCCGCTAAAAGCAGGCAGGGGCCTACTTAAGATTCAGAAGTCATGACCTGATGTTGTCATCGTCGTCTCAACATATTTTTAACCTCAGCACAGGGAGAGTCCCGCACTGTTTGTTGCCCAGCAACAGAAATGTGGCAGGAGGAGTTGGCTGGCCAAAAGAGGCCCAGGTAAGTTTTACAACTTTGCCTGTTTTTAAGCTACTTGTGGACAAGGGGGAGCAGGAGCGATCAATCCCCCCAGGCTTCACAAGGAAGCCTTCGGCCTCCCCAGCCCTGGCTTTCAGCCAAATCTGCCCAGACTTTCCCCCTCCTGATTATGATCATGCCCAGAGCCTTCCTCCTCCAACCCCCCTCACGATCTTGCCCAGAGCCTGCCTCCTCCCTCACTGACTGCCGGGGGACTGTTCCCACGGGTCCCTGACTGCAACCTCCTGCCGCTAAGTTCCTATTCCCGCCCGCCTGCCAGGCTGTCAATCTGGCCGGGTGTCAGGTGGGAACCTGCACATACTTACTTAAATGAGGTCCTGCTGTTAAGACCACCTGGGCCTCCGCATCCCTGGCCCTTCTGGATTCTTCACCCGCTACTGGGCTCCTGCACACCCTGCCTCCCTGTTAATAGCGGGGCCAGTGTCTTTGTTTCATGTTTGCTATCTTGGCAACACTCAGTTTCACGTCAGCTACAGTAGAAAATAAGTCTTTGCCAAATCACCATTACAGTACCACAAAACAATTTGTAGTCACTTCCATATTTGGATTCTGGGAGACCAGCACCTGGGAACCAGCTCCTTTATTCTGGCAGAAAGATATGAAGATTCTTGAAAAGCCTTGCTCTACAAGTCTGCTGCCGGGATAGAGGATAGTGTAAACATTGTAAATCAGCTCATAGAGGCCAGTCTCTCCAGAATGCAAATTCAACAAGTGGCAGGATTCAAGTGGCTTTTGTGTCATCAGTTGGTAGCACACTGAAGGTTTTGGGTTCAAGCCCTACCGACGCCTCAAAGTAATACTAAGGGAGTGCTGCGTTGTCAGAGGTGCTGTCCTTTGAATGAAACGTTAAGGTGAGGCCCAGCCTACCTGTTTTGGAGGGAGTTGAAGAACAGGGAGTTGTCTTCCTCATGGAACACTCCAACACAAAAAGAGACAAACTGGTAATTAATTTCATTGCTGTCCGTAGAATATTGATATGCAGCCAAAATGGCTGCCACTTTTACCTACACAACAGGCACTGTACTTCAAAGTAATTTATTGTACATGAAGTGGGATGTTGCTGAGCGATGTGATATGGTACAATATAAATGCAAGTCTTTCTTTCATTGTGTTCCTTTAACACTGCTGCTGCCGTACACTTCGAGAGACATGAAGCAGAATGCCACCAAAAAGGAACAGTTTGATGCATTCGTATAGCATCCTTCAACGTCTCGAATTTCCTAAACTGCTTCACAACTTTTGAAGTGTAGTCACTGTTGTAATGTAAGAAATGCGGCAGCCAATTTGCGCACAGCAAGGCCCCCCAAACAGCAATGAAGGACAAGGGCAACAGGCGCATGGGAACACCACCGCCTCCAAGTTTCCACTGCAAGTCACACACCATCCTGACTTAGAAGTATATCGGCCGATCCGTCATCGTCGCTGGGTCAAAATCCTGGCACTCCCTCCCTAACAGCACTGTGGGAGTATCTTCACCGCACGGACTGCAGCGGGTTCAAGAAGGCGGCTCACCACTACCTTCTCTTAGGCAATTAAGGATGGGCAATAAATGCTGACTTTGTCAGCGACGCCCACATCCCGTGAATGAATACATTTTTTTTAAATTGTGTCCTGGGCCTCTACAATCTCCTGTTCCCATCCCTACTTCTCGTTCTATAATCCTGATAATTATCTTTAGCATTGTTCACCCTAACTTTATCATATGCCTCCTTGGTGACCGATGTCTGCAGACTTGGACAGCACCCTGGCTGATGTTGCATAACTCCCCGGATGCAGCTTGGAAGGTGCCTGTGCGATAAAAGTTGAGGGCTGTGCTGACTTTGATAGCAATGGACAGAGCTGGTTTGTTACTTGAATGGTGCTGTGGGTAATCATGCAGAAGGTGGCAAGTACATCCTGGGCTTTCTTAGTGAAGCATGGAGTACAAAAGCAAGGAAGTTATGCTAAACCTTTAGAAATCACTGGCTAGGCCTCTGCTGGAGTATTGTGTCCAATTCTGGGCAGCACGCTTTAGGAAGGATGTCAACACCTTGGAGAGAGTGCAGAGGAAATTTACTAGAATGGTTCCCAGGATGCAGGACTTCAGTTATGTGGAGAGACTAGAGAAACTGGGGTTGTTCTCCTTAGAGAAAGTTAAGGGGAGATTTAATAGATGTGTTCAAAATGATGGCAGTTTTTGATAGAGTAGATAGCGAGAACAATGAAAACACAGGGTCAATAACCACAGGACACAGATTTAAGATAATTGGCAAAAGAACCAGGAGGGAGATGAGGAGAAATTTCTTTACGCAGTGAACTATTATAATCTGGAATGCACTACCTGAAAGGGAGGTGGAAGTAGATTCAACAGAAACTTTCAACAGCGAGTTGGATATCCACTTGAAATGGAAACATTTGCAGGGTTCCGGGGAAAGAGTAGGGGAGTGGGACTAATTTGATGCCTCTTTCAAAGAGCTGGCACAGGCTCATTGGGTCAAATGGCCTCTTTCTGTGCTGTACTATTCTTATGATTCTATGAAAGCTAGACTTGTTCATTCAGTCTGCAGGCCCTATTTGCTTAGTGCGGGGTATAGAGGGTTGGTCTCATCCTTCTTTAATGCTGCTTCACGTTCTTTTGCTCTCTTCTGTTCGCCTCCTACTCATCTTCCTCCATCAAGATAGCAAAGAGGAGAGTTCCTATAGGGAAACCCAGGTTGTTGTATGGTGTCCTTTACTGTGGGGGGAGCATAAAATGTGCTGGTGACCAGAGAGTCCCTCACTCTGGTAGTTTGAAGTATAGCTCAACAGTTTCCCGAAGCAAAAAAAGCCAACTGTATGCAGGCATACCTGAGAGAGGGAGACAAATTTCCAGGTGGCAAACACTTTTGAATGGGTCAGTTCATGAGAAGGCTATCAACATTCTCAGAACTATAGAACAGCTAAAGGAGAGAGGGTGAAATTGGAGAGGAAAAAATGGAGGACAAAAAATGTGTTGTAAGTGGCCATTACTGATCGCTTGTTATTTTATCCAATAAGGTCGACTAAAAATGTGATTATACTCTTGTAAAAACTTGGAAATAGCAAACATATTACAAAAGCTTTGTCTGCCCTGTTTTGATCACAGTTTGTTAATTCATGAAATCATGAGGTCAAAGTGCAGGGTGGAGGTCTGAAGCTTGGCACACATTCGGGAGGAAGTACTGACCTCATTCTCAGGTACACTGCATTGACCGGAAACACAACATGGGTGTGGTATGATAGATCTGATGATGTTCGTGCTGTGTTTCAATGTTCCAGACTCCACACAAGCGTCTACAGGAAAACCATTTGTCAAGAACTGATGCCAACACATTATTCCTCTGATATGTTATTTCCCTCAGAAAACAATTTAGAGAGGTTTCTAAATGGCTGATAACAGGAACTTTTAGATTAAATTTATCGTGTTAAATGTGAACATCTGGTGCAGTGTACACTAATGATAATTCGTGCACCATTGAAAGGTCACGAAATATGATTGAGATCTTTGGATGGCTGTGAATAAATTATTGTAGCAATATTTTGTTTCCAGCCATTAAGGCTACAATGCCTCGTAAATTCATTTATTGGTTCCATGGTTAAGAATTGGAATACTTGACACCCATGCTTGCATTGTGAGTGATTTGCCCAGTTGGTGAGTGGTCAGCTCAGCTGGCTATCGATGTAGGCACAGAGCAGAGCATTGGTGCCTCATCATAGGATAGCAGGGCCTCAGCTTTTCACCATATTTATATGGCTCAGATGAAGGAATAGAGGGCCGTATGTCCAAGTGTGGTGCTGAAACTAAATTAGATGGCACAGTAAGTAACATAGATGGGAGCAGAAAGTTGCAAAGGAACATTGATTGATTGAGTGAGTGGGCAAAACTGTGGTAGATGGAATTCAACGTGGGGAAGTGTGAGGTTGTGGCAGAGCCACCAGGGGACTCTGATCTAATGTACATAATTATCTTTAACAAATTATTAGCTACAGAATGAATCTGTATCTTTGTTCATATTATTGCATGTATATAGCGCGGTCCCTTTAAGAATGAGACCAAACGCGATGATGTCATCACGTTGATCACGTGATCCTCCAGTGGCGGGAAAACGTGATGACGTCATAACGTCAGGCTGGAGAGCCGCCCTAGCCAGTCCTCGTGGAGCCAGCAAAGAGTACAGACCTGTAATTTAGTTCTCCTGTGTTTTCGTGTTAAACTCTGTTGAATAGTATTAAACATCGTTTGTTTGATAGACTGACTCGACCTCAGTCCTTTAGTTAGGAATCTAGCCATTCCTACAGTGGTGACCCTGAATTTTTGTGAACAATTTTCGCGGAAGAAGCGAAGCGAAACGAAACATGGAAGCGAACTCCGTGGCTTTGAAGCTCCCACAGTTTTGGGAACATCAGGCGGCCTCCTGGTTCGTACAAGCAGAAGCACAATTAGAACTCCGAAACTTCATTGCGGATCAGACCCATTACCTTTACGTGGTCTCTGCACTCGACAGCTCCACGGCCTCACGGATCATCAGCCTGCTCGAAAACCCCCGGGTTGACAGCAAGTATGATACTCTTAAAGCGCGGTTAATACATGTCTTCGGGCTCACGAGTGCGGAGCGTGCCCGCCGACTGCTCGCTATGCCCGGGCTTGGCGATTCCAAGCCATCTGAGTTAATGAGCCAGATGCTCACACTCCTTGGCTCCGAACCACAATGTTTCCTCTTTCAGGAGTTATTCCTGAGTCAACTACCCGAGCAGGTTCAGGCTGCCCTCGCCAGATCGGAAGCCACAGATTGCGCAGCACTTGCTGCAGAAGCAGATACGATTTATGCGGCCACGCAGCAATTCTGCGGTGCCACGACGCACCCCTCCCCCGTGAACGCCGCCCCGACGCCTCCATCCCCTGGCTTGTGCTTTTACCACGCTCGTTTTGGCGCAAAAGCCAGAGGCTGCCGCCCTCCCTGCAGTTTCGCGCCTATAAAAAATAACCAACATCAACACCAGCAGCAACTCCAGAAAAGTAGGACCGAGTCTGAGGGGCGTTCCGCGGCTGCGATGGCGATTGGAAATTCCGGGAAGCTTCTCTACATTACAGATCCCTCTCGGGCCGGCGCTTTTTATGCGACACCGGGGCGCAGTGTAGCATCCTTCCTGCCTCAGCACTCGATATTCAGTCTGGGAGGCACAGCCTCTCCCTCGAGGCAGCTAATGGCGGGGCCATTCGTACCTTTGGCAAATGGCGGGTCCAGGTGTGCTTCGGCGGGCAACGGTTTCAGTGGGAATTCATCACGGCCAAGGTTTCGCAGGCCATCCTCGGCGTGGATTTCTTGTGCGCCAACAGCCTCTTGGTGGAGGTAAGAAATCGTCGATTGGTTAACGCGGCCACCTTCCACTCCATCCCTTGCTTCCGCAGTTCCGCAACGTCGCACACTGTCTCCTGCGCGTTGCCCTCGCCGGACGAGTTCACTCGCCTATTAGGTGAATTCCTGGAGCTGACCAAGCCCACTTTCTCCTCCTTGGCCACTAAGCATGGTGTCGAACACCACATTACTACGACTGGCTCTCCAGTTTACGCACGAGCTCGGCGCCTGGAACCCGGCAAGCTCGCGACTGCGAAGGCAGAGTTTGCCACGATGGAACGGCTGCGGATTATTCGCCGGTCGAATAGTCCCTGGTCCTCGCCTCTCCACATCGTCCCGAAGCCCGGCGGCGGATGGCGGCCATGCGGGGACTACCGACACCTTAATGACGCCACTACTCCCGATCGGTACCCGATCCCGCATATTCAGGATTTCTCCGCCCATTTGGCGGGAAACTCACAATCTTCTCCAAGGTCGACCTCATCCGTGGCTACCACCAAGTTCCCGTACACCCGCAGGACGTCCAGAAAACTGCTGTCATCACTCCCTTTGGACTGTTCGAGTTTCTACGGATGCTATTTGGGCTCAAGAACGCTGCATAGGCTTTTCAGCGACTAATGGACTCGGTCCTGCGGGATCTTAAGTTTTTATTTGTCTACCTCGACGACATCCTGATAGCCAGCTCTACCAAAGAGGAACATGTCTCCCATCTACGCACCCTCTTTCGGCGCCTCAGCCAACATGGCCTCATAATCAACCCAGCCAAGTGTCAGTTCGGCCTACAGCAGATTGACTTCTTGGGCCACCGCATTACTTCGGAGGGCGCAATTCCACTGCAATCAAAGATCGAAGCAATTACGGCATTCCCAAGGCCGCAGTCCACCAAGGCTCTTCAAGAATTCCTGGGCATGGTGAATTTCTACCACCGCTTTGTACCGAAGGCAGCCCAACTCATGCAGCCTCTCTACGAGGCCCTCAAAGGCAAGGCTGGAAAGGATACAATAGCCTGGATAGTCGAAATGGACAACGCTTTCGACAACACAAAAACCGCTCTAGCCAATGCAACTATGTTGGCACACCCTTTGCCAGGTGCCACCATCGCCCTTACCACCGACGCTTCCGACTATGCCATAGGCGCCGTACAGGAACAGTGGGTCAACGGGACGTGGCAACCACTGGCGTTTTTCAGCCGCCAACTCCGGCGCAATGAACGCAAATACAGCACTTTCGACCGGGAGTTGCTGGCGCTGTTCCTGGCTATCCGCCATTTCCGTTTTTTGTTAGAAGGACGTCCCTTCACTGCGTTTGTAGATCACAAACCACTGACCTTCGCCATGGCCAAGACCGCCGAACCGTGGTCAGCTCGACAGCAGCGACAGCTAACTTTCATTTCAGAATTCACGTCAGACATCCAACACGTAGCTGGCAAGGACAACTTGGTAGCTGATTGCCTTTCTCGCACGTCCGTACGGGTGGTCCAGCTGGGCATCGATTATGCCCTCATGGCCACCGATCAGGCATCCGACCCTGAAACACAGGCGTATCGCACCGACACCTCTAGCCCCCAACCGGCCGATGTGCAATTCCACGCAGCAGGCACCTCGTTACTCTGCGATGTCTCCATGGGAGATCCCCGCCCGATCGTTCCAGTTGCCTGGCGCCGCAAAGATTTTGACACCATACATGGGCTTTCTCATCCTGGCGTGAAGGCATCTCAAAAATTAATGTTGGCTAAGTTCGTCTGGAGAGGAATGCGTAAGGATATCCGCGACTGGGCTAACACCTGCATCGTCTGTCAAAAGTCTAAGGTGCAACGTCACGTCAAGGCCCCATTGGCCACGTTCGCAGTACCAGAACGTCGATTCGACCATGTCAACGTGGACCTCGTCGGGCCGCTTCCACTGTCACAGGGGTTCACGCACATCCTCACCATGGTCGATCGTACTACTAGATGGCCAGAGGCAGTTCCTTTGGCGTCTACTACGTCCGCTGATGTCGCCAGAGAATTCCTCTCCTCGTGGGTCGCACGTTTCGGCGTTCCGGCGGACATTTCTTCAGACCGCGGTCCACAGTTCTCTTCCGAGCTCTGGAACGCTGTGGCCCAGGGTCTTGGCACCAAGCTTCACCGCACCACGGCCTATCACCTGCAGGCAAATGGTTTGTGTGAACGTTTCCACAGATCGTTAAAGGCATCGCTGAGGGCCAGCCTCCAAGGCGCCGGATGGGTGGATAAGCTTCCATGGGTCATGTTGGGTCTTCGCACGGCACCCCAAGAGGACCTGCAATCATCCGTCGCGGAGCTCGTGTACAGCCAGCCACTCCGCGTACCGGGAGATTTCCTGCTGCTTCCAACTGAGCCGTGGTCCGCAGCCGACCAACTCAGCAACCACCGGGAAACAGCCAAGGCTTTTGCGCCTATCCCAACTTCGCATCACGGCCTTCCATCTTCACATGTACTAGCGGAGCTAAAGAATGCTGAATTTGTATTCATTCGTCATGATGCCCATAGGGATCCGCTCAAGGCCCCTTACACAGGCCCTTTCTGCGTACTGGAGACAGGTGACAAGAATTTCTCCGTAGACATCGGTGGTAAACCCGACCACGTATCCATTGACCGTCTCAAACCGGCACACCTGGACATCGACCGGCCAGTAGAGACTGCACAGCCACCATGACGTGGTCAACCTCCCGCTGCATCCACGCCAGACCCAAGGCTTCCATCCGCCAGCCCGCCAGCTGTTCAGCAACGTCCACGCCAAGAATACAGGAGTCGCTCTGACAGGCTTGTCAGGCCTCCTAGTCGATTGACTTTTACTGATAAAGACAATTCTTGGGGGGCGCATGTGGCAGAGCCACCAGGGGACTCTGATCTAATGTACATAATTATCTTTAACAAATTATTAGCTACAGAATGAATCTGTATCTTTGTTCATATTATTGCATGTACATAGCGTGGTCCCTTTGAGAATGAGACCAAACGCGATGACGTCATCACGTTGATCACGTGATCCTCCAGCAGCGGGAAAACGTGATGACGTGATGACGTCAGGCTGGGGAGCCGCCCTAGCCAGTCCTCGTGGAGACAGCAAAGAGTACAGATGTGTAATTTAGTTCTCCTGTGTTTTCGTGTTAAACTCTGTTGAATAGTATTAAACATTGTTTGTTTGATAGACTGACTCGACCTCAGTCCTTTAGTCAGGAATCTAGCCATTCCGACAAGGTCATTCACTTTGGACCTAAGAAAGATAGATCAGAGTATTTTCTAAATGACGAGAAGTAAGGAGAGATTTAGGGCTCCAAGTACAGAAATCACTAAAAGCTCGTGGAATCATAGAATAGAATCACAGCACGGAAGGAGGCCATTTCGGCCCATCGTGTCCGCGCCGACCAACAAAGAGCTATCCAGCCTAATCCCACTTCCCAGCTCTTGGTCCGTAGCCCTGCAGGTTAGAGCATCCCAAGTGCACATCCAAGTACTTTTTAAATGTGGCTAGGGTTCCTGCCTCTACCACCCTTTCAGGCAGTGAGTTCCAGACCCCCACAACCCTCTGGGTGAAGAAATTTCCCCTCAAATCCCCTCTAAACCTTCCCCCAATTACTTTAAATCTGTGCCCCCTGGTTTTTGACCCCTCTGCTAAGGGAAATAGGTCCTTTCTATCCACTTTATCTATGCCCCTCATAATTTTATACACCTCAATAAGGTCTCCCCTCAGCCTCCTCTGTTCCAAGGAAAACAGACCCAGCCTATCCAGTCTTTCCTCATAGCTAAGGTTCTCTACTCCTGGCAGGTACAAAAAATATATTGGTCTTTATCTTTATGGGGGCTGGAATATGAAAGGGTGGAAGTTATGCTACAGTCAAGAAGGAGTTAGATATATTTCTTAAGGCTAAAGGGATCAAGGGATATGGGGAGAAGGCAGGGACAGGGTACTGAGTTTGGATGATCAGCCATGATCTCATTGACTGGCGGAGTAGGCTCGAGCGGCCGAATGGCCTACTCCTGCTCCTATCTTCTATGTAGTTGCATAAAGCTGTGGTTAGATGCCATCTGGAGTACTGTGTTCAATTTTGAGCACTGCCCCTCAGGAAGGATATATTGGCCTTGGAAGGGATGCAGCTCAGATTCACCACAATGATACCGAGGATAAAAGGATTAAATTATTGAGGACAGGTTGCATAGACTAGGCTTGTATTCCCTCAAGTATAGGAGATTAAGAGGTGATCTAATTAAGGTGTGTAAGATGATTGAAGTATTTGATAGGGTAGATAGCGAGAAACTATTTCCTCTGGTAGGGGAGTCCAGAACAAGGGGGCAGAACCTTAAAATTAGAGCTAGGTCATTCAGAGGTGATGTCAGAAAACACTTCTTCTCACAAAGGGTAGTGGAAATCTGGAACTCTCTCCCCACAAAAAGTTGTTGAGGTTAGGTCAATTAAAATGTAAAAACATAAGGGGAAAAATTGGATCACGCCCCCTTTGGGGCGATAACTTCGCCATGGTGCTACTTTTAGTGCTCCGAAAATGTTAGTGCCCCCCGTGCCCGAAATTCAATGGTAGCGCCCCAAGCAAGGAGGCAGGGCACTACTGGAAGCGCTCCCCCTCCCTCTTGGGGTGCTCCCATTGAATGTCGCGGCGCTACATGCAGCAGTGCCGCGCGCGTTGGCACATAGCGCCGCGGTACTGCAGGCCTCCCACCCCTGATTAAAGGGGAGAGGCCTAGCGCTGCGCTCACCGGGGCCCTGCTGGACCACCAGGGAGCGGGGTGCTGGGAAAAGATCGATCACGGCCAGCATCCCACAGCAGGAGACCAGAAGGGGCAGGTGCTGCCAGGTGGCCCCCAAAAAAATGGCCGCCCAGCACCTGCCCTTCAATTATCGCCGCCCCGGCTGCAAAAACGCCCCCCGACCCTGTTGGTCTTAATGTCCGGCCACAGGTCAGGGGACACGAGCCACGTTTGAGGCCGGGGCGTGAGCGGGGCGCTGCGCATGGCGATGATGTCATCACCGGAGGCACAGCGCCGTGGGGCGCTATCGACTACCGCCGCCGCTAACCTCCTGCTGAATTTCACGGGAGGTGTTAGCGGCGCCGCGCCCGGCGCTACTTGCTTTGCGCCCCGTTAGCGCCCCAAGAGGCACAAAGCAGCCGAATTTTTCCCCTATAGAATGATAGATATTTGTTAGACAAAGGTATTAAGGGATATGGAACCAAGGCGGGTAAATGGAGTTAAGATACAGATAAAAGAAAGACTTGCATTTATATAACGCCTTTCACAACCTCCAGGCATCCCAAAGCATTTACAGCCAATGAAGTACTTTTGAAGTGTAGTCACTGTTGTAATGTGGGAAACGCAGCAGCCAATTTGCGCACAGCAAGCTCCCACAAACAGCAATGTGATAATGACCAGATAATCTGTTTTATTAGTGATGTCAATTGAGGGATAAATATTGGCCAGGACACTGGGGATAACTCCGAAACAGTGCTATGGGATCTTTTACGTCCACCTCGGAGAGCAGACTGGGCCTCGATTTAACATCTCATCCGAAAGACGGCACCTCCGACACTCCCTCAGTACTGCACTGGAGTGTCAGCCTAGATTTTTGTGCTCAAATCTCTGGAGTGGGACTTGAACCCACAACCTGCTGACTCAGAGGTGTGAGTGCTGCCCACTGAGCTGACACAGATCAGCTATGATCCCACAGGGAAAAGGGCTGAATGGCCTACTCCTTTTCCTATGAATGGCACATCCCTGAGTCAAGCAGCAGTCTGTGTGTGTTATCAGACTTGTAGCATCTTGTTCTTTCCAAGATGTTCTTTTTTAAAGGATTTCACAACCTAGAAGGGTAGAATCCAAAAGGAATAAGCAACCGTAGGCTAAACTCAGGAACAGCTTAAAGGGGCATTGTCTTTGGGAAAAGAATTGTTTGGCAAACCTCCTTTGCCTGGGGCGTGGAAAACGGCGAGAAGTGCTGCACACCCTTTTTGTTACCGTGACATTGTGCACAAGCAACATAGTGATGCTTTTTGACACAAACTCCTCTACCCCAAAATGGGGAGCCTCTGCTCCTCGGAAGGGCCAGGCGAGCTGCACACATTGCTTCATGTTTTAGGAGAAACATCTTTACCCAGGGAGTGGGGAGAATGTGGAGCTCGCTACCATAAGGAGTAGTCGAGGCGAACAGCATGGATGCATTTAAGGGGAAGCTAGATCAACACATGAGGGAGAAAGGAATAAAAGGCTATGTTGATAGAGTGAGATGAAGTAAGGAGGGGCGGGGAGGAAGCTCGTGTGGAGCATAAACACCGGCATGGACCAGTTGGGTCGATGCCAAATCGGCATAAATCATCATCACTAAAACAGATGATCTGGTCATTATCACATTGCTGTTTGTGGGAGCTTGCTGTGCGCAAATTGGCTGCTGCATTTCCTACATTACAGCAGTGACTACACTTCAAAAGTACTTCAATGGCTGTAAAGCACTTTTGGGACGTCCTGAGGTTGTGAAAGGCACGCTATAAATGCAAGTTCTTTTTGCCCTGTTTTTGTGCTGTAAACGCTATTCTGTGTAACTGAAAGGGTTGCAAAGTGGTTTTTGTCACAAAGCCAATGGCCCCTTTAAATCTATAGTATAAGACAATACTTCCAGAAGCTCTGTGAGAACATTCCACTACCTTGCGAGGTAAAGTATTTAATTATCATTTTTTGCAGTTTTTAATATTTACTCATCCTCCGACTGTGAGAAAGAAAGAAATCATTTCTCTTTTTCTTTGCCCCTGTTCCGTTCCACTGGCAGTCAGTCACTGAGGCAGAGCTTTAGTTAATTGCCTGGTTTTAACGCATGGGTGAGGCAGGCTGCCCTCCGTCTCTGGGTTCGGAGGTGAAAGCCTTTGATTTTAGCAAAATTAACTTGAGGCAGATTTCGAGCAGTCACATGTTAAATCATCTGGCCCCATCTTAATCGGAATCCTTTGCAATCCGGCGTAAGCCTCTGACAGGTCAGTCACAGCACATGCACAATTTGAGAAAGAGTGTTCCACAACTTGACAAGATGAGCCCAATAACTGATAGGTGGATGGAGCCCTGAAACCATTAGCATTTCAGTCAGCTCCCAGGGCTGGGGGAAGGGCACCTTCTGTTACAGTTAATATGTATGTAAATGTAAACGTGAAGAGCTGTACTTCATAGTCGCTTGGTCTGTGCGGGTGAGATACGATAGAATCCTGCAGGGCCACATGTGTTTGTGATAATGGACTGCCGTAGTACATCACTCCCCTCCCTATTGTGCTCCCAACTCTGTAACAGGTTCCCACAGCACATTTCGTCTGCAGCAAGCTTGCTCTTTTCCTTCAGCTATTTTCTCCCCTCCTTTTCCTCACGGGGCTACGTTTACACGGGCGTGGGTCACTATCTCTCCCAAATGAACATTAATCATGCACAATTCTTGACACTGTGAATGTTCCATCACAGTGGGCATCACATCTGAGTCCAATTCTGCCCTCAACAGAACGTAAATGCTCATACACTTCCAGCAAGGGTCACTGGATAGGGATCAGGAGCAGGAACCATGTCTGAGTTTCCCCTCGGTAACCCAGGGGTTCTGAGGCCAATTGTAGCATTCCCCTCCCCCTCCCCTCCTCCCCCTGCACTGTTTTAGCTGAGATCAGTTCGCTCAGCACAGATTAAGGATCAAACCTTAGAGCTTCCTGGTCTCTGTGGCTCAGCTACTCACTGGTCAATATTTATCCCTCAACCAATATCACTAAAACAGATTATCTGGTCATCACCACATTGCTGTTTGTGGGAGCTTGCTGTGCGCAAATTGGCTGCTGCATTTCCTACATTACAAAGAGATGTAGGAACAGTAATTCATTGGCTGTACAGTGCTTTAGGTGGTCCTGAGCTCATGAAGGCGCTATATAAATTCTTTTTTTATAAACTTGCTAGGCAGCCACAAGCTCACCTATATTATCTGAAGATTGAGAATCATATTGTTGAAGTGCTCGTTCATTTGCCTTCCATCTGAAACTGTGTGGAATTTTTTTTATTAGTTTATGGGATGTGGGCATCGCTGGCAAGGCCAGCATTTATTGCCCATCCCTAATTGCCCTTGAGAAGGTGGTGGTGAGCCGCCTTCTTGAACCGCTGCAGTCCGTGTGGTGAAGGTACTCCCACAGTGCTGTTAGGCAGAGAGTTCCAGGATTTTGACCCAGCGACGATGAAGGATCGGCGATATACTTCTAAGTCATGATGGTGTGTGACTTGGAGGGGAACTTGGAGGTGGTGGTGTTCCCATGCGTCTGCTGCCCTTGTCCTTCTAGGTGGTAGAGGTCGCGGGTTTGGAAGGTGCTGTCGAAGAAGCCTTGGCGAGTTGCTGCAGTGCATCTTGTAGATGGTGCACATTGCAGCCACGGTGCGCCGGTGCTGGAGGGAGTGAATGTTTAAGGTGGTGGATGGGGTGCCAATCAAGTGGGCTGCTTTGTCCTGGATGGTGTCGAGCTTCTTGAGTGTTGTTGGAGCTGCACTCATCCAGGCAAGTGGAGAGTATTCCATCACACTCCTGACTTGTGCCTTGTAGATGGTGGAAAGGCTTTGGGGAGTCAGGAGGTGAGACACTCACTGCAGAATACCTAGCCTCTGACCTGCTTTTGTTGCCACAGTGTGGCTGGTCCAGTTAAGTTTCTGGTCAATGGTGAGCCCCAGGATGTTGATGGTGGGGGATTCGGTGATGGTAATGCCGTTAAATATCATGGGGAGGTGAAATTGCAAGTGCACAAAGAGAGAAACAGTGTAAAAAATGTTGTAAATCTTAAATAAGGCAGTAGGCATTGATTGTACAATGTATTTCATTCATACCTGAGCATTTTGAAAGCATGATCGATGTTGCCCCAGTAATCAAAACATCCACATGCTTTTGCAGTTACTACAATTTTGTTTCAATCCCTCATCAAGACATTCAGTTTTGAATAATTTCTTAAAATATTAAATACCTCTAGGAACTAAGAGAACTTTTCCTGAATTTGGCTCCAGTGCCTGGCCTACTACCAATGTCTGGCCAGCATATCGGCACCATGGCCTACATAGCTTAAGCTTCACATGATGGAGAAATGGTTAACCCCGCCAGGATACGGTAAATCACAAACCTATGATGAAACAACCAAACCCTCCCACCACCACCAGCCACCTCCCCACCCCCCAACACTGGCTGAGTGGTAAGTGCTGTAGTATAGCCTAAAGCTATCACCAGTTCCTGGAGCTAAGGACGAAAGACTTGGGGGGAGCGGTGGAGGGATTGTCAAATCCAGATTTGGCCAATGCCCTCCAATACGCATTGCCATTCGCAGCAGACTCAAAAAGGGTAACAAAATCGTGATTGGGAATTTACAAGTTAAGTGAGTAAATTATTTGCAGTCAGTTTTGGCCAAGTATTAATAGACAAAATTGGCCGACCTCAAAGTGATTGGAGGGAGTCATGAGTCTTTCTGACCCCTCCAATGGCTCCGCCATTGCCAGGAAACCATCTCCAGGATGATCTACAGGCCTCACTGTAAGGCTCATCATGTCATGTGCTCTGTACCATGTATGCTGTATACAGTAAAAGCAACATATTGCAATGTGTTGTTACCAATGAACACTTCTAATAAAATATAATTTTTTTAATCAATGCTTGACTAACAATTAGAAGTTTGATGTTGTAGATAAGTTATCAGGGCAACTTCCACAGACCGATGATTAAAAAGGCTCAATTAAAGCCTCACTCTTTTATCTACACTGGCCAAACCTTTCAACATGCTGGGGTTGTATATTTGTCTTAATTGAAAACCGGATTTGAATTTTACTGCTGGCAATAGTTTTGTTATACTTTTTAAGACAGCTCTACTTCTGTGTAAACATTACAAAATTCAATAGTTCACTCACAAACATGGTCCTCTGCCAACTGCTTTGAGCTACATGCTGTGGTGTCACAAATATCCAGCTTGTAATTTTGCAGTCGTTTTCCACATCGGCAGTCATTGTCCAACCTTCTTCCGATTGTTCTAGCCCAGTAATTGCCTGGATTCCTATTAGGAAGGGATGTCAGGGATGGCTCACTTGGGAGGTGTACTACCCAGTGTAGAACTGACTCATGAAGAGACCCAGCTTTGATCCATGCTCTGTGCCCTTAGACTTGGGAGGGTGATAAACCAACTCGGTTCTTCCCCCAATTGCTCTCACTGGGGAGTGTGTGCATGTAAACTTTAGATGTGGACAGGATCAGACTTGACTTAATGTACTTTGGTTGAGTAGCCTGCCAACACTCAAAAATAAAGAGTGACCACTTGGACAAGGTACTGGAGAGTGACCAGTTCCTCTGGAACTGTACCAACAGCAAGAGTCAACATCTTCAGGAGGGAAGGGGAAAAAGAGTAGGAAGATAAAAAGATATAATTTGAGCACTATTGAGCTAATAAATCCAACAGGAATGAGGAAAGTCGCTGCCATGTGAAATGAAATTGCAATGTCTGAGGTGAATTTATTCAGACTACAGCAGCATGAGAGAGCCTCAAACGCACGAAGTGTGGTAAATAAGGTTGGTGAGCTGCAGGCGCAAATAGCCCTTGGGAATATGATGTCATGCCGATAACGGAGACCTGGCTCAAAAAAGGGCAGGATTGGGTACTAAATATACCTGGATATAAGGTGTTCAGGAAAGATAGGGAAGGAAAGAAAGGAGGTGGGGTGGTCATATTGGTTAAGGAGAATGTTACAGTGCTAGTGAGAGAGAATGTCCTGGAGGGGTCAAGGACAGAATCTATTTGGTTAGAGTTAAGAAACAATAGAGGTGCCATTACACTACTAGGTGTATTCTATAGGCCACCAACTAGTGGTAAAGATATAGAGGAGCAGATTTGCAGGGAAATTAAAGAGAGGTGCAAAAATTATAGAGTATTGATAATGGGAGACTTCAACTATCCTAATATAGACTGGGATAGTAATAGTGTAAAAGGCAGCGAGGGGAAGAATTTCTGAAGTGTGTTCAGGAGAACTTTCTTGATCAGTATGTTTCTGGTCCATTGAGGAAGGAGGCATTGCTGGATCTGGTTCTAGGGAATGAGGTGAGCAAGTGTGAGTAGGAGAACATTTAGGGAACAGTGATCATAGTATCGTAAGGTTTAGCTTAGCTATGGAAAAGGACAGGGAGCAATCTAGAGTAAAAATACTTAATCAGAGGAAGGCCATTTTCAGTGGGTTGAGAATGGATCTGGCCCAGGTAAATTGGAATCAAAGATTGGCAGGCAAACCTGGAATTGAACAATGGGCTGCCTTTAAAGAGGAGATGGTTCGGGTACAGTTGAGGTACATTCCCACAAGGGGGAAAGATCGGGCAACCAAAGTCAAAGCTCTCTGGATGACAAAAGAGATAGAGAGTAAGATGAAGCAGAAAAAGGACGCGCATGACAGATGTCAAGTTGAGAATACAAGTGAGAACCAGGCTGAATATAGAAAGTTCAGAGAGAAAGTGAAAAAGAAAATAAGAGGGGCAAAGAGAGAGTATGAGAATAGATTAGCAGCTAACATAAAAGAGAATCCAAAAATCTTCTATAGGCATATAAATAATAAACGGGTAGTAAGAGGAGGGGTGGGGCTGATTAGGGACCAAAGAGGAGATCTATGCATGGAGGCAGAGGGCATGGCTGAGGTACTAAATGAGTACATTGCATCTGTCTTTACCAAGGAAGAAGATGCTGCCAAAAGTTATATGAAAGAGGAGGTAGTTGATGTACTGGATGGGATAAAAATTCATAAAGAGGAGGTACTAGAAAGGCTGGCTGTACTTAAAATAGATGTCACCAGGACCGGATGGGATGCAACCTAGGATGTTGAGAGAAGTTAAGGTGGAAATTGCGGAGGTATTGGCCATAAACTTCCAATCCTCCTTAGATACGGGGGTAGTGCCAGACTACTGGAGAATTGCAAATGTTACACCCTTGTTCAAAAAAGGGTGTAAGGATAAACCCAGCAACTACAGGCCAGTCAGCTTAACCTCAGGAGTGTGGAAGCTTTTAGAAACGATAATCAGGGACAAAATTAACGTCACTTGGACAAATGTGGATTAATTAAGGAGAGCCAGCATGGATTTGTCAAAGGCAAATCGTGTTTAACTAACTTGATTAAGTTTTTTGATGCGGTAACAGAGAGGGTTGGTGAGGGCAATGCAGTTGCTGTGGTGTACATGGACTTACAAAAGGCGTTCGATAAAGTGCCACATAATAGGTTTGCCAGCAATGTTGAAGCCCATGGAATAAAAGGGACAGTGGCAGCATGGATACGAAATTGGCTAAGCGACAGGAAACACAGAATAGTGGTGAACGGTTGTTTTTCGGACTGGAGGAAGGTATACAGTGGTGTTCCCCAGGGGTCGGTTCTAGGACCACTGTTTCTCTTGATATATATTAATGACTTGGACTTGGGTGTACAGGGCACAATTTCAAAATTTGCAGATGACACAAAACTTGCAAGTATAGTGAACAGTGAGGAGGATAGTGATAAATGTCAAGAGGACATAGACAGGCTGGTGGAATGGGCAGACACGTGTAGTGTATGTACCTTTTAAGGGGAGAACTACTTTTTACAGCTCCTGTATACTGTAGTACCGGCAGTGACCACACCTGTATATAACCCTGAGTAGGGATCTGTATAGTTAGTTTTAGAGTAACCCTCATCCAGTAAACACCTGTTGATTGTTCTCTGCAGTCTCTTGTCTAATTATTGAAGGACACACAACATCAAGATACACGGATCTAACAACGTGGCAGATGAATTTAACGCAGTAAAGTGTGAAGTGATACATTTGGTAGGAAGAATGAGGAGAGGCAATATAAACAAAGGATACAATTCTAAAGGGGGTGCAGGAACAGAGAGACCTGGGGTTATATGTGCACAAATTGTTGAAGGTGGCAGGGCAGGTTGAGAAAGCGGTTAAAAAAGCTTACGGGATCCTGGGTTTCATAAATAGAAGCATAGAGTACAAAAACAAGGAAGTTATGATGAACCTTTATAAAACACTGGTTCGAGATCAACTGGAATATTGTGTCCAATTCTGGGCACCACACTTTAGGAAGGATGTGAATGCCTTAGAGAGGGTGCAGAAAAGATTTACAAGAATTATTCCAGGGATGAGGGACTTCAGTTACATGGATAGACTGGAGAAGCTGGGGTTGTTCTCCTTAGAGCAGAGAAGGTTGAGAGGAGATTTGATAGAGGTGTTCAAAATCATGAGGGATCTGGACAGAGTAGATAGAGAGAAACTGTTCCCATTGGCGGAAGGGTCACGAACCAGAGGACACAGATTTAAGGTGATTAGCAGAAGAACCAAAGGCAACAAGAGGAAAATATTTTTTATGCAGCGAGTGGTTAGGATCTGGAATGCACTGCCTGAGAGGGTGGTGGAGGCAGATTCAATCATGGCTTTCAAAAGGCAATTGGATAAGTGTCTGAAGGAAAGAAATTGCAGGGCTACGGGGATAGAGCCGGGGAGTGGGACTAGCTGACGTGCTATTGCAGAGTGCCAGCACGAGCTTGATGGGCCGAATGGCCTCCTTCTGTGCTGTAACCATTCTAGGATTCTATGAGATTTGGAACACTAGGTGGAGGACAGACTGTTGACAGACTTTATTTGCCCTTTTTTTAAAGGTTCCTTTTGAGTTTCCTGATGCACGAGTTGGTAAATGTGCCACCTGGTATACTAACAACAACTTGCATTCATATAACGCCTTTAACGTAGTAAAACATCCCGAGGCGCTTCATAGGAGCGTTATCAAACAAAATTTGACACTGAGCCACATAAAGAATTATTAGGACAGGTGACCAAAAACTTGGTCAAAGAGGTAGGTTTTAAGGAACGTCTTAAAGGTGGAGAGAGAGGTAGAGAGGTGGAGAGGCTTAGGGAAGAAATTCCAGAGTTTGGGTCCTAGGCAGTTGAAGGCACAGCCGCTATTGGTGAAGCGATGAAAATCGGGGATGCAAGCCAACCAGAGGAGCAAGGTGCCAGCTTAGATCCTTCAGTGCTGTTAATCAATCTCATCTGGGGTGGAAGTTGGGCTTAGGCCTTCTTGAGATAGGGAAGAGATAATTAGCCACGATTCCTGCTTCTGTTACCTGTCCAGTGCCTAAGGGTGGATGTTGGGCGAGAAAAAGATTGGGCTCAGCCGTGATGACTGATCAGCCGACCAACATTCTGATATTCAGAGACTTTCACATAGCCCCACCCTTAGGTGTCAACTTGGCTCAGCTCATCGTATGGTCACCTCTGAATCAGAAGTTTGTAGCTTCAAACCCTACTCCAGCAATTGACCGCATAATCTAGGTTGTCACTTCAGGGCAGTGCTGAAGAAATGCTGCATTATTGGAGGTGAAATACTTAACTGAATCCCGCTCTGCCTGTTCCAGTGGTTCAGGTGGATGGTAAAGATCTCAAGGCACTATCTGAAGAAGAGCAGAATGTTCTTCTGGTGTCTTGGACAACTGTCCTCCTTAAAACAAGACCACCAAAATAATGGATCCAACTGGTCATTCATCTCATTTTCTCTTTGTGGAAACTTGCTGTGCATGAATTGGCTGCCATTTTTCCCTAAATAACATCAGCAACCGCAATCCAAAAGTAATTCAGTAATACCTTGCACTTGTATAGTGCCTTCAATATAATAAAATGTCACAAAGTACTTCACAGAGGCAAAAATCACCAGTCATTGGATGTGAACCAAGTTGGGACATTCTGAGGACATGATAAGGTGCGAGAGTAGTGCAAGTTCTTTCTTTCGGATTGCGCTTCAATGCTAATTCATCACTGGTATGAAACCCTTTCAACCCCTCACAGTGTACCAAACTGCAACGGAACATGCTTTGGGCAATTTTATTTTTGAAACAAAGCAACACTCTTGCAGAATACCTTTTAGAATACCTAGAGGTTACTCTACATATCTGGTCTAAGCCATGTACAGTATATGAAAATTCAATAAGCAAATGCACTATTTCTAATTAAGCCCCAGTCCATTTCTAATCTTAAACCTGAGTTTAAGCCTTGTGATTTTGAGGATTTCTTTCTCTAGCATTTTTTATAGTTATGTCCTGTTTACAGCCTTACTGATTGCAGAAGAACAAACCTTTTGCACTTGTCACTTGCTAAGAGATTTGAATAACATAAATGTGGGCATCCATCTTACGTTCCCGCTAAGCTGTCGGTCCAAAGCCGGCGGAGTCCTTCGTTAAATAAGGAGATCGGGGTTCGATGATCGGGGTTCGATGATCTCATCAGGCCCGGATTGGGATTTTAATTCAGACCTGAGCAGGGAAGCCACCTCGGCTTTCCCATCAGGCTGAAGGGAGTTGGGATCCCCCAGGAAGATGAAGATGAAGAAACCCAAAGAGGTATTTTTTTTAACTTTTATTTGTGGTGGCCAGGTTACCTCAGCCACAGCCTCCTGCGAGACCCTCCCAAAATGTGGAATATAACGTGGAGAAATGTGAAGTTATCCACTTTGGTAGGAAAAATAGAAAAGCAGAGTATTTTTTAAATGGTGAGAGATTGGGAAATGTTGGCGTTCAGAGGGACCTGGGTGTCCTTGTACACGAATCACTGAAAGTTAACATGCAGGTACAGCAAGCAATTAGGAAAGCAAATCGTGATCCTCCTGTGTGTGTTCTCCTTCTTCGGTTATGGGCTGTCTTCTCCTGTAACCAGTGTAGAAGAAGTGAAAGGTTGCTATTGTCATGATAAATGACAGCGATCGCTGAGTGCCTGTTGCGATGTGCATACATCGTGCAGCTTCGTTAAATGAAGTGATTACTTTGAGCTGAATGCATACAAGGACTTGAAGATGTGAGTGAAGGAAGACTTCCAGAATAAGGCTGGTGGTGCTGTGTGAACCATGTACTGTACATAACAGACCTTCGGGACAAGCATTAAAAGCAATGCTTAGTAACTAAATTACAACAACTTGCATTTACATAACCCCTTTAACACAGTAAAACATCCCAAGGCGTTTCACAGGGTCAAACAAAATTTGACACCCAGCCACATAATGAGTTATTTGGACAGGTAACCAAAAGTTTAGTCAAAGAGGTAGGCATTAAGGAGCGTCTTAAGGAGGAGAGAGAGGTGGAGAGGTTTGGGGAGGGAATTCCAGAGCTTAGGGGCTAGGCAGCTGAAGGCACGACCGTTAATGGTGAAGCGATTAAAATCTGGGATGCACAAGAGGCCAGAATTGGTGGAACCTTTTTTGGCCCTGCGTGGCCCCTTTAAGGGGCTGAGTGGGCCATTCAAAAAAACTGCGCAGTTTTTACATTGAAAAGCCGGCTGCGCAGGTTCCATGGAGCGGCGCGCGGCCACACAGCTTAAAGGGAACATTGATTGTAGGGCTGCAGTGGGTTATAGAGATAGGGAGGGGTGAGGCAATGTACAGATTTGGAAACAAGGATGAGAATTTTAAAGTCGAGGCGTTGCCGGAACGGCAGCCATTGTAGGTCAGCGAGCATAGGGGTGATGGATGAATGGGACTTGGTGCGAGTTAGGATACGGGCAGCAGAGTTTGGGATGAGCTCATGTTTACGGAGGATGCAAGGTGGGAGGTTAGCGCATCTTGGAATAGGAGAGCATTGGCATAGTCGAGTCTCGAGGTAAAGGCATGGATGTGGGTTTCAGCAGCATATGAGCTGAGATAGGGTCGGAGACAGGCGAAGTTACAGTGGTGGAAGTGATGGAGTGGATATGGAGTCAGAAGTTCATTTCAGGATCTAATAGGATGCCATGGTTGCCAATGGTCAGGGAGAGGGATAGAATCGGTGGCTAGGGAACACTGTTTATGGCGGAGACCGAAGACAATGGCTTTGGTCTTGCTGATATTTAGTTGGAGAAAATTTCTGCTCATCCAGTATTGGATGTCGGATAAGCAGCATGACAAATTAGAGACAGTGGAGGGGTCGAGAGAGGTAGTGGTGAGGAAGAGCTGGGTGTCGTTAGAGTACATGTGGAACCTGATATGTTTTCAGATGTTGTCGTCGAGGGGCAGTATATAGATGAGAAATAGGAGGGGACCAAGGATAGATCTGTGGTGTATGTAACCTGTTCCACCTTAAGAGGACTTAAGCCTGTTCCACCTTAAGAGATGTACTACTTTCTCTGGCTGCTGTATACGTAATACCGGTGGTGACCACCGGTATATAAGTACTGTGTAGTGATATTGTATTTAGTATAGTCCTGACCTCCAACTAGTAAAGACCTGTTGAACTTTATTCTTGTAGTCTGTGTCAGCAATTAATCTTAATACAACTGGAACACACAGACTTAACAGTGGCGACGAGTCCGATTCTTACCCTGCGGCAGTTTATATCCACGGCGGCTTCGTCCACAGAACGGGCGTCGAAGAGAGGCATCCACCCTCATCACCCTGCTGGAAGACACGTCGCGCGGCAGGCATCGAGAACCCGGAGTGCAGAAGACATCCTGAACTCGAAGCCTCCATCAGCGGCAGTCAGCTATCTTCTTTCTACCTCGGTGGTGGGTAAGCCGGTCAGCGACGCGAGCAGAAAGTCGGCCGCGTTGGCTGTACAGACGGGGGGAGGAAGACGGAGGAATAAGGGCGGTGAGATCGATCACGACCGGAGATAAGGGCCGGGCCACATTCGGGCCGAAAGGCGCAGCGCGGGGACATCAATCGCGGCTGGTGATAAGGGCCGGGCTGCTTTCGGGCCAAAAAGGCGCAGCGTCTGGAGCGACTGAAGGCGCAAGAGCCGCGGTGAAGGCGAACGCAGCCGGTGCTAATAACCGGGCTGCAAGAAGGGCTGCGAGGCACGACATCGGGGAAGCGCGAATGCCCGAGGGAGCCGCGGTGAAGCGGAGACAGCGTCGGGGGAGTTACTAACCGCTGGGAAAGGGGAGCAGCAGCGACACGCCAAACGCCATTGCAGCCAGTGGGTGAAGACCGCCAAGCGTGGGAAAACCGCCATTTTGTAGGCGGAGGACGAAGACAAGAGCGGGAAGCCGCCATCTTGGGATAAAATAAATTGCAACGATGCCTAAACATGGGAACTTTGATGGCGACGTCGAAGATTGGGCCATGTATGTAGAACGCATACAAAATTATTGTAAAGCAAATAAAATCCCAGATGCAGAGAAAGCACTAACGTTATTGAACTTAATGGGTGCGAAGACATACGGGCAATTGAAACACCTTTTATCACCAGATGAACTGGCGGATAAGACGTTCGAGGAGATTGTTACTGTCCTGAAAAATCATCTAAACCCCACGCCACTGATGCTAGCGGAACGATTTAAATTTTACAGCAGAAGGCAGCTGAAGGATGAAAGCAATGCTGAATATTTAATGGAATTGCGTAAGCTAGCAAAGTACTGTCACTTTGGAACGGGACTAACAGACGCGCTAAGAGATAAATTTGTGTGTGGATTATTAAAAGAAGATACACAAAAGCGACTGCTCGAGGAGAATGAGCTGACGCTTGAGAAAGCGGTCACTATGGCAGCAGCACACGAAGCCGCAGCGAGAGACACGGCAGTAATGCAGCTACGGTCACCGGAACACAGTACAAATAAATTGGGTTTGAGTAATGTAAAATGTTATCGTTGTGGAAAGACAACACACGATCAGAACCAGTGTTGGTTTAAAAACCAAGAATGCAGAACGTGTGGCAGGCTTGGCCACATAGCTAAAGTATGCCGGTCAGGAAAGAAGACCAGCAACAAAAAGTCACCGCAAGGAAAATACATAAAGGTGCACAAGGTGACAAAGATCAGTTCGAACGAACAGAAGTCAGATTCAGACGCTAGCAGTAATGAACTGGGTAGCTTAAGAGTACACAACGTTGGTAAGGATGCAGATCTCCAGACAATTTGGGTCACTCTTCAGATAGCAGGAGTCCAAGTAAAGATGGAATTGGACACTGGATCGGCATTGACGGTCATGAATAAGAAAGATTACAAAAGGTTATTCCAACATATTCCCCTACGGGATACGGAGATTATATTGAAAACATACACGGGGCAAAGAGTGTACCCCATCGGAAAGATAGAGGTAAAAGTGGTCCACAAGGGTGAAGAAAGCCAAGTAATGGACTTATATGTGCTACCTGAAGGAGGTCCACCACTACTGGGACAGGAGTGGATTAGGAAAATGACTATGGACTGGCACTCCTTAAAAGCACTAACGGTAGATTCCGGGGAAACAGATGTCAAACCTAAACGATTGTCCAAAATATTGGATGATGCTAAAGAGGTGTTCCAGCAAGGACTGGGAACACTGAAAGGAATTACGGCAAACATCAAGATTGATGAACATGCACAACCAAAATTTTTCAAAGCCAGACCAGTACCCTATGCAATACGACCTACTGTAGAAGCGGAACTGGAAGCGCTAGAACGTTCAGGTGTACTGTCTAAGGTAGATTGGAGTGAGTGGGCTACGCCCATTGTTCCCGTTATGAAACGTCCTTCGAGCAACAAACCAGGAGAACCAGGGAAGGTTCGCATCTGTGGAGATTTCAAGATCACCGTTAATCCGGTGCTTCACACGGTGCAGTATCCGCTTCCGCGGATTGAGGATATTTTTGCTTCGTTGTCTGGCGGGAAACACTTCACCAAGATAGACCTGGCGCAGGCGTACTTGCAGATGGAGGTTGATGAAGAGTCACGCCAGTACCTCACGATCAACACGCATAGAGGTTTGTACCGGTATAATAGGCTGGTTTTTGGAGTGGCATCGGCTCCGGCAATTTGGCAGAGGGCCATGGAGCAGGTATTACAGGGAATTCCAGGCACACAATGTTACCTGGACGATATTCTGATTACAGGTGATGGTGATGAAGAACACCTCGCAAACTTGGAACTGGTGCTCAACAGACTGAAAGAGTATGGACTTAGAGTTAATCGGCAGAAATGTGAGTTCTTTCAGAAGCGGATCTCGTACTGTGGTCATGTCATTGACCGGGAGGGGCTTCATAAGTCTCCTGACAAGATAGAGGCAGTTGTAAAGGCTCCCGCTCCGGATAATGTCTCTCAGTTGAGGTCGTTTCTGGGATTGATTAACTATTACCATAAGTTTCTACCGAATCTATCCACGGTACTGCACCCGCTGAATGCTCTTTTACAGAAGGGGGTACCATGGGAATGGAGCGAAAACTGTAAGAAGGCATTTTGCAAAAGCAAAGAATTGATCACCTCAGAGGAAGTGTTGGCTCACTTCAACCCGACACTGCCTATTCGGTTGGCTTGTGATGCTTCTCCATATGGTATTGGGGCAGTACTCTCACACAAGTTGCCAAATGGCACGGAAAGGCCAGTCGCGTTTGCATCCAGATCATTGACCTCCGCTGAGCGCAACTATGCGCAGATCGATAGGGAGGCTCTCAGCCTTGTATGGGGAGTGAAGAAGTTTAATCATTACCTGCAGGGCCAAAAATTCACACTTCTGACAGACCATCAGCCGTTGGTATCCATTTTTAACCCTAAGAAGGGTGTTTCGGTGATGACAGCACAGCGACTCCAGAGATGGTCCCTTTTCCTAGGGGCACATCAATATCAAATAGAATTCAAAGGTACAAAGCAGCATGGCAATGCTGATGGGCTGTCACGCCTGCCACTACCTGAAGCAGAAGAGACGACGAAAGTTGACCCTGTTGAGTTATTTCATTCGACCATCATCGAGTGTTTACCAGTCACCAATGCAAGTATTGAAAGAGAAACCAGGAACGACCCGACACTGTCCCGAGTTTACGAGGTGACAGTGAAGGGATGGCCAACACATGGTGATCCTCTGTTACCGGCATTCTCGGCAAGGCGAGACCAGCTGTCCGTCTGCCATGGTACTTTGATGTACGGGACAAGAGTGATTATTCCTCCCAAGTTACGGGAAAGAGTTCTAAAGGGACTGCATGAAGGTCATCTGGGGGGAGTTAAGATGAAAAGTCTTGCTAGGGCTTATGTATGGTGGCCGGGCATTGACCAACAGATAGAGGAGTTGACAAAAAGCTGCGCTGGGTGCCAAAAAGTGCAAAATGCACCTCCGATCGCACCGCTACACCCATGGGAATGGCCTTCAGCCCCATGGCAACGCGTACATATTGACTTTGCTGGTCCATTCATGGACTCCATGTTCCTAATTGCGGTGGACGCACATTCCAAATGGCCAGAAGTGATCAAGATGAATACCACTACTTCAGAAAAGGCAATTGCGGTGTTAAGAACAATATTCGCAAGGAACGGATTGCCAGAACAGATATGTTCGGACAACGGAGCACAGTTCGTGTCGGAAGAATTCCAAAAATTCTTAAAGAAGAATGGGGTGAAACATTATACCTCTGCCCCATATCATCTGGCGACAAACGGGTTGGCCGAGAGATTTGTCCAAACATTCAAAAAGGCAATAAAGGCCATGAACGATGATCAGATTCCGTTACAACACAAGGTGGACAATTTCCTAATGGCATATCGAAACGCCGCTCATGCAGTGACTAACCAAAGTCCTGCCATGATGTTTTATAACAGGAGGTTGCGGTCCAGGTTGGACTTGTTAAAACCAAATGTGCAGAGGGAAGTGGAAAACAAACAGTTCCGGCATATTAATAACAAGTCCACTCGAAGTTTTGACGTAGGACAACCAGTGTTGGCAAGGGGCTATGGAAACAAAAAATGGCAGTCCGGAACAATTCGGGCCAGACAAGGACCTCTGATGTACACAGTAGATATTGGTAACAATGTGATAAGGCGTCATGCGGATCAACTGGTAGAATCAAGAGCAAGGGTCGAACCCATGGTTGCGACAGAGACAACTGTGGAAGACGTTAATGAACCTGAAGCATCTACCTCGGCAGGGACTGTACCTGATGATGACGTCCAATACATAGGAAACCAATAAGAAGAGTCACCTCAGCATCAAGAATCAGAGACCACTGAAAGGCGTTATCCAAACCGAATCAGAAGGCCTCCTGAGAGACTGAACCTTTGAACTGTTTATACCTGAAGTTATATATGTATATATGTTATTATGTTATGTTAAATGGGGATATGACTGTTAAGCTAAAAAGGGAGGATTGTGGTGTATGTAACCTGTTCCACCTTAAGAGAACTTAAGCCTGTTCCACCTTAAGAGATGTACTACTTTCTCTGGCTGCTGTATACGTAATACCGGTGGTGACCACCGGTATATAAGTACTGTGTAGTGATATTGTATTTAGTATAGACCTGACCTCCAACTAGTAAAGACCTGTTGAACTTTATTCTTGTAGTCTGTGTCAGTAATTAATCTTAAGTCTGTGTGTTCCAGTTGTATTAACAAGATCCTTGAGGGACTCCAGAAGAAACAGTGTGGGAGCGGCAAGAGAAGCCATTGCAGCTGATTCTCTGGCTACAACTGGATAGATAGGAATGGAGCCCGCCGAGGACAATCCCACCCTGCTGGATGACAGAGGACATCCGTTGGAGGAGGAGGATGGCGTGATCAACCGGGTCAAAGGTTGCAGACAGGTTGAGAAGGTTGAGGAGGGATAGTTTACCGTGGCCACAGTCACATAGAATGTCATTTGTAACTTTGTGCTCTCTTAAATAAAAGCAGAAAATGCTGGGAACATGCAGCAGGTCAGGCAGCATCTGTGGAGAAAGAAACAGAGCTAACAGTTGAGGTGTATGACTTTTCATCAGAACCGGAAGATGTTAGAGATCGACAGTTTTTGAGCAAGTGCAGAGATGGGTAAAAGGAGGGCAGGGAAAGAACAATTAGCAAAGATCTGTGAAAGGTTGGAGGGCAGGAGTGATTAAATGACAAAAGGGATCATGGTGCAAGGCAAAAGGAAGTGATAACGGGACAAGTCAAGAGACAAAAGATGGGTCCAGAGGAGGTGTAAATCGTCCAAAAGTAAATGGGAGCAGTGATTAAGAAATAAAGTTGTTAAACTCAATGTTAAGGCTATAAAGTGCTGTCCTTTCTTACTGTGACTGACATAAAGATCATTAAACATCGTCCTGTGTTGTCTCCAGGTATGTGGTCTGTTGCTCATGGCATTTACACCGGTTGTTATCTCCAGTCGTTCTTATTGGGCAGCTTGCTGAGGCTTCTGCCACACTTCAGCCTAAAGAGGGTCCTTCCTGTGCCTGACTTCCTCCTTCAGAATTGCTACGGCCCCATTGGAGAGACAGGACGATTTTTGTCCGGGGCTGAACTGTTTGCAGACATGTTTGCATAAAGAAGGGTCTGTAGACCCTACAGCAGTCTACGAATTCCCACACAGCAGCCAGCAAGTTCCCAATTACAGACATTTTCCATACCGGGGGGGCTCGCTGAGGTTATGAAAATGACGCTGACCCTGAAAGGACCCAATCAGAAAATCTAGGCTGCACTGTCAAAAGCAAAGTTCACTTACATTCACAATGTTGTAAATCAGCGCAGTTACTCATACTACACTAATGTGTTCCATTCCTCTCATTCGCTTTTATTAGTTTTCCCCACTGTTAATAAATACTCCGTTGCTCTTTTGAGTGTCCGAACACATGGTGCCATTTTCGAACAGAGAGGCTACCCAGCTGTCTTGACATTAATTACTAGAAGATGCAAGAGAGTCACATGAGATGATTTGCTTTCCAAATTTCCTGCCCTGTGAGGAAGTGCCTCATCTCTAGTTGACTATAGAGTCATTATGGCACAGAATGAGGCCATTCGGCCCATCGAGTCTGTGCCGGCTCTCTGTAGAGCAATCCAGTCAGTCCCATTCCCCCGCTCTATCCCCGTAGCCCTGCAAGTTTATTTCCCTCAAGTGCCTGTCCAGTTTCCTTTTAAAATAATTGATCGTCTCCGCTTCCACCACCCTCGTTGGCAGCGAGTTCCAGGTCATTACCACTCGCTACATAAAAAAGTTCTTCCTCACATCCCCCCTGTATCTCTTGCCCAAAACCTTAAATCTGTGTCCCCTAGTCCTTGTATCATCAGCTAATGGGAACATCCTTTCTCTGTCTACCTTATCAACACCCGTCATAATCTTGTACACCTCTATCAAACATCCTTTGCTGCAAGGAGACCAACCCCAGCTTCTCCAACCTAACCTTGTAGCTAAAATCCCTGGAACCATTCTGGTAAATCTCCTCTGCACCCTCTCAAGGACCTTCACATCCTTCCTAAAGTGTGGTGACCAGAACTGGACGCAATACTCCAGTTGTGGCCTAACCAGAGCTTTATAAAGGATCCGCATAACTTGCCTGCTTTTGTACTCAATACCTCTATTTATGAAGCCCTCTATTTCTCAACATGCAGAATCGTGGAGTAAGCTCACGCCATATCACATTGTAGCACGGTATGCTGGGCCTCGGGACTGCCACGCTGCTGTGCCACCAAGGGTCACGTTTCTCTCACTTCCCTTTTTCCCTCTTGTTTCCCCTTCTCTTTTGAAGGAGCAGTTCTGTGGGTGTCAGCAGCATTCTCCTACCTTGCCCAATTGGTCATTCCTCCTGTTGTGAGCCCAGGCAATGAGTGTTGACAGTTAAAGAATCATAGAATATACAGCACAGAAGGAGGCCATTCAGCCCATCGAGTCTGCGCCGACTCTTTCTAACAGCAATCCAGTTAGTCCCACTCCCCGGCTCTTTACCCATATCCCTGCAATTTTTTCTCCTTCAAGTATTTATCCAGTTCCCTTTTGAAAGCTACTACTGAATCTTCCTCCACCACCCTATCAGGCCGTGCATTCCAAATCCTAACCACTCGTTGCGTAAAAAGTTTTCCCTCATGTTGCCTCTGGATCTTTTGCCAATCACCTTAAATCTGTGTCCTCTTGTTATTGACCCTTCAGTCATTGGGAACAGTTTCTCTTTATTTAGTCTATCTAAGCCCTTCATGATTTTAAACACCTCATTATTCAATGATCGTAATCAATTCCACCCTGGCTTCACTAGACACACAGAGGTCACTGGATAACAATGAGAAGCTGGAACTCTGGTTGTTTTTTTTGACTTCCTTAGCCTAGCCTGAGCAGGGGGAGGCACTGAAACCAAACTTTGCGCCCCCAACATTGCCCCAGGTAAGATTAGTAACCCCAGGGACCAAGGATCAAGCATGGGACTTTGTGATGTAAATTACTCAGTAGTACACTCGGCATTTACCCACAGGCATACCATCTCGCTCTATATATTAATGGTGTCTGAGTATAATTTAAATTATTGATCATTTGTGCTGAATTTGAGAATCATTACCACCTCAAGACTTCTGTCTACAGGGAACTGAAACGAGACTTGAGGCTGAATTTTAATCTGCAGGATCGTGTGGGCTTGGGTGCGGGTGCGGGTGACAAAACTGGCAAAATTGACAGTGCGTCAGAAAGCCGGCTCCAACCCGCCAACTTCCGCATTTCACTCGAGTGCGTTACGCTGCATGTGCCCAACCCCCATGGGAAAGGCGGGTTGCCAATTACCATATGTTAATTGCTCAATTAGAGCGATATTTCAACACATTTTTCAGGACCACGGGTTTCCTGGGCTTCCTGAAACTCGCCAGTGAAAGCAAGGCGAGTACACAGTGGCAATTGAGGGGGCTGAATCAATCTCAGGGAAATATGCCAATAAATACTCAGTACTCACAGCTGCTTTCTTACCTGCTAGTGGGAAAGGGTTTGTTCACAGTATTCTGCTGAGTGATTACCTTCTACATTTTGGGGGTTTGCTCTATCACATCAGGATGGGTGTTGCTTATGCGATAGCAAAATACTGCAGATGCTGGAAATTCGAAATAACAACAGAAATTGCTGGAAAAACTCAGCAGGTCAGGCAACATCCGTGGAAAGAAATTTGAGTTGACGTTTTGGGTCGAAACCCTTCTTCAAAACTGGAAAGAAAAGAAAATAGATCGAAGGCAGGGCTGCGATCGAGCAAAAGAAGTAAAAGAGACAATAAAAGGTATTTGAAACCAGACGAGATGGTAATAGGACAAGTGGAGACAAAAGACAGCTGAGATTAGGTGTGAAGTGTGCTGGCAGGATAGGAGACAGCTGCCAGGCCTTAGATTGGACCTCAGATAATGACCAAGATGACCAGCCTGCTGGTCACAGACCTCCAGCTGCACACCAGCAGAGAGGGGACCAGCAGAGAGGTGCAGCTCACAGGAGGCACAACCCACGAAGCAGGGTCTACAGGCAGAGGTTCTGTTTCCTTGACATGTTTGAACACCAGTGGATCAGGAGGCTCAGGATGTCACGTCAGGTGGTGGCAGACATCTGTAGCCTCCTAGAAGAAGACCTGCTGCCAGCTGGACCTGGTGGTCAGGCATTACCAGTAGCTGCCAAAGTCAACACCACCCTCAACTTTTTTGCCTCCAGATTCTTCCAGGGCTCTGCCGCAGACCTATCCAGGATCTCCCAGTTGGCCGCCCACAAATGTATTATACAGGTCACTGATGGCTTGATTCTCAGGGCTGGCAATTATGTCAACTTTGCCTGCCAGTCAGAATGAGCGGGCGCTCGGCTTTGCATCTCTGGCTGGCTTCCCACAGGTGCAGGACGCTATCGACTGTACACACGTGGCAATCCGGGCACCCTCAGTACAACCAGGAGTATTTGTCAACCGCTTCCACTCCATCAATGTGCAGCTGGTGTGCAACCACAAAAAGATCTTTCTGCAGGTGTGCGCAAGGTTCCCGGGCAGCTGCCATGATGCTTTCATCCTGCGGCAGTCCAAGCTCCCTGATGTCTTCGGGCCTGGAAGCAGACTTAAGGGGTGGCTGCTAGGCGACAAGGGATACCCACTGCAAACTTGGCTCATGACACACGTCAGAAACCCCCTCTTCATTGACAACCCCCAGGGTTCAGCATCTGTGTCCAGCTGAGCAGAGCTTGGAGAAGGCTGTGCCCTCCAACCCGGACTCTCCACTGCTGTCCCTGACTCCACCATCTGCTCTTGCTCACTTGTGAAGTGTGAGTCACCAGGTGGAAACCCAACTATCTGACTTACTGGTCCCACCGAAGTGTGACTATCTGAGCTGGTACCTGGTCTGAATGAGTCCTGTGACGGTGCACCCTCAGAAGGACTCAGCTTCTCTGAGGACTCGTTGCCGCCACATCCAACGACTCCTGCTGCACGCGTGAAGGCCCTGTGGGAGATAAAAGACACGAATTAGTCCTGACTGGGTAAGAATATTGCAAGTTATGTAAGATGATCATATTTCGCTCGCTGTTGAAACCAAGTCAACATGACTGAGTGCCGTATGACATGTGGGTGACTTTTATTTAATTGTGCCACGAGGTAGCTGGGAGTTCCTCGTCTCCCCATGTCTGACAGCCAGGGATGCCATAACAACAACAGAAACAACAACTTGTATTTATTTGGCGTCTTTAACGTAGCAAAACGTCCCAAGTCGCTTCATAGGAGCGTTATCAAACAAAATTTGACACCGAGCCACATAAAGAGATATTAGGGCAGATAACCAAAAGCTTGGCGAAAGAGGTAGGTTTTAAGGAGCATTTTAAATGAGGAAAGAGAGGTAGCGAGGCGGAGAGGTTTAGGGAGCGAGTTCCAGAGCTTAGGGCCGAGGCAACAGACGGCACGGCCGCCAATGGTTGAGCGATTAATATCGAGGATGCTCAAGAGGCCAGAATTGGCAGAGCGCAGAGATCTCGGAGAGTTGTAGGGCTGGAGGAAATTACAGAGATAGGGAGGGGCGGGGCTATGGAGGAATTTGAAAACAAGGATGGGAATTTTAAGATCGAGGCGTTGCTTAACCGAGAGCCAATATAGGTCAGCGAGCACAGGGGTGATGGGTGAATGGGACTAGGTGCGAGTTAGGACTCCACTAAGTTACAGCGCCGCCTCCTCTGCAGTTGTGAGCTGTGTGATCTGTGTATGCCCCCCTCCATTCTCTCCCTCGCATTCTCTGCTCTCTTCTCCTGCAAGGATGGAAAGAAGAGACATACAAGTGAGTGTAATAGAAGAGACATACAAGTGAGTGTAATAGAAGAGACATACAAGTGAGTGTAATAGAAGAGACATACAAGTGAGTGTAATAGAAGAGACATACAAGTGAGTGTAATAGAAGAGACATACAAGTGAGTGTAATGGCATGTGTTCATCCAATGGATGGAGTGCATTTGGTGAGGATGACTATGAGGGAGAGGCATGACACTGCTTAAGGATGAGGGGGAGTGGGAGTGGCGGATAGATAGATGGGGATGTGAGGAAGTGCATAGAAAGAGAAGGAGGGGTGCACCTGCAAGGTAAGTGGGTGCGAGGAGTGATGTGGTAGAATAGGCTTGAGAAGGCAGAGTGAGGGGGTGGGATGATACACACAGCAGGCGGTAGGTGAATGTGCCACTGTACTCACCTTTCCTGATCCGGTTAGGTCATTAAACCGCTTCCTACACTGACTCCAGGAGCGTGGCACCATGTTCCTGCTGCTGACCTCCTTCACAACCTCCAACCACGCCTTCTTGGTCTCTGCTGCAGGCTTCTACCTCCATTTGCTAAAGAAGACTATCTCTCTCTGAATCCAGGAGCACATCCAGGGGGGCGTCAGTGAAACAGGGCACAGCCTTTTCCCGTCTGGACTCCATTCCGACACTTGCTTCTCTCTTCTTCCCAACTCCAAACTCCTTCAGCTTGCATGTTTGGAGTGTCCCTTTAAATGCTAGAGCTGAGATCGTGTCAGGCGGGTTCACATCACGCTCGCTGCCGCTGATTGGCCGGGAAACCCGCAAGTAAAATGATAATGAGGTGGCTGAGTTAAAAAGCCACTGACAGACGCACTGAACTTCCGGGTTTCCCGCGCGCTATTTGACCCTCCTCTCCCTCGCTCCCTGCACATTGCAAACTTAAAATCGGGGCCTTGATTTGCTTTGAACCCACTAAAAACAAACTTGACTGCATCTGTGTACAGAGATCAGCCCCAGTACCAAAGGCTCGGATACATCTCTTGAGCAATTCTCATAATAATGTGAGACTGCTTTTAGCCAACTGATATTGCCTAATTTAAAAAAAAGTTTGTGCAATATTGTTTGTTTTTCTGTTAATTCTACTGAATAATAGTTAAAATTATGAAGAAATGGAAAAATCTTTTGACGAAGTCTAATCTTTTGTTTAATTAACGCACAGCCCTCCAGCCAATCTATTCCAGGAAATCATTGATAGAGCTGTCAAATAATATTTATATTCTGATTGTGGTTCTTTGGCTCTTCATTTCTGAGGGAGCTGAACTGTCTGTGAAGGTTCCTGAAAGAGTCAAGGCCAAAGGGAAGACTCTCCCTGCAAAATGTTATCAGCGTCTAAAGCGATTTTAATCAGAGAAAGAAAAACAATCCACTCCCAGGCCTTTTCAACACCAGCCAGTGAAAGTTCATGCGTTGTGCCACTATGAAACAATTACTATTTCCGCTTTTTTTTTCCAGGTTAATTGCAATCATTTTCTTGGGCCTCCAGGACATGTCCCACCCAAGTTGGCAAGAGACTGGCTGCAGTGCAGACAAGCTCTGCAGGGCTGTAATCGGAATGGAGTAAAGAGAGGATTACGGATACGAGCAGAGGGCTTTTTTTCAGCTTTCACCACAACTTTGTTCTCATGTAAAAACATTTTGGTTTGGTTTGTTGGCAAAGGCTTCACTTCAAAAAAAATAATCTGCGACATTAACTTTTGATACCTGAAGGTAGTGAACAAATTCGCTGTGCTGTGAATTCCTTTTTAAAACACTCTCTCTAACATGTCATCGCTGACTGACCGAGTCCCGGCCTAGTTAGAAATGGTGAAGCAGGATGTTTTTCGTGGAAAGATGAGTTCACATTAACGAGCTGCTGATGTGAATAATAAAAGACAAATTATATATGTGGGAAACTATTTTGATTTTAAAGTATTTTAAAACCAAATTCCAAGTTCTGTCGCTCGTGAAGTTAAAGTAGTATGGTGGTTATGCTAATGGACTGGCAACTCGGAGGTTAAGAGTTTATAATTCCACTATGACGAGCTGTGAAACTCAATTCAATACATCTGGTAACTTGTGGGCGAGCACTAGGGGAAATGGCAATGCAAGAATTTGAAATAACAACAGAAAATGTTGGAAACACACAGCAGGTCAGGCAGCATCTGTGGAGAGAGATCTCTCCACGGATCTCTCCACGGATGCTGCCTGACCTGCTGCGTGTTGCAAACATTTTCTGTTGTTATTTCAGATTTCCAGCATCCGGCTGTATTTTGCTAATGCAAGAAGTTGGATTGTTATAAAAACCCACCTGGTTCACGAATGTCTTTCGGGAAAGGAGCCGGCGATGCCTACATAACACTCGTCCGTAATATGCGGCTGACTTTTAATGCTTCCTATATATGCTAGCCAACAAAAGCTGAATAACCCTAAACAATATACAACTGAATAATGGTTTTATGACCAAGGCAAGTGAATATGTTCATTTTGTTGGATTTTAGGATTTCTATTAAAGTTTTGGGATTACATTATTTTGTGTGAAAATTGAAAGCCAATTGTCTCACATATGACATGCAAAAGAAGTTGTTAAAATGGGATTGCAGTGAGATATCACTTAACCTTTGGTGGCCATGCCTTCTGTTGCCTAAGCCCTAAGCTCTGGAATTCCCTGCCGAAACCTCTCTGCCTCGCTGCCTCTCTTTCTTCCTTTAAGACGCTCCTTAAAACCTATCTCTTTGACCAAGCTTTTGGTCACCTGCCCTAATTTATCCTTATGTGGATCGGTGTCAATTTTTTTGTCTTTTCATACTCCTGTGCAGCGTCTTGTGACGTTTTACTATGTTAAAGGCACTATATCAATACAAGTTGTTGTTGTTGTTGCTATGAATTTATTGGGGCAGAAATTCGGGTCTCCACGGGTGAGTACACATGGGGTACTCGCCCGTAAGCCCAATGGAAGTGCCGGTTTCCTGCATGCACTGCGCATGCGTGGGAAACCGGCACTTCCGTTCCCCTGAAAGCAGGGGTCCAGAGGTCGAACGTGTGCGCGGGGGAGGCTGCGCGTGTGCATCGAACTTTGTTTTTTTTTTACAGGTTTTCCTGGGAGGGTAAGTCTGCAGAAGTTAGACATTTTAAAAGCAGGCGTAAGGCCTGCTTTTTACAAGGTAAGTGGTGAATTAATTAAAATTAAAACATTTTTTCCACAGGTTTATTATTTTTAAATACTTTAAAGAAAGGTAAGTTTATTTTTAGCCCTGTTAGAAAATAAAATTATTTTTTTGAAAAATTTAAATTATTGTTTAAAATAGTTATTTCATGTAATTTATAGTTTATTTAAAAAATGTGCTGTTCTTTAAAAATTTATTTGAAGATGTAGTGATGTTTTGGGGCCGTAGTATTTCTAAGTTTTGACAGCACTTTCTGTCAAGCTTATGAATGGAGCATTCCCTGCTCCAATTGGCTCCCCATGGCCCACGTGATCCCAGGGGATGCTTCGAACTAACTGCGCCCCTGGGATACGCAAGCACTGCGCGCCGGCAGCTGGAGCAAGCCCAGGATCGGAATTCCACGGGGGCCCACAGCTCAACGGCCGGCGCACAAGGTAAGTGCAGGTCGGGGGCTTGCACCCGCGGGAAGCCCCCGACCCGAATTTCTGGGCCAACAGCTATACCCAACAGTGAAACAGTGATTTACTTGTACTTCTTGCAATTTAGTATACTGTATTCACTGCTCACGATGCGGTCTCCTCTACATTGGGGAGACCAAACGCAGATTGGGTGACCGCTTTGCGGAACACCTCCGTTCAGTCCATAAGGGGAACCCCGAGCTTCCAGTCGCCTGTCACTTTAATTCACCTCCCTGTAGTGTATGTAACTGTTCTACCTTTAAGAGAACTATTGTATGTAACCGTTCACCTTTAAGAGAACTATTTTAGGTGTGGCACTACTTTATCGCGGCTGCTGTATACTGTAATACCGACGGTGACCACATCGGTATATAAGTGCTGTGTCAGGATTTATTGGGCAGATTCGCCCTGACCTTCGAATAGTAAAGTCCTGTTAAAGTTATTCTTGTAGTCTGTGTATTAATTCGTCATAATACCTACAGACTTTACAGTGGCGACGAGTTCGATCTTACCCTGCGGCAACAATACTTCCGAAGCAGTTAACGAGCGTCGAGAAGAGGCACCCGCCCTCGTCGTTCTGCTGAGAGAAAACTCGAGTCTGCAGAGCAAGGAAGAAGGAAGAATTCAGACACGAAGCCTTCCATCAGCAACAGGCACCGATTGTCCCTTCTGCCACGGTGGTGAGTGAGCCGATCAGCACGAGAAGCAAGTCGGCCACGGTGACTGTGAGTAAAGGGAAAATAAAAAAATAAACGGAGGATAAGGGCGGTGAACTCGACCACGGTCGGGGGAAAGGAGCCGGACAGAAGTCGGGCCCAGAGGCGCTGAGACTGGGGCAGCGTGGAGCACGGAAGCCGCGGTACAAGCGGGCTGGGAGACGCAACGGCGTCGTGAGACAGCTAGACCGCGACCGGCGAAAAAGGCCGGGCAGCTACCGAGGCCACGAGGCGCTGCGACCGGGATCGTAAGGCGCAGGAAGATATAAAAATAAATAAACCGCGGTGAATTCAGCCGCAGCCGGGGAGGAAAGCACCGGACTGCGAGAGGGCTGGGAGGCGATTGGAAGCCGCTGAGGGAGAGACAGAGCCCGAGCGAGCGGGAGAGACAGAGCCCGAGCGAGGGAGACTGAGCGAGATCCAGCCAGCGGCTGAAACTGTTCGCCGTCAACGGGTTGTACCCAGCGCCGGTTGCCCTGCCGAGAAAAGGGAACAACAGAGCCCGAGCGAGGGAGACTGAGCGAGATCCAGTCCAGCGGCTGAAACTGTTCGCCGTCAACGGGTTGTACCCAGCGCCGGTTGCCCTGCCGAGAAAAGGGAACAAGGAACGCACTGAAGCTGACGCGCAGGCTGCGAACCCCGAAAGCCAGCGGTCGTCGCCCGAGGGAAAAGCTTACCCCTCCCGCCAGGGGAAGAAACGCGGGAAGCCGCCAGTAGGCGGGGAAGACGACAGAAGCGGGAAACCGCCATTTGGAAAGTGGGCGGGGGAAGAAGACAAGCGCGGGAAACCGCCATTTTGAAAAAAAATAGTTAAAGAAAAATTTCGTGTTTGTTTCGCAGAAAGATAGTGAGAGATAGTGAAGATGCCTAAGCATGGTAACATCAACAACTTCGATTCCGAGGTGGAAGATTGGGCCACGTACGTAGAACGTATCGAGATATATTGTGAGGCCAATAAGATAGCAGATGATGATAAAGCTCTCACCTTATTAAACGCAATGGGGGCAAAGACATACGGGCTATTGAAGCATCTTCTATCACCAGCTAAACCGACGGATCAGACTTTCGCTAATATTGTTGCTGTCCTGAAGGATCATTTGAACCCCACACCACTGATGTTGGTGGAACGATTCAAATTCTATGCGAGAACACAACGGAAAGAGGAAAGCAACGCAGAATACTTGGTCGAACTGCGTAGACTAGCGAAATACTGCCAGTTTGGGGAAAATCTGACAGAGGCATTGAGAGACAAGTTCGTGTGTGGGTTGTCGAAGGAAGGAACACAAAAGCGTCTGCTAGAAGAGAACGATCTCACACTTGATAAGGCTGTCCTTATTGCAGCATCGCACGAAGCCGCAGCGAGAGGCACAGCGGAAATGCAGCTGAAGGCAGCGGTACTCAGTGTGGATCAAATTACTTCGGGTACATCGAAATGTTATCGTTGTGGGAAGACAACACACGACCAGAACCAATGCTGGTTTAAAAACCAGGAATGTAGAAAATATGGCAAACTTGGTCACATAGCTAAGGTATGCCGGTCAGGAAAGAAGACCAACAACAACAAAAAAAGTCACCGCAGGAAAAGTACAATAAGGTACACAAGGTGGCTGAGAAGAGTTCAGATGAACAGAATCCGGATTCAGACCCAACCGTTCAGGAACTGGGTAGTCTGAGAATTCACAATGTGAGTAAGGAAGCTGACCTGCAAACTATCTGGGCCATGCTAAAAATAGCCGGAGTCCAAGTGAAAATGGAATTGGACACAGGATCAGCCCTATCAGTCATAAATCGAAGGGATTACAACCGGCTATTCTCACACATACCCTTGAGAGATACCAAGATCGTATTGCAGACATACACGGGGCAGAAAGTATACCCCATGGGAAAGATAAAAGTCAAGGTGAGAGACAGGGGCAAAGAACACCAAGGAATGTATTTATATGTACTACCTGAGGGAGGTCCACCACTTCTGGGACGGGAGTGGATCTGGGAAATAAACATGGAATGGCACTATTTAAAAGCAATAATGAGTGAGAACTCGGTGAAGACAATCAGCTCAGACTCTGAAACGGATGACGATAAGACCAGCCCAGGTGCGAAAGACAAGTTTAAAATGGACTTGCTGACTAAGGTTGGAAAAACGAAGGAGTGCATAAATGCTTATGCTTCAGAGGAGAACAAAGTTTCAGAACAGAATTCCACTGAACAACAACAACATAGTTTGACAGAGAATTCTGAGTCTGTCCAGTTTACAGATATGCACAATTCTGAGGAACACCGGGCTCGAACTCAACTCCATTTCAAATTACAACAGCAATTAGAACAATTGAGTTGCCGTCTCGAACAAGAGATGAAAGCAATGAAAAAGTTCTGTGACACAGAGTGGGAGAACCTGGAAAGACAACAGAAACAGCTGATGGAGAAAAGGGAGCAGGAGCACACAAACCGTCGGGGCAAGGCGGCCAAACGAATCAAAGCTGATTCGGTTTCAGAAGGTGCGTGCTTTAATCTGGTGGAGCAAGAGGTTCAGCAACTGAAAGCGCTTGTTAGTGGATTGCAGGCAGAAAAGACTGATTTGGTCGCCATGAACTCCGAGCTCCTACTGAAGTTGGGTGCGGCATCACCGGACGATTCAAGTGGGGAAATTCAAATGGTGGAGGCTGCGGATGATGGCGAAGTAGAAACAGCAAAGGAGCCCCAGGGCAAGGTTATAAACAGCCCTGCAGCTACTGGGAAACATATGAGGTCAGAAGAGTTAACGGTCAGCAAACTCCTTCATATGCTGAAGGACAAGACTCTGAAATGGGAACAAATTGAACAGGAGTTTAAATCTTCAAAGGAGAGGGGTTTGGAGCTCCCAAAAGTTATTGAAATAGCTGAGGTTGCAACACAGACTGAGAAGATGGCAGCAGAGCAACCCTTGGATGCCAAAAGTACGCTGACTCACGTCAATGTTGAACAACAGAAGGTTGAAACAGCTGCTGCAGTAGAGGGATTGAATAGTCCGATCAACCAATCTCCGAATGAAGTTGAAGTATTGAAATCACAAATGACGTCATTAGTAAAAGACTTGCAGGAAGCCCAGAAAAAGCTGGATGAAGCTGAACGCCTGAAGAAGTCTCTTCAGGAAAGATGTCTGGATTTGGAACAAAAGCTGGCTAATGTCCAGCTGGGTATGGAGGAAATAGAAGACCCTCTCACTGGCCTAGCTCAAGATGACACCGAATATTACCATGACCTGTTGGACGACATCGAATATTACGATGACCTGTTCTGCCCAGCTTGTGATGAAAACTCCCAAAGTGCAGAAACCATGAAGAATCACAAAAAGTCTAAGGAACATCGGGAGATGGTGGCGCTACTACGGAAAAAGGAGGACGAGAAGGAGGAACTGTGCATGCAGCTGGCAGCTGACTGGAGCCCAGAGAGTCTCCAAGAAGCAGAAAAGGAAAAGACGAAGCAGAAGATGATGATCATCTGGACCATCATCATCACTACTAGATCACGCACGGGGTCCCTTCGAACGGAGCCAAATCAGTTTGGAAGTAGAAAAACTTCCCAAGGTACTCAAGTTTTTACAAGCCAACAATGCTGGTTCAGAAGGACGGAAGTTCAAGCTGTTAAGTCCAGTGAAGGACTATTGGATGAGTCACTCCAGCAACGTGAACCGACTACACCACAGGGAACTGCTACACCACTGAGGTGTTGTCAGGACCGAGTCAAGAAGCACGGAAGGCGCATCCACCGAGATTGAATCTGTGAACTGTTTTCCGCAGAGACTGAATCTATGAACTGTTTCCCGCAGAGACTGAATCTGTGAACTGTTTCCGCAGAGACTACATCTGTGAACTGTTTTAACATGAAGTTGGATATATGTTATGATGTTATGTTTAATGGGGAATAAGTATGTTGTAAGCTAAAAAGGGAGGATTGTAGTGTATGTAACTGTTCTACCTTTAAGAGAACTATTGTATGTAACCGTTCACCTTTAAGAGAACTATTTTAGGTGTGGCACTACTTTATCGTGGCTGCTGTATACTGTAATACCGACGGTGACCACACCGGTATATAAGTGCTGTGTCAGGATTTACTGGGCAGATTCGCCCTGACCTTCGAATAGTAAAGTCCTGTTAAAGTTACTCTTGTAGTCTGTGTATTAATTCACCATAATACCTACAGACTTTACACGCCCCACTCCCACTCAGGCCTCACTGTCCTCGGCCTCTTGCATTGTTCCACTGAAGCTCAGCGGAAGCTTGAGGAACAGCACCTCATCTTTCAATTAGGCACTCTACAGCCTTCTGGACTCAACATCAAGTTCAACAATTTCGGATCATAACCTCGGCCCCTATCATATATATACTTTTCATCCACACCTTTTGCCTGTGTCTTGTTTTCTTCTCTCCCACATGGCAGCTGTCTTTCATTCTGCCAGCACATCTCGAGCCATCCTTTGTTTCTTAACCTGTCCCATTACCATCTCCCTTTGCCTTGAATATCTCTTAATGTCTCTTAACCTCTCCTGCCTTCTGTCCTATCACAGACCTTCCCTTTTGTTCTTTTATCCCCTCCCCCCTTTCCCAGCCCCTGCACTTGCTTAAAAATCTGTTTCATTTTCTGCTTTTTTCCAGCTCTGATGAAAGGTCATCGACCTGAAATGTTAACTCTGTTTCTCTCTTCACAGATGTTGCCTGACCTGCTGAGTATCTCCAGCATTTTCTGTTTTTATACCCAATATTCCATCAGTTCCATATATAAGTTAGTCTCCAATAAATCCATTAGGAATTCAGGAGAAACTTCTATACCCAAAGAGTGGTGAGAATGTAGAACTTGCTACCACAGGGAGTGGTTGAGGCGAATACAGGAAACTTTCTGGTATCCGGCACTGACGGGACGAAGTTAGTGCCGGTTGATCAACATTGCCGGAAAAACGAGCGCTGATGTTAAAACATACGGAGCTTCTGAGCGCCATCTGAAGCAACAAACCCTGTTGCTTAGCAACAGCTTCAATACAGTCGGCACAGCTTGCAAGCGTCTCTGTAGCTAAGCAACAGCTTCAGCTAGATGCTTGCAGAGCCAGGACCGGAGAAAAAAAGCAACGAAAAGTAAAAAAACTTATCTGAACCGACTCCTGAATTTTGCCGGTGGATAGAGCATTCCGGATATTTAACCTCCGGTTAAACGAAAGTTTCCTGTAGTATAGACACATTTAAGGGGAAGCTAAATAAGCACATGAGGGAGAAAGGAATGGAAGGTTATGTTGATAGGGTGAGATGAAGTAGGGTGGGAGGAGGCTCATGTGGAACATAAACACCGGCATGGACCAGTTGGCCCGAATGGCCTGTTTCTGTGCTATGCATTCTGTGTAATTCTATGTAGGTGTATTATAGGGAGAAATATATCCTGAAATTCTACAGAGGTTCTCCTGATCGCCTGCCATAACGTTGGCAAGAGATTAACGGAAACCCCCAGAGAAACGATGTAAATGGCCAGTATTTATTCATCAACCAACGTCACTAAAACAGATGACCTGGTCATTATCACATTACTGTTTGTGGGATCTTGCTGTGCGCAAATTAGCTGCTGCGTTTCCTACGTTACAACAGTGACTACACTTCAAAAGTACTTCATTGGCTGTCAAGTGCTTTGGGATATCCCGAGCTCGGGGGAAAAAGGTGTTATATAAATGCAAGTTATTTCTTTCTTTCTTACACTTGCACTGAATGCTAATACACTGTAATCAAAACACCAAACTGGAGCAGAAAATAGAACAGAGTGTTTCACTGTGAGCCACAGCAGGGTCACTGTCCTCAAACTGCTCTCCACATCTTCCTTCCTTGTCCGCTAGCATCGAAAAATCCATCAACAGCTTCATTCTGTTTGTGTTGATCAAGAAAAGATTGCAGCAGTAACGTTTTGGAAAGGCCTCCCTATCTCTGTAACCCACTCCAGCCCTACAACCTTCCGAGATCTCTGCGCTCCTCCAAATCTGACCCGACTTCCTTCACCCCACCATTGGCGGCTGTGGCTTCAACTGTCTTACGCTCCGGAATTCCCTCCCTAAACCTCTCCGCCTCTCCACCTCTCTCTCCTCCTTTAAAACACTCTTTAAAACCCACCTCTTTGACCGAGCCCTTGGTCCCTGTCCTGATGTCTCCTCATGTGGCTTGCTGTGAAATTCCTTGGAATGGTTTAGTGCGATAAAGGTGCAGTTCTTGTTGTTTATGTATTTTCCAAAAACGCACTATGTGTACAAACTGCAGACTTTCGCTGATTGTAAAATCTTCACTCTCCTGTCTCTGTAATTAGATGTCCCTCTCCCCCGCCCCCACCAAGAAACAGAAACTCGGCCTGCCCCACAGCTGCCATTCTGCTAAATAATTACAGTTGCTACTGATACCTAATGGGCTCTTTTGGAAGAATCGGGTGCTAAAGGCCAGAGTGCAGCCCACGGCCTGATTTCTTCACTGAGCCCATGTCCACCCCATAAAAACAGCTGCCAGTGTTGAAAAGATCAATATTTATTTTGGGACTCTTGTCTGCTGACTTGCAGCTCTTTGAAGCACTTCTGCTGTTGATGGTGATTGACACAAAGTCATTTTCACTGCGTCCAACTGAGGGATCGCTACAGGGGAAAAGACGCTTTGAGCAAGGCCAGCTAATGCGCAGGCCGGAAGCAAAACACTGACGTGCCTGTTTATTTTTCTTTTCAAGGTACGGCAGAGGAGTGACTTACTGACTAGAATTTAATTCCTAAGTACCGGGCAGATAGGAAATCTGACTCAGGGAAGGGATTTTAACCGGGAGTGGTTCTCGGGCAGGTGGGCGGAATGAGCGTCAACAACCCTTCTCCCCACCACCGCCCCCCCCACCCTCCATGGCATCAATTTGAGGCTGGGGCTATTTTATATCCAGCTGCTCGCCCAAGATGGTTGTAAAGAGGCAGTTGGCCGACTTCTGGCAGGTGAAGATCAGGTGACCCAGAGACCACCTGCCGTCACTCAGGTAAGTCAGTGGGGAGCGTGGGGGTTCAGTAGGGTCTCGTAGGTGAGAAGAGGGGGAGCCCAGGGCAACAGAGGCCTAGATTTTCCTTGTGGGGCTTGTGACGTAATAAAACTCACTACGCACTTGGTTTGAGTATAAAGCAAGGCTTTAATCAACTTGTTTCAAAACATGGAGGTCTAGTTGTCCTTCACTAGTTCCTGTCTTACAAAATGTCCCTGGGCAAGCTGGGCCCATGCCTGAGTATTTATACTCCTTGGACGGCGCCACCAGCTGGCCGTCCAGTGTTATTTCATGAGTCGTTTCTTCATGATGATGAGATTTATAACAGCTTGGAAAAGCACTCCTGCTCCTCCTGGCCCCACAGGGATGTTTAAAATTTATGTTTCTGGGCCTCTGCTTCTTCCCTGACAGGTTTCACTGAAGGCTAATCGGGGTCCTAATGACTTCATAGGAATTTGCATGTATTAATGAGGCTGCTGCTTCAGGTGGGCACCTCGGCTGCCTATAAAAAGGGCTAAGTTCAAGTGGCATTGGGCAGAGATGGAGCGGTAAGTTTTTGGAGGCGATTTTAACTGGGACCACAGGAGGCCTCTCAGAAAAATGGGCAAATACATTTCTTTTTGTTATTTTTGTGGGGTCAGGAGGAGCAACTGGCCTATGGGAGCTCCCCCCAGGCTCCCAGGATCACCTCCGCCCCACACCTAGGCCTAACCTGCCAACTGGCCTATGTCCTGTCCTCCCACAACTGGTGAGCTGTGTAATGTATATACCTTTAAGGGGGGAACTATCTTTTACAGCTCATGTATACTGCAGTACCGGCAGTGACCACACCTGTATATAACACTGAGTAGTAATCTGTACAGATCAGTTCCAGTGTGAGCCACGTTGAGTAAACACCTGTTGTACCGTTCTCCTGCAGTCTGTGTCTTATTATACACGGACACAACATTGGCGACGAGGCAAGTTCGAACCTACCTGCAACTCTGCATCACGTCCCGGGGATTCGTTCCTGGAGATCAGTGGATTGGAGGTCAAGGCCAGAGACTTGGGCGTCGACCACGGGCAACCGCCCAGTCATCCAGCAGAGACTCGAGAATTGCGGGGGAGGCTGTCGAGAGCCAGGCTTGGCTTTCCAGTCGAGGTGGTCCAGTGAAATGGGCTGGCAACAGGTAGTGCGCAGACCCTTCCCGGACAGCGTCGGGCTAGAGCCCGACCGAGCGGCACAGCAAAGGGCCGAGCAGCGTTGATGGGGGAGAGAGAGAGAGGGCAGAGCACACAGGGCACAGCCGGTGTTCAGGGGCCGAGCAGAGTCGAAGAGAGGGAGAGAGAGACGCGCAGAAATCCGCGAGGCGCCGCCATTGCCACGAGGAACGCCGAGAACGGCGTTGGCAGCAGCGCAGGAGAAGCGCGCGAAACCTACAGGGCGTCGCCATCACCACGAGAACCGCCGGGAGCGGCGTTGGCAGCAGCGGGGGAGGAAAGAAAGTGCGGGAGACACCATTTTAAGCCATTGGGAGATGCCATTTTAAACCACACCCAAAATGCCGAAGAGTGGCAGTATCACCGCATTTGACAATGAAGTCGAAGATTGGACTACATATGTCGAACGAATAGAGGTATACTGCAAAGCAAATGAGGTGTCAGATGACAAGAAAGCGTCGGTATTGTTAAATTTAATGGGTGCAAAGACGTATGGTTTATTACGAAATCTAGTAACCCCAACAAAGCCAATTGAAAAGAGTTTTGAAGACATAGTAACGATACTACAAGAACATTTAAACCCCACACCGCTGCTGATAGCAGAAAGATTCAAGTTTCACAAACGGAACCAGCATAAGGATGAAAGCAATGCTGATTATTTAACAGAACTGCTCAAACTATCGAAACACTGCCAGTTTGGAGCGGGACTGGCAGATACCTTAAGGGACAAGTTTGTGTGTTGGCTTCAAAGTGAAGGAACCCAGAAACGGCTTTTATCTGAAAAGGACCTTACGCTGGAAAAGGCTTTCAGCATTGCGGTATCATATGAAGCAGCAGCACGGGGCGCTGCAGAGATACAACAGAGACCGCAAGAATATGGCACAAACGAAATGTCATATGGAACAGAGAAGTGCTATCGCTGCGGCAGAACAACACACAACCAGAATGATTGCTGGTTCAAAGACAAAGTTTGCAGACAGTGTGGAAAAGTAGGACACATAGCACGAGTCTGCAGGTCGGGAAAGAAAACCAGCAATAAGAAACCTACCAAAGAAAAGTACAAGAAGGTACATAAGATGATGGAGAATAGTTCAGACGAACAAAAGAGTGATAACGACTCCGAAAGCAGGGAACTGAGTTGTCTGAAACTACATAATGTGATCATAACGGAGGATCACCGAACCATTTGGGTCACTCTCAAGATAGCAGGGGTCCAGGTAAAGATGGAATTGGACACAGGATCAGCCCTAACAGTCATAAACCGACGGGACTATGAGCGGCTATTCTCACACATACCCTTCAGAGACACAAAAATTATTTTGAAGATGTACACGGGGCAAAAAGTCTACCCCAAAGGAAAAATAAGGGTGACCGTTATATATAACGGTAAGGAAACACCAAAACTAGACCTGTATGTATTGCAAGATGGCGGACCACCATTACTGGGACGTGAATGGATCCGGAAAATACAACTGGATTGGCATTCCATACAGGCACTGACTGTGGCTGACAAAAAGGATGACGACGTCACACCTGGGCAACTGTCAAAGATCCTAACTGACGCGAAAGAAGTGTTCCAGCAAGGACTCGGAACACTAAAAGGCATGACAGCGACGATTAAAATTGAAGAAAACGCAAGCCCAACATTTTTTACGGTCAGACCGGTACCTTATGCCATCCGCCCAGCTGTCGAAGCAGAGCTGGAGAGTCCGGAACGTTCAGGTGTACTGTCCAAGGTAGACTGGAGCAGGTGGGCTACACCCATCGTCCCTGTGATGACAATGTCGTTGAGCAGCACGCCTGGGGAACCAAGGAAGATTCGCATCCGTGGGGACTTTAAGGTTAACAGTGAACCCGGTCCTTCACACCGTACAATATCCACTTCCGCGGATTAAAGATATTTTCGCCTTGCTATCTGGAGGGAAACGCTTCACTAAGATTGATCTGGCCCAGGCGTATCTGCAAATGGAGGTAGAAGAAGCATCAAAAAAACACCTCACAATCAACACCCATAAAGGTCTCTACCAATACAACCGGCTGGTATTCGGGGTAGCATCAGCTCCGGCTATTTGGCAGAGGGCAATGGAACAAGTCCTGCAAGGGATCTCAGGGACCCAGGGACGACATCCTGGTCACGGGCGAAAATGACAGTGATCACCTTGCCAACCTGGAGCAGGCGCTCACTAGATTGCAGGAATGTGGGCTCCGAGCTAACCGCCCCAAATGCGAGTTTTTTAGAAAACAGATCTCGTATTGTGGCCACGTTATCGATAAAGAAGGGTTACATAAGTTCCCAGAGAAGATTGAGGCAGTAGTCAAGGCTCCAGCACCGGAAAATGTGTCACAACTGAGGTCGTTCCTCGGGCTGGTAAACTACTACCATAAGTTCTTGCCAAATTTGTCTACAATACTACACCCACTGAACACCCTACTGCAAACTGGGGTGCCATGGACGTGGAGTGACGAATGTAGACGAGCTTTCCAGAAGAGCAAAACACTAATCACATCGAAAGAGGTATTGGCCCATTACAACCCAGCATTACCAATTCGGTTGGCATGTGATGCGTCACCCTACGGCATTGGAGCGGTGCTGTCGCACAAATTCTCGGACAGCTCAGAGAGGCCAATAGCCTTTGCGTCACGGTCACTAACCTCAGCCGAGCGTAACTACGCCCAGATTGACAGGGAGGCCCTCAGCCTAGTGTGGGGAGTGAAAAAGTTCAATCACTATCTGCACGGGCAGAAATTCACCTTGCTGACTGATCACCAGCCTCTTGTCTCCATTTTTAATCCGAAGAAGGGCGTTCCGGTGATGACGGCGCAACAACTACAAAGATGGTCACTTTTTCTAGGGGCGCACCACTATGAGATTGAATATAATGGCACGAGAGAGCATGGAAATGCTGATGGGCTATCACGCCTGCCACTGCCTACTGCGGAGGAAGCACCAGCAGTGGATCCTGTCAAAATATTCCATTCGACTATCGTTGAATACCTACCGGTAACTAACGCTTGTATCGAAAAGGAAACCGAAATGACCCGACACTGTCTCTGGTATATGATTTGACGGTGAAGGGATGGCCAGCACATGGCAACGCACTGTTGCCAGCATTCTCGACAAGGAGAGAACAGCTGTCAGTGTGCCGGGGGACCTTGATGTGTGGATCCCGAGTGGTAATTCCACCCAAGTTAAGGGATAGAGTGCTCAATGGGCTTCATGAGGGTCATCTGGGAGGGGTAAAAATGAAAAGCCTAGCCAGGGCTTATGTGTGGTGGCCGGGAATCGATAAACAAATCGAGGACCTGACCAAGAGTAGCTCAGGATGCCAGAAAGTCCAAAATGCACCACCACAGGCCCCTCTACACCCATGGGAGTGGCCCTAATCTCCATGGCAACGGGTGCATATTGATTTTGCTGGTCCATTCATGGACTCAATGTTTTTAATAGCCGTGGATGCGCACTCGAAATGGCCTGAGGTCATCAAAATGTCCTCCACCACCATGGAGAAAACTATTGCAGTCCTACGGACCATTTTTGCCAGGAATGGCTTGCCAGAACAGATTTGCTCCGACAACGGACCACAGTTTGTGTCCGAAGAGTTCCGGAGGTTCTTGAAAAAGAATGGGGTAAGGCATTACCGATCCACCCCGTATCATCCAGCCACAAATGGATTGGCTGAGAGGTTCGTACAAACCTTTAAGAAGGCAATAAAGGCTATGTACAATGACAACATTCCACTGCAGCACAAGGTGGACAATTTCCTGTTCGCCTACCGGAATGCGACACATGCAGTCACCAACCAGGCCCCAGCCATGATGTTCTTTAACCGAAGGTTAAGATCTCGCCTGGATTTGCTCAGACCAAACGTACGAAGAGATGTTGAGAGTAAGCAATTCCAGCACATCCATGAGAAGCCAACAAGGAGCTTCAATGTAAGGCAACCAGTCTTGGCCCGCGACTACCGAACAGAAAAATGGCAGCCAGGAACGATATGCACACGGCAGGGCCCACTAATGTACACAGTGGACGTTGGGGAGAGCATCGTGAGACGCCATGCTGACCAGATCCTAAAGTCACAGGAACAAGTCAACCCCATGCCTCGCCCATACGTACCTGGTGATGAACCCAATGTACAGGCCGTATCTACCCCAGAAACAGTAGCATCAGAAGCTGATGAACCAACCGACGACAGGGGGCCAGAATCGCCTCCGCACCAAGAGCAAGACACTCGGGAAAGGCGCTATCCAAAAAGGATCAGGAAGCCTCCCCAAAGACTGAATATATAAATAGACTATTTTCAGCTAATGTTGCATGTTAAAAGTGTTAATTGTAATTAGTTTGATATTTAATTGTTAAATGAGTGTTATGGTACTGTTAATCTAAAAGGGGAGGAATTGTAATGTATATACCTTTAAGGGGGGAACTATCTTTTACAGCTCATGTATACTGCAGTACCAGCAGTGACCACACCTGCATATAGCACTGAGTAGTAACCTGTACAGATCAGTTCTAGTGTGAGCCACATTGAGTAAACACCTGTTGTACCGTTCTCCTGCAGTCTGTGTCTTATTATACACGGACACAACAAGCTGCAGCCAGCAACGTTTACATGAAGCCTGAACCCAAAACGGACGGGCCTCCGGACACTAGCTGTGTGGGTCCGCTGACTTCACGCCTGTTTTGAGAGGAAGTCGAAGATCGCCCCATAGAGTGAAGTCATCCCACCATCCGCACCCCCATGTATAGAAATCCAATAACCTTGTTGCACCAGTTCAGAAAGTCTACAATTTTCTTAATAATTGATATATTTATGCTGTCCTTTGTGTGGTATTCATGAAAATCATGAATGCTCCTCTTGGTCAGAATCCAATATCCACTTCACAGTAAACAGAGTGTTCCACGGATACCAGCCATGCTCCGATACCTCACCAAAGTGGCTATTATTCTTGTGTGCATACAGACAGCGAGTGTTAGCAGGCTTTTCAACTACCAGGGATCATGGCTTAATCCAGTCTTGGCTTGATGTTCAAACGCGTGCACTTACCCAGCAGGGGCCAGCTCAATAGGAGTCAGGAAAGAAAGAAAGACTTACATTTATACAGGACGTCTCAAAGCGCTTTACAGCCAATGAAGTACTTTTGAAGTGTAATCACTGTTGTAATGAGGGAAACGCAGCAGCCAATTTGCACACAACAAGATCCCACAAACAGCAATGTGATAATGACCACATAATGTGTTTTAGTGATGTTGGTTGAGTTAGACAGAAGTGGGAACCTGGCTGATTTGTACTTTCCCTAGCTCACCAGCACTGGGGCCAAATGGGACTTGGTTGAGATCAGTTAACACAACAACAACTTGCATTTATATCATGCCTTTAATGTTGTAAATCATCCCAAGGTGCTTCACATTGGCGTTTATGCCACATAAGGAGATATTCGGACAGGTGACCAAAAGCTTGGTCAAAGAGGTAGGTTTTAAGGAGGGTCTTAAAGGAGGCGTGTGAGGTAGAGAGGCGGAGAGGTTTAGCGAGGGAATTCCAGAACTTGGGGCCTAGACAGCTGAAGGCACAGCCGCCAATGGTGGAACGATGAAAAGTGGGGCTGCGCAAGAGGCCAGAATTGGAGGAGCGCAGAGATCTCGGAGAGTTGTGGGGCTGGTGGAGGTTACATAAGAACATAAGAAGTAGGAGCAGGAGTAGGCCATAAGGCCCCTCGAGTCGGCTCCGCCATTCAATAAGATCATGGCTGATCTTCGACCTCAACTCCACTTTCCTGCCCAATCCCCATATCCCTTGATTCCCCTAGAGTCCAAAAATCTATATATCTCAGAAATTCCTCATCTCAGTCTTAAGAGGCTGACTCCTTATCCTGAGACTATGACCCCTAGTTCTAGGCTCTCCAACCTAGGGAGATAGGGAGGGGCAAAGGATTTGAAAACAAGGATGAGTATATTAAAATTAAGCACAAACTGGCAGCTGAACCTGGGATTGTTTTGGTTTGGTGTAACTCAAAAACATACCGATCAGTGCGTTTACCCATGATACCAATAGGGGAGCTGAAATACATCATTAAGCTATTTAATTCCTTTGATAGGGGAGGTGCATCACTGTCGAGCTCAATCATCATCCAACACACACTTCTTGCCATGGGTAACAAGCAGGGGTATGAATCCTGCCTGATTTTCCCTCCTTAACCCAGGGGAACCACTTGTATCTACAATCAGCTAACTCAGCACAGAGCAGGAGTCGAACCTGGGACCTTCCTGGGTATGTGTGCTTCAGCTACTCAATAGGTTTACTGAGCAATTAGCATAATATTTTAAAAAAAGAACTTCCTGTCCAAAGGGGCTTTTTTTCTGTTAATTTCTTATTTTTGAGAGTCTGGCCTAGAAATTCGGCAATGCAGCACCCATTATTCAGGCACTAAGTGGCCTAATAAGCCACCGATATGGCGGGCATGAAGCACATGGTTACTATGAGCCGGAAGGGTGCTGCCCGCCATAAAGGCCCAAACATCGGCGTGCAGTACCCACGCCTGAAGATTGATACATCTTGAGGCAGCTAGTGCTGGCTGCACTCAGGAAAATCATGTCCTCATATAGTCTAACAGGTAGTCCTTGAAGGGACCGCTGCAGTTTGTCACCAACAAGATAGATCTTAAAATATACTTATCTGAATGTGGAGCCGGGAGGAGCCTCAGCACCACCCCCCCCAATTGCCATCGCTCCCTCCCCCCCCCACCCGATTGCCAATGATCCCTCCCTTCCCAGCCACTGCTCCCTCCCGATCTGGTTGCCCTACCCCCCTGACCCCGTTCCCAACCCGATCGCCGTCCTTCTCGGTTGCACCCTTCCTCACTTACCTGAAGGCCACTCCTGACATTGCAGCGGCCTGATTTTCAATCACGCTTCACTGGCAAGCTGTCTCCATAGCAGGCCAGCTCGATGGGAATGAGGCTGGAGGCCCAATACTAGGAGTGTCTCAGGCCTCAATATTCAGGTGAAGGGATTGTTCCCTGAGTCACCCGCACACCCGAATTTCTAGGCCAGATCTTTTTCTCAACTACTGTCATCTTTGTCTCCTTTTGCTCTGCAACTTTTTTAGTCAAGCAAGGTCAAATCAAATCAAATCAAATCAACTTTTATTGTCATTGTTAGTACAACGAAATGTAGGCTTGCGGCTCCCGAGAGTGTACATTTGGATTAAGACATTTAAACATTCAACATACATTTGGCTTGTAGTATATTAACATAACATAACCATAATAAAGTGCATTGGCAGATGTGCAGGCTTTAGAGTTTGTTTGTGGAGTTCAGTAGGATGACAGCCCTGGGAAAGAAGCTGTTCCTAAATCTGGTTGTACGGGTGCGAATGCATCTGTAGCGTCTCCCAGATGGCAGGAGGGCGAACAGACTGTGGCTGGGGTGGGTAGGGTCTTTGATGATGGACCGTGACCTCCGTAGACAGCGTTTCTGGTATATGTGCTCTATGGTCGGTAGCCGGGTGCCGGTAATGCGTTGGGCAGTTTTGACTGTCCACTGCAGGTGACCTGTTCTTAGGCCTCAGCCAATGTTACAACTGACTGGTGGTAGTGGCAGGGAAGGATTGGCTGACTCCCACTACATGCTCCTCTGCCCACAACAGCATGACTGAACAGGAATCTTGGGGAACTGTGAGAATCCGTGTCCCACCTGTCAGTGAGATACTGAATTGAGGATACAAAAAGGTCTCATTTTTTTGGGGGGTTCCAATTTGCACCGCCCACCCTTCCTCTCTCAAAGGCAGCAACCAGTGCATGATGTCAAATCCCACGAGCAACAGCAGCCCTCGCCAAGAGACGCTTCCTTATCCGTGAGTTTGGGGTGAGAATGTTGACTGCTTCCGTCCACACCGATGTCTCTGCCTGTGAACCTAATAGTTGCTGGTTGACTTTTTGCCCTTCCGCTGCAGAGTCAGCACTGCCACCCTGACTGAGATCAGCCGACACCACACAGACCCCGCTTTTGGTCAGTAGTAAGCCGTGTTGGAGTTATCCGCCGAGGTTTGGGAGAATGGAAATTACCTTTTAACTCACTTTAATCTTGGAAGTGATTCCTCCCCATTGGCAGATTAAGAATAGCTGCTCCTTTATCTCCTTGTTTGAGAAACCATTTTTAAATATTATTTATCAATTCAAAAATATGCTGCACTGCACTATAATTCTCAAACTAAATGTGCGGCTGGTGTAGGCTTGGCTCAGCCGGTAGTGAAACCATCCCAGATAGGAAATCTAAAGGAAGGTCTGATGATTGAACTGTCCACCCTCAATGCGATTGTCTAGTCTTTTCTATGCCAGCCATATGCCGTTCCTGGTTTATTTAGCAGAGCACAGATTTGAATGTAAAAGATATCTGTAACAGTGGGAAACAGTGAAACAAGTACCACACTTCATGCATTAAAAGGAATGTGCGCTAGATCATTGATAACACTGACTAACAATATTACCAGTTCAATGCACAGTGCTCTGAAATGCAGATGCTTTTCCTTTGAACTGAATTTATTGCTTTTCTGTCTAAAGAATGTCTGCACTACTGAAAAATACTTTGTAAGGTCAGGATTGCTAATTGAAATGGAATTAATTGTGCTGTGCATATAATCTGTGGATTTGGCACAGAGCTGAGGGATAGCAGCTCCCCGACTAACAGTATTGGCCTTGTGCTGGCTATACAGAGATACAGTAAACGAGCAGAGGCCTACTGCATGCCTCTAATAAGCAAACATCTGTTTCCTGTTCTGCTGTATTTACGGCATTACGCATTGTTGGTAAATGACAGATAACCGCAGAATATGCTACTGTCAGTATCAATGGCTCCTTTTATGAGCGCATTTGGATCAACTGGGCTTAAATTAACCTCTTTCCACTTAGCAATTTGGCAATAATGCTTTCCTGGTTGTCACTGTATATTGCTGATTGTTAAGAGTTTGCAATGAGCTCACCATAGCCATGTGCCACTGCCAACATCAATACACACCAGAATATCCTACCATTGTAACCACACTACTTGTAGAACGAACTAAAATAGTATTTATCTGATCTTCATGGCATCAATGGCTGAAGCCACGGTGGCAGAGAAAAGTTTCACATATAAGTAAATATCAGGGAGTTGGAGGAGATGGTGTTTTGTGATGAGCATGGCAGTAGTGAGGGTGCAGCCATTAATGATTTGGTTCCAGGATTAAAGGGAGGGGTGCCTGAATTTGCAGACAATATTAAACTAGGAGGCATCGTAAATAATACAGAGGATCAAAGGAAGCTGCAAGGGAATATTGATATGATGGGAGAATTGGCAAAAAATAAGAGGCAGATTGATTTTAATGTCAGTAAATGTGAGGTGATACCTTTTGCTAATATATGGGTCCTTAATTTTCCTGCTATAGACATATTTAATGGCCTCCCAGTGTTTAATGCGTGACATGCTAGATGTGAGAATTTGTTATGCTAATTATAGAAATATCCAAGAGTTAGTTCCTTGTGGTCCACTGAAGGATGCTTGAATCCTGGCAATCTGTGCGGGCATGTGTATGTCAGGGGGGTGAGGAGGGCATGTGTATGTCAGGGGGGTGAGGAGGGCATGTGTATGTCAGGGGGGGTGAGGAGGGCACGTGTATGTCAAGGGGTGAGGAGGGCATGTGTATGTCAGGGGGGTGAGGAGGGCACATGGATGTCAGGGGGGTGAGGAGGGCACATGGATGTCAGGGGGTGAGGAGGGCACGTGTATGTCAGTGGGGTGAGGAGGGCACTTGTGTGTCAGTGGGGTGAGGAGGGCACATGGATGTCAGGGGGGTGAGGAGGGCACATGGATGTCAGGGGGTGAGGAGGGCATGTGTATGTCAGGGGGGTGAGGAGGGCATGTGTATGTCAGGGAGGTGAGGAGGGCACTTGTATGTCAGGGGGGTGAGGAGGGCACATGGATGTCAGGGGGTGAGGAGGGCACGTGTATGTCAGGGGGGTGAGGAGGGCACGTGTATGTCGGGGTGAGGAAGGCATGTGTATGTCAGGGAGTGAGGAGGTCACATGTATGTCGGGGGGGTGAGGAGGGCACATGCATGTCAGGGGGGGTGAGGAGGGCATGTGTATGTCAGGGGGGGTGAGGAGGGCATGTGTATGTCAGGGGGTGAGGAGGGCATGTGTATGTCAGGGGTGAGGAGGGCATGTGTATGTCAGGGGGGTGAGGAGGGCATGTGTATGTCAGGGGGGTGAGGAGGGCATGTGTATGTCAGGGGGCTGAGGAGGGCATGTGTATGTCAGGGGGGTGAGGAGGGCATGTGTATGTCAGGGGGGTGAGGAGGGCACATGGATGTCAGGGGGGTGAGGAGGGCACATGTATGTCAGGGGGTGAGGAGGGCACATGGATGTCAGGGGGGTGAGGAGGGCACATGAATGTCAGGGGGGTGAGGAGGGCACGTGTATGTCAGGGGGTGAGGAGGGCATGTGTATGTCAGGGGGTGAGGAGGGCATGTGTATGTCAGGGGGTGAGGAGGGCACGTGTATGTCAGGGGGGGTGAGGAGGGCATGTGTATGTCAGGGGGGTGAGGAAGGCATGTGTATGTCAGGGGGTGAGGAGGGCATGTGTATGTCAGGGGGGTGAGGAGGGCATGTGTATGTCAGGGGGGTGAGGAGGGCATGTGTATGTCAGGGGGGTGAGGAGGGCATGTGTATGTCAGGGGGGTGAGGAGGGCACATGGATGTCACGGGGGTGAGGAGGGCACATGGATGTCAGGGGGGTGAGGAGGGCACGTGTATGTCAGGGGGTGAGGAGGGCATGTATTTGTCAGGGGGGTGACGAGGGCATGTGTATGTCAGGGGGGTGAGGAGGGCATGTGAATGTCGGGGGTGAGGAGGGCATGTGTATGTCAGGGGGGTGAGGAGGGCATGTGTATGTCAGGGGGTGAGGAGGACATGTGTATGTCAGGGGGGTGAGGAGGGCATGTGTATGTCAGGGGGGTGAGGAGGGCAGGTGTATGTCAGGGGGTGAGAAGGGCATGTGTAGGTCAGGGGGGTGAGGAGGGCACATGTATGTCAGGGGGGGTGAGGAGGGCACATGTATGTCAGGGGGTGAGGAGGGCACGTGTATGTCGGGGTGAGGAGGGCACATGTATGTCAGGGGGGTGAGGAGGGCACATGTATGTCAGGGGGTGAGGAGGGCATGTGTATGTCAGGGGGTGAGGAGGGCATGTGTATGTCAGGGGGGTGAGGAGGGCATGTGTATGTCAGGGGGTGAGGAGGGCACATGTATGTCAGGGGGGGTGAGGAGGGCATCTGTATGTCGGGGATGAGGAGGGCATGTGTATGTCGGGGGTGAAGAGGGCACGTGTATGTCAGGGGGTGAGGAGGGCATGTGTATGTCAGGGGGTGAGGAGGGCACATGTATGTCAGGGGGGTGAGGAGGGCACATGTATGTCATGGGGGTGAGGAGGGCATGTGTATGTCAGGGGGGTGAAGAGGGCACGTGTATGTCAGGGGGTGAGGAGGGCATGTGTATGTCAGGGGGGTGAGGAGGGCACATGTATGTCAGGGGGGTGAGGAGGGCACATGGATGTCAGGGGGGTGAGGAGGGCACATGGATGTCGGGGGTGAGGAGAGCACGTGTATGTCAGGGGGGTGAGGAGGGCACGTGTATGTCAGGGGGTGAGGAGGGCATGTGTATGTCAGGGGGGTGAGGAGGGCATGTGTATGTCAGGGGGTGAGGAGGGCATGTGTATGTCAGGGGGTGAGGAGGGCACATGTATGTCAGGGGGGGTGAGGAGGGCATGTGTATGTCAGGGGGGTGAGGAGGGCATGTGTATGTCAGGGGGTGAGGAGGGCATGTGTATGTCAGGGGGGTGAGGAGGGCATGTGTATGTCAGGGGGGTGAGGAGGGCATGTGTATGTCGGGGGTGAGGAGGGCACATGGATGTCACGGGGGTGAGGAGGGCACATGGATGTCAGGGGGGTGAGGAGGGCACGTGTATGTCAGGGGGTGAGGAGGGCATGTATTTGTCAGGGGGGTGAGGAGGGCATGTGTATGTCAGGGGGGTGAGGAGGGCATGTGAATGTCAGGGGGGTGAGGAGGGCATGTGTATGTCAGGGGGGTGAGGAGGGCATGTGTATGTCAGGGGGTGAGGAGGACATGTGTATGTCAGGGGGGTGAGGAGGGCATGTGTATGTCAGGGGGGTGAGGAGGGCAGGTGTATGTCGGGGTGAGAAGGGCATGTGTAGGTCAGGGGGGTGAGGAGGGCACATGTATGTCAGGGGGGGTGAGGAGGGCACATGTATGTCAGGGGGTGAGGAGGGCACGTGTATGTCGGGGTGAGGAGGGCACATGTATGTCAGGGGGGTGAGGAGGGCACATGTATGTCAGGGGGTGAGGAGGGCATGTGTATGTCAGGGGGTGAGGAGGGCATGTGTATGTCAGGGGGGTGAGGAGGGCATGTGTATGTCAGGGGGTGAGGAGGGCACATGTATGTCAGGGGGGGTGAGGAGGGCATCTGTATGTCAGGGGGGTGAGGGGGGCATGTGTATGTCAGGCGGGTGAGGAGGGCATGTGTATGTCAGGGGGTGAGGAGGGCATGTGTATGTCAGGGAGGTGAGGAGGGCATGTGTATGTCAGGGGGGTGAGGAGGGCACATGTATGTCAGGGGGGTGAGGAGGGCACATGTATGTCAGGGGGTGAGGAGGGCACGTGTATGTCAGGGGGTGAGGAGGGCACATGTATGTCATGGGGGTGAGGAGGGCATGTGTATGTCAGGGGGGTGAAGAGGGCACGTGTATGTCAGGGGGTGAGGAGGGCATGTGTATGTCGGGGGTGAGGAGGGCACATGTATGTCAGGGGGGTGAGGAGGGCACATGTATGTCATGGGGGTGAGGAGGGCATGTGTATGTCAGGGGGGTGAAGAGGGCACGTGTATGTCAGGGGGTGAGGAGGGCATGTGTATGTCGGGGGTGAGGAGGGCACATGTATGTCAGGGGGGTGAGGAGGGCACATGGATGTCAGGGGGGTGAGGAGGGCACATGGATGTCAGGGGGGTGAGGAGAGCACGTGTATGTCAGGGGGGTGAGGAGGGCACGTGTATGTCAGGGGGTGAGGAGGGCATGTGTATGTCAGGGGGGTGAGGAGGGCATGTGTATGTCAGGGGGTGAGGAGGGCATGTGTATGTCAGGGGGTGAGGAGGGCACATGTATGTCGGGGGGGTGAGGAGGGTACATGCATGTCAGGGGGGGTGAGGAGGGCATGTGTATGTCAGGGGGGGTGAGGAGGGCATGTGTATGTCAGGGGGTGAGGAGGGCATGTGTATGTCGGGGGTGAGGAGGGCATGTGTATGTCAGGGGGGTGAGGAGGGCATGTGTATGTCAGGGGGGGTGAGGAGGGCATGTGTATGTCAGGGGGGTGAGGTGGGCATGTGTATGTCAGGGGGGTGAGGAGGGCATGTGTATGTCAGGGGGTGAGGAGGGCATGTGTACGTCAGGGGGGTGAGGAGGGCATGTGTATGTCAGGGGGGTGAGGAGGGCATGTGTATGTCAGGGGGGGTGAGGAGGGCATGTGTATGTCAGGGGGGTGAGGAGGGCACATGGATGTCACGGGGGTGAGGAGGGCACATGGATGTCAGGGGGGTGAGGAGGGCACGTGTATGTCAGGGGGTGAGGAGGGCACGTGTATGTCAGGGGGGGTGAGGAGGGCATTTGTATGTCAGGGGGGTGAGGAGGGCATGTGTATGTCGGGGTGAGGAGGGCATGTATATGTCAGGGGGGTGAGGAGGGCATGTGTATGTCAGGGGGGTGAGGAGGGCATGTGTATGTCAGGGGTGAGGAGGGCATGTGTATGTCAGGGGGGTGAGGAGGGCATGTGTATGTCAGGGGGGTGAGGAGGGCATGTGTATGTCGGGGTGAGGAGGGCATGTGTAGGTCAGGGGGGTGAGGAGGGCACATGTATGTCAGGGGGGTGAGGAGGGCACATGCATGTCAGGGGGGTGAGGAGGGCACGTGTATGTCAGGGGGTGAGGAGGGCACATGTATGTCAGGGGGTGAGGAGGGCACATGTATGTCAGGGGGGTGATGAGGGCATGTGTATGTCAGGGGGTGAGGAGGGCATGTGTATGTCAGGGGGGTGAGGAGGGCATGTGTATGTCAGGGGGTGAGGAGGGCACATGTATGTCAGGGGGGTGAGGAGGGCATCTGTATGTCAGGGGGGTGAGGGGGCATGTGTATGTCAGGGGGGTGAGGAGGGCACGTGTATGTCAGGGGGTGAGGAGGGCACGTGTATGTCAGGGGGGTGAGGAGGGCACATGTATGTCAGGGGGTGAGGAGGGCACATGTATGTCAGGGGGGGTGAGGGGGCATGTGTATGTCAGGGGGGTGAGGAGGGCACGTGTATGTCAGGGGGTGAGGAGGGCACGTGTATGTCAGGGGGGTGAGGAGGGCACGTGTATGTCAGGGGGGTGAGGAGGGCACATGTATGTCAGGGGGTGAGGAGGGCACATGTATGTCAGGGGGGTGAGGAGGGCACATGACTTCTGTAGTGGTTAAACTTTCACTGTTGTTAATGCCAGGTTAATCAGAGGGTGGGGTCTATCTGTGATCCCTGGTTGTCGGAGTAAGAAAATAGTAACCTGACTGACCTAAAATGTTTGCTCCTAATTTCTTCCCCTATCTCCTGGGACATAAACTGAATGTTTGATGCCATTGTTATTGATAATGTGCCCATATCTGAATGCAGTCAATTCATGTTAAGATGGAAAAAGTCAAGAACCTGTTTCCTCGTGGTCTGGCGGTAATCCATTGTATTCGGTGGTCTACAGAAAGGAGCTTCTGATAGCCAATGATTTAGAGCTGGAATGTGGATCCATTTGGCCTAACTGTGTTTAGGTCCCTGATGATTTACCCAGTGAGCAACTGAGCCATATAGACCAGTAACTCCCCAGGTTCAATCCCCAGTCTATGCTGAGTTAGCTGATCTCAGCCATGGCAGGCAAAAGGGTGCTTCAATTGGCCTCAGTACCACTGCGTAAAGGAAAAGGCAAATCCTTCAGCGTTCCTACTCCTAATCACCTCTGATGGAAATGAAAAGTGTAGACACTGGGTGAGGATGCAATCAGGCTCAGCGATGATACCCTCCACAGTCAAATAGCCTCACTGTCAAGGCACCCAGGTGAATATTTTCCATATGGGTGAGGTACCAGAGGGTGCCCAGTGCCTATAGAACTATAGGCCATCAAGAAGTCAGCACATTGAAAAAAGGAAAAGAAAGGAGAGCAGAAACTTGGCAGAATGGATCATGTATCCATTTCCCTGCTGGAATAGGGGAAGAGGAGACACTGTCATCAATCCTTCCCACTGTAGAGGTCAACGCGGCTCATCTTTATCCAGTGATACAGCGAAGACAGGGAGCAACATGTCCATGTCCCAGGTACATTTGCACTGATCTATTGGATCTGCTTTTGACTTTATCTGTAGGTTTGGATAACCAGAGCTGAAAACAGACCCTCAAAATAAGGTAAATTGTCATCTCAGTAGACAATAGGGGATGAGTTTCCATGGGGGTTCTTCCGACCATCCACCGTAACTCTGGTGAAAGGGTCATGGACCCCACAAAAAACACTGTAAATGGAGCCTACGCAGTTTTTACAGGGTTTCTGTGGCTATTGTGGCAGACAAGTGGGAGAATCCTCACAAAAACTCATCCTCATGGCCTGTAAGGGACAACAACACCCGATGGACTCTGGACCATATCCTTCTGATTCTTTGCCTTTCAAAAAGGTGAAAAGTTCTGACTCAACATGCTGACATTGATGCTTCCCCGGGAAAGATATATTGGCCTTGGAGTGGGTACAGTGTAAATTCACCAGATTGATACCAGGGCTTAAAGGGTTAAATTATGAGGACAGGGAGCAGAAACTTGGCTTGTATTCCCTTGAGTTAAAAAGGTTGAAGGGTCATTCACTCGAGATGTTTATATAATGATAAAGGGATTTGATAAGGCAGATATAGAGAAATTATTTCCTCTAATGGAGGAATTCGGAACGAGGGGACATAACCTTAAAATTAGAGCTAGGCCATTGACGAGTGAAATCAGGAAGCATCTTTTTCACACAATGGGTTGCTCCCCCAAAAGGCCCAATTAAAATTTTCAAGACTGAGATCGATAGATTTTTGTTGGGTAAGGCACATCAAGAGATATGGAACCAAGGCAGGTAACTGGAGTTGAGGTGCAGATCAGCCATGATCTAATTGAATGGCAGAACAGGCTCAAGGGGTTGATTGGCCTACTCCTGTTCCTATGCTTCTGATAGATGACCATTTATTGTTACTGAGTCACTGGCGTAAATAGTACAAATGGTGATTCAAGGCCTTGGACCATTCCATGTTTTACCATTTTAGTTAATCTGTGTTTTTAAAAGTACTTGATATACCGCCTCTTGTGTTTTCCACTGTCCCACTAATGAATTTTCAGTGCCTTTAGTACAAAATGTGTAAAATTCACTGATATTAATGGACTTCTGTACATTTCTGATGATCTGAACACTCTGGTATGTTTGCCATTTTCCTGGAGGAAAAATTGAGTAAATTGAGAAAAGTAGGAACATTTATAGAATTAATGAATTTGTTGTGGGAACCTGGGACAAATTGAGTTACTTCAATTCCAACCTAAAAACAACATCGGCAAATGATGACAAGCTTGAGCTCTCCTCCAGTATCTGTCACGTTTCAGGATTTTTTCTTCAATGGAAAGGATTTGGGAATGAGCAACGTTTAAATGTTATGTTTTAAAACAAGGTGCTCACAATCTATGTTAATGAGGATCAATTGTCTCATCTCTGCTTATTAGCACAGGATGTCTCTTATTCATTTGGAGGATAGGAGGGCCAGTTTTATTGACAAGTCTAATGGTGAATGGCCGATTGGGGGAGGAGTCAGAGGCACAGAGGAAAGAGACAAAGGGAGACATAGGCAGTCAGTCAGCCAGCCTTGCCAGCAATGCCCACATCCCAGGAACGAATAAAAAAAAACCTTGGCCTAGCAAAGGGAAAGTTGTTCTTCTCAAGCCTGGAGCTTGCCAGTTGCAAGAGGCTCACCAAGAAAAGTTAAGCAAGCCCGCTAATAAGGATAGAGTGGTGCTTTATTACTTTTCTTGTTCTCAAGAAGGGTTCTGTACTTAGTTGAACCAGGGCAGGATTATATCTGATACTCTGTATGCTCACTTGCTGTAGATAAAATAAAACCACTTCACGATTAAGTTGTGTTTCAGTCCACCTTCAGAAAGGTTGGAGAATTGTGTGTGAGGGCACATGTGAAAGACACAATATCCAGTTCAGATCACAAGGGAGATCATATTGTTACACTTCTGGGTTACACTATTGTATAATTAGATATGTTATAATGGTCAGCGCCATCACCTTGGTCAAAGTGTAGATGTTTGGTTAAAAATTCATCTGCTTCTCAAAGATGGGGGGCACCCCCACTTAACAGCATCAGCTGGGCACAGGATGCAGGAACCCTATAATTTGTGAACATATTTTTAAACTCCTGCTTGGTTGATGGCTCAACTAGTGGAAGCAGTGAGAGCTAAGCCATAAAACCAGGAATCCCCCAGCATCTAAATTAGCTCACCTCAGCTAAGGGAGGTAGTGAAATATTACAGATCGCCTCACCATTAGAGAGGGGAAAGTCAGCCAGATTCCTTTTACTGATTGTTTACCAGTGACCCTGATGGAAGTACCTGTATGTAGACATCAAGCGAGGACAGGTTCAGGCTTGGCTGTGATAGCCTGCTGTGCTTACTCTCGAGAGTCATGTATGGAGTTGTCACCTGAGAGAAGAAGAAGACGACTTAGAAACATAGAAGATAGGAGCAGGAGTAGGCCATTCGGCCCCTCGAGCCCGCTCCGCCATTTAATGAGACCATGGCTGATCATCCAAATTCAGTACCCTGTCCCTGCTTTCTCCCCATATCCCTTGATCCCTTTAGCCTCAAGAAATATATCCAACTCCTTCTTGAATATATTTAATGAATTGGCCTCAACTGCCTTCTGTGGTAGAGAATTCCACAGGTTCACCACTCTCTGGGTGAAGAAATTCCTCCTCATCTCTGTCCTAAATGGCTTACCCCTTATCCTTAGACTGTGACCCCTGGTTCTGGACTCCCCGGCCATCAGGAACATCCTTCCTGCATCTAGTCTGTCTAGTCTTGTTAGAATTTTATAAGTTTCAATGAGATCCCCTCTCATTCTTCTAAACTCTAGCGAATATAAGCCTAATCGACCCAATCTCTCCTCATACGTCATTCCTGCCATCCCAGGCATCAGTCTGGTGAATCTTCACTGCACTCCCTCCATGGCAAGGACATCCTTCCTCAGATAAGACGACCAAAACTGCACACAATACTCAAGGTGTGGTCTCACCAAGGTCCTGTACAACTGCAGCAAGACATCCTTGCTCCTGTACTCAAATCCTCTCGCTATGAAGGCCAACATACCATTTGCCTTCTTAACCGCCTGCTGCACCTGCATGCTTACCTTCAGTGACTGGTGCACAAGGGCACCCAGGTCTCGTTGCACTTCCCCTTTTCCCAATCTATTGCCGTTCAGATAATAATCTGTCTTCCTGTTTTTGCCGCCAAAGTGGATAACCTCGCATTTATCCACATTATACTGCATTTGCCATGCATCTGCCCAATCACCTAACCTGTCCAAATCATACTGGAGTTTCTCTGCATCCTCCTCACAGCACACACGCCCACCCAGCTTTGTGTTGTCTGCAAACTTGGAGATATTACATCTAGTCCCCTTGTCTAGATTATTTATACATATTGGCCTAGAAATTCACTGGCCTTAGCGCCGCTTTTGAGGCGCTAGAGGGCCTAGCGCTGAAGTTATGGCCAGTTTAGAAATTGACAGGGGCCCTAAATCGGCGTTAGGCCGGTAGCGCTGCGCCGGCACCGATGACGTCATCGGTGTGCGCAGCGTCCCGGTTGCCATGGTAACCCGCCCGAACTCGGAAATTGAGTTGCGGCCACCTCGCCCGTGGCAGCCGCAAGCAACGTTCTGGCAGAGGTGCCTTACAGAACTTTGCGCCGGCGCATTAAAGGCCCCGCGGCGGCCGGCCGCTTTCCCGCCGGCCGCCTGGCCGCAGCTCCCTCCCCGGACTTCCCCCCCCCCACCCCCGGAACAGAAACAAGCCCGGCACTTGTCCGAGGTGCCGGGCTCATTTTTAAAAAGATTTATCGCGGGCCGCGGCCGGGTGCAGGCAGCTCCTCCTTAACGGAAGGAGGAGGCCTGCACTTCCCGAGCCTGCCGCACCGCAGCGGGCGCCGCAGCGCCGGAATAGCGCCGCAATGCGGCGCGTGGCGCCAGTTTTGAGGCGCTGAGACCCCTCAGTAGCGCCGGCAGCCGTTTGGGCGCGGCGCTACTGAATTTTTGGCGCCGCAGGGGGACTTAGCGCCGGCACTAACTTCCGGCGCTAAAGCCCTCGCTGCGCCAAAACTGAATTTCTAGGCCATTGTGAATAGCTGGGGTCCTAGCACTGATCCCTGCGGTACCCCACTAGTCACTGCCTACCACTCGGAAAAAGACCCGTTTATTCCAACTCTTTGCTTCCTGTCTGCCAACCAGTTCTCTATCCAAGACAGTACCTTACCCCCAATCCCATGTGCTTTAACTTTACACACTAGTCTCTTATGCAGGACCTTAAAGAAAGCCTTCTGAAAGTCCAAATACACCACATCCACTGGTTCTCCCTTATCTATTCTACCAGTTACATCCTTAAAAAATTCCAGTAGATTAGTCAAGCATGATTTACCTTTTGTAAATCCATGTTGACTTTGTCCGATCCTGTCACTGTTTTCCAAGTGCTCTGCTATTACATCTTTTATAATGGACTCTAGCATTTTCCCCACTACCGATGTCAGGCTTACTGGTCTATAATTCCCCGTTTTTTCTCTACCACCCTTTTTAAATAGTGGGGTTACATTAGCTATCCTCCAATCCATGGGAACTGTTCCAGAGTCTATAGAATTTTGCATTTATATAGCGCCTTTCACAACCGCTGGACGTCTCAAAGCGCTTTACAGCCAATGAAGTACTTTTGAAGTAGAGTCACTGTTGTAATGTGGGAAACGTGGCAGCCAATTTGTGCACAGCAAGGTCCCATAAACAGCAATGTGATAATGACCAGATAATCTGTTTTTGTTATGTTGGTTGAGGGATAAATATTGGCCAGGGCATCAGGGATAACTCCCCTGCTCTTCTTCGAAATAGTGCCATGGGATCTTTTACATCCTCCTGAGAGAGCAGACGGGGCCTCGGTTTAACCTCTCATCCGAAAGACGGAACCTCCAACAGTGCAGCACTCCACTGGAGTTTCAGCCTAGCCGAGCTTTATGTGCTCAAGTCCCTGGAGTGGGACTTGAACTCACGACCTTCTGATTCAGAGGCGAGTGTGCTACCCACTGAGCCACAGCTGACACGAGAGAGGGACTAGAAGGAGACGAACAGTGAAATCCTACTCTGGCATGGGATTCAACCTCTTAAAGAGAGGAGGAGGCAAGGAGAGAAAAATGGTGGGAAAAAAAGATGCAGAAATGTCTTATGAGATAAATGTAAATTAAAATTTAATTAAAAAAATTATGAAAAATAATGTACACATTCTTTTAAGACCTACAGTGAATTATGAAAGTTCTCATGAGAAGAAACTCATGATAGCAGTACACAAACATTACATTAATCAGTTAATTATGTGCCTAATGATTGGGTTAGGTGTATAAACATTTCAGAAAATATAGTGTACACCCTTCAGCAATAAGTCACACATATGGATTCATGTTACTTTTACTGAAGTAAACTTATGCACTGCAGGCAATGGAAACCATACCAATGATCAGAAACTGAACGCAATTGGTCATCTGTCTGAAAAATCACCTTGCAGCCCAGTGATGCAGCTATTGAGCTGCAGCATTTCAGTCTAATGTGACGGCCTGGAGATAAGCCAAACATCACCCATTTCAAGGAGCACTCACTTGACAGACAACCGTTCGCTCCAGTCATTCAAGTCACTCAACTGTCCCCCAACCATGGTCTGCACCAGCATGGAGGCCTGAACTCTGACCTTACTTTATTGCATAACTATATAGGAATCCTTGTAGCTGTTAAAAGTCATAACTGGGTATGTGCAGTCTTTGCAGAACCGTCGAAAACAATATGGTAAATGGCCAATATAACCATCACTCAGGGCACTGAATTGCCACTCAAGCAGTCACACACATCCAACCAGTTAACCTCAGATGATGAACCAGGGTCACACCTGGAGCACTGCGTACAGTTCTGGTCGCCATATTATAAAAAGGATATAGAGGCACTGGAGAGGATGCAGAGAAGATTTACTAGGATGATACCAGAAATTCGAGGGTATACATATCAGGAAAGGATGAACAGGCTGGGTCTCTTTTCTCTTGAAAAGAGAAGGCTGTAAGATTCGAAAATTTTCAGCAAAAATCACGCAAGAAAACTGGATAAAATAAGACTGTTTATTGACCAAAGTAAGCTTGCACAGAAAAACCTTTGATAAAAGGGCATACAAAATGGCCGCCAGGCCCCGTGATAAGTTTCTGAACCAGTTTATTTCTGTTACTGCAAGCTAGACAGGCTTGTGGATTGAAGACAGTAAACCCGCGAAAGCCAGTATCTGGGAACCGAAACTCAGAGCAACAGCATACATATTCAATGGATTATAAGTACAGGATGGGGCCCATCAAGATATGGGCGGACAATGTAAAAACACTTATACCCATTTATCGTACAAAGGAAAAACCGTTTAGCAGCCATCAAGGAAAATGTCCGGACCGATCAATATGCGAACCGAGCCGCGGTGACAATGCAAAGGACATTAACAGACATTATCGGCCAGGAAGGCCAGTTCAAGTTATCACCGGCTCCGTTACAAGACAAAGCGCCCCTGCAGAGATCTCTGCCCGCCAAAATTAATACAAAGACAGGACTATGATTTGGCGGGAGATAAGACTGTCCCAAAAGAGTATAACTATGGATTGAAAGTCCATCTAAGTTACTTCTTCACTGCTACGGCTTCTTGTTGGGCAACTTCAGGCTTCCATTTCTTCAAGAACTTTCTTCTACGAGGAACGAACGAAGGGCGGACGGTGCCCGGATCGGCGCCTCTTCCACTTCGGCAGATCGATGAAAACGTTTTCGTCTTTTTAAAGACGGACGGTTTCGGAAAAAGGACAACGTGGCCGGTGTTCAGCCAAACAAGGCTCGGCCACGACGAGAAGACGACAAGGGTGGCCCGGGTACTGGGGTCGGGAGATCATCGACGACCCAGGCCGACGGAGAAGAAACCCTCTGGAGAACCGGCGATCGATGCCACAAGATTCTCCCATGTGCATAACCTGCATCTAGGTCTACTCCACGAACAAAAATCCACGACAGGCCTAGTGGATCTCAACCTTGACGAGCGCTCATCGAGGCTGGGTCTACCCCACCGCCTCGAGGGAGGAGAGAATATCGACTGCGCCAGAAGCTTCCAATCCACGTGACGACGGGAAGCGGTGTCAAAAAGGCTGCGAACCCCTTTTCGTGATTTCGAGAGTGGTGAGCATGATCCCAAGTTCCCCAGGTCGAAACTTAGTTTAGGTATAGGGGAGGGAGTTAAGGGAAATCGTAATGTGTTTCCCCTTTTACGATGTGCCGTGTGTTCCCCATTTCCATAGAGTCAAGTTCATAAATTTGTGCATGATTGTAGTTACTTTAATCTGTGCCTATGACATGTATTTTGTAATGCTTCAAACTGTTCAAAAATAAAAGCATCCATTTCGTGCTATTCAGCCTGGTCTATTGAGTCCTCTTCTCTGCACTACTGTTCTCTGCATCTAAGTCCAAGGTCTAGAACCGTAGGGGGGGGTGGGTCGAACCACTCAAGGGTAATTCTTGCACGAAGCCTGGCAGGGGGCCAGAACGGGCAAGAGAGCAGGAAAAAAACCCCTACAAGGCTGAGGGGTGACCTAATAGAGGTCTTTAAAATTATGAAAGGTTTTGATAGAGTGGATACAGAGAGAATGTTTCCACCAGAGGCCATCAATATAAGAAAGCCACCAAGAAATCCAATAGGAAATTCAGAAGAAACTTCTTTACCCAGAGAGTGGTGAGAATGTGGAACTCGCTACCACAGGGAGTGGTTGAAGCAAATAGTATAGATGCATTTAAGGGGAGGCTAGACAAGCATATGAGGGAGAAGGGAATAGAGGGTTACGCTGATAGATTTAGATGAGGAAAGACGGGAGGAGGCTCGAGTGGAGCATAAACGCCGGCACGGACTGGTTGGGCCGAATGGCCTGTTTCTGTGTCGTATATCCTATGTAATCCTGTTTAATCCGATGAACTGAATGACTGCAGCTTGGGGTGTTCGTGAGTGGCTGCTTCACTTTTATTTTCCTGTATCTCTCTTTTGGAAAATATGTCACTTCACACAAACCAACATGAACACTCCCATTGTTCTGAAAGCTCTCAGCCAAAAAAAATAGATTGTTATTTCCTGAAGGTGTTTTACTAGAGAAGAAAATGTACTTTTAATCTCTTTGGATGTAAATTCCAAACTCATATTTATCTTCTTTACTCCGAACAGTTGTGTGGGTGGAAAGTGCTTTCTCTACCCTGAGGTCAGAAATTCTAAACACGCAGGCTTGACCTGTGGTACCTGCCCTTCATTAAGATATAAAAAGCAGCAGACTGTGGAACCCTGTGTAAGCACTGATAGGGGAGTCTTTGTCAATCAGCTTCCTGTGTGATGGCCCCTTAAAAACACAAACTGACCTCTTTTACTGCTTCCCTTTTCAGATGAAGGGCTAATGGTTTTATACAATGGAGGAGATATTAATCAATCCCATCGATCTCTGAAAGGTTCAGAGAAACACCTGCTGACAGGATGCCGAGATCCCCTTCAGGCCAAAAAGGCTGGTTGCGCCATTTTAGAGGGACTGCTTTCACGATGCAATTTAATTCATAATAAATAAACACTACAGGCATTATATATTATGCTGGCAAATTAATACTATTTTATTAGCATGCTCTGGATTTGAAGCCTTATGCCAGTGATGTAAACCCTCTGATGTCACAAGATGCACATGCCCACAAGCCTGGCAATGACTGTTGGGGTTAGGTGGAACTGTGCCAATAGACTGTGACAGAGCGGCGGTACAGGGGTTTGGTGCAGCACACAGTCCCTGTCCTTACCACACATCACGCCAACCTACTGTTCAGAGGACAAGACTTGAGTGTGCTATTATGCTGAAGATTAGTGTTGTTAAGTTTATTATTATAGGTACGTAAGTGGAAAGTGCATCATTATGGTGATTCTATAAACTGCCGTTCTCAGTGGAGAGTGGCGCCCATGGCGAACACATCTCAGGACATCACGGGTGCAATATATTAAAATATATGGGCAGAAAATCAAGGGCTGATCTCTGTGATGCTCCTCACTGTGCCACTAGGGAAGTGCCGGATCCTGAAATCGCTACTCATATTCCCAAGTGTAAACCCGGACTTCTGGATTTCCCGTGTGAGACTCTGCCCCAACCCCCAGCCTACGCAGCCTGTCCCTGTCAATATCCAGGCCTATATTACTGCACTAGTAATCCAGAGGCCTGGACTAATAATAATCCAGAGAACATGAATTCATATACCGCTATAACAGCTTGAGAATTTGAATTCAGTTTTTTTTAAATCCGGAAATAAAATTCTGGTATCAGTAGAAGTGACCAGCTATTGGATTGTTTTAAAAAAAAAACAACTGGTTCGCTAATATCCTTCAGGGAATGAAACCTGTTGTCTTTACCCGGTCTGCCCTATATGTGACTCCAGTCCCACACTAACATGGTTGACTCTTAACTGCCCTCTGCAGTGTTCTAGCAAACCACTCAATTATATCAAACCACTACCAGCGGTTCAAGAAGGCTCACCACTTCTCAGGGCAACTAGGGATGGGCAATAGATGCCAGCTTTGCTAGCAATGCCCACATCTGAAAATAAAAAAACACCACTGGCTAGTGCTAGTCCGCTGGTGGGCCTTTAGCAGCTTTTATATTGTGCTAAGTGCTATGCTAGTGCCGGCAGCTCCCACGGGATACACTGTGCAACCAACGGCAAAACCTAAACAAACTTGCTACATTCACTGAGGCCGCCGGCTGGAGACCTGTCTTTTACCAGGCCGCCAACCTTAGCAAATCTGGGAAGTTTACAATGGTGCACGGAAACCAGCAGCACTGGTGTGGCACTGGGTACAATGTAAAAACAGTTTCTGAATATTGTAGCTTCAAATAATCCATGCTTAGCTCGCTTGTACAGTTCTAGGGTTTCCACTGGGAAAGGAACAATTGATTACTAGCTGGGCTGACACTCCGTTGCAGTACTGAGGGAGTGCTGCACTGTTGGAGGTGCTGTCTTTCAGATGAGACGTTAAACCAAGGCTCTATCTGTCCTCCCAGGTGGATGTAAAAGATCCTGTGCAATGGGAACCTTTACTGATCTGGACGCTCGCTGAGGCCCCGGAAATAGGGTGCCCTCCCATTGACCCCGGCTAACTCCACTGGGCCAACCTGGCCAATGGCCTTCACATTTTGTCTTCACAGGGTCCAGGCCAGCAGAGAGCCAGATATGTGTCATCTGATATAAGGTACCTGCGGCTACCATGGATCAGAGGAACGGTAAAGCCAATGACAGTACTGGTCAGTTATGGGCTCCAATCTGCCTCCAGCTCTTTTTTTATTTATTCATTCATTCATTCACAGGACGTGGGTGTCACTGCCAAGGCCAGCATCCACCGCCCATCCCCAATTGCCCCCGATAAGGCAGTGGTGAGTCACCCTCCCGAACTGCTGCAGTCCATCGTAGTTTTTTTTTGTTACGACAGAGTGGCTTGCTAGTGGCCATTTCAGAGGGCAGTTAAGAGTCAACTACATTACTGTGGATCTAGAGTCACACATAGGCCAGACCAGGTAAGGACGGCAGGTTTCCTTCCCTAAAGGGCATTAGTGAACCAGTTGGGATTTTACAGCAATCCGATAGTTTCATGGTCACTTTCTTCTGCAATATGTAAACACAGAGAGCTGACTCTGTGCATTTTATTTCTGGGTTTTCATATAAAAATGGAGCCCACAGTGCCACTAAGATGGGCTCCCTAGTCTGAGTGTAAAAATAGATGAGTTTAACATGGTCATTGTGCTCCCAAAACTGTGCCAAGCACAAATGCAAAGTAACAATAACTTGCATTTATATAGTGTCTTTAACATAGTAAAACATCCCAAGGCATTTCACATGTGTGTAATCGGACAAAAATTAACACTGAGCCAAAGAAGGAGATGTTGAGTAAGGTGATTTAAAAGCTCGGTCAAAGAGGTAGGTTTTAAGAAGCATCAAGTGGAGAGGCGGAGAGGTTCAGCACCTTTACAGAACCCAGCTGGGTTTGCTGTGGGCAGCACAGACCCCACTGCACGATAGCATGGCATCCCATTGCTCCCACTGCTCTTGTCCTCTTGTCGTTGGCTTACCTTCCAGCGAAGCTGCTTTCTCCCAACTGGTCTTCTCTGCTGTTTCTGTTCCCTGTGACACAAAACACACAGAAGCAAAATAAAAGATAGCCGGTGTAAATAAAAAAAAATACAGAGACAATGGGGGCAACTTTCACCCTGTGGAACTGGTTTAGAACCCATCCCATGGGAATGAAAATTGGGCAGGTTCTGCAACAGGCAGGTGATCTGCTCCATCAGACTACCGCCCAAAATGATCAACATGTGCAGGTGGAAGCAAACATTGAGGTCCTTTATTTGCTACAGGAGCAGTGTGGTTACAGTTGCAAAAATGGTTAATTTTACTTGTTATGACTGCCGACATAGAAGCTGCACATGAATTATCACACAGAATTGTTTAATGTTGTAATCCCGAACAGGCTGCCTTCTCTCACTAACTCACAAATGAAGAGGCTGACATGTCCAGCAAGTTACATTGGGGAAAAGTAAGTTGACTAATAACTCTGGAATTTAGTACCAAGAAGCAACATAAGGGCAAACCATTCTAAGTCTCTCAATTAAAATTGAAAGCATTACACTGTTGAATGCTATAAAGGCAGATCAAGAAGAGCAGGCAATGTTAATTGAAAATTTGAAATGTCGCAAATGCTGATTGTGTTTTAAGGGTGGGTTGCCCAGAAGGGTGATTGAAGTCAGAGCAGTGGGCTCATTTAAAATGTTATGATGAGGAAGAGCCAAGCGTTCTGAAAGGATGAGATTACATGAGCCTTGGGCATTCTTTATTTGAATTGAACATTTGTGAACACTTTCATTTCAAGGTTCCTGCTCATTCTATTGCAGCATCCAGTAGTCATAAGACCACATGTTGAGAATGTGCACACAAGTGCTGGCCAAAACAGAGATTTTTGATAACGTGATTTTATATGGACAAACTAACAATTTAATATTAATTTTGAATCTGTAATTCTAGTTTTGTTGTTTTTGTTCAAAATTTTAGTTGATGCTTTGATTACAGTTAACAAAATGTATTTTCCATTAATGACTCTCCTTTTAGTTACTCTTTAAAACCAATCTCTTTGACCAAGGTTTTGGTCACCTGTCTTGGGATGTTTTATTACATTAAAGGTGCTATATAAATGCAAATTGTTGTTGTTGTAATATCACTATTCTTACCCGATGCTGGTATAATTACAGGTTAGTTATCGCTGTAATTCATATTATTTACAGAATATTATTTATTATAGGCCGATGTATACTGTGTTGAAATATGCATTGAAGTATCAATGATGCAGAAGATTGATGTAATTCTTGGTGAACTCTAATACTTGGTGTACACAGAAGGGTTTATTTGACACCAATATCGATCAAAGTATTCGAAAAGGGCCACTACTTAATATTTGTCACTGTCAAATCTCCCAGGTTCTTCAATATCAGCCAGTGGCTAAGTTGGTAGCACCCTCGCCTCTGGGTCAGAAAATTATCGGTTCAAGTTCCACTCCAGAGACTTGAGCACAAAAATCTAGGCTGACAATGCAGTGCAGAGGGAGTGCTGCACTGTTGGAGGTGCTGTCTTTTGGATGAGATATTAAGCTTCTTCAGGTGGACGTAAAAGATCCCGTGGCATTATTTTGAAGAAGAGAAGGGGAGTTATCTCCGGTGTCCTGGCCAATATTTATCCCTCAATCAACATCACTAAAACAGATTATCTGGTCATGATCACATTGCTGTCTGTGGGATCTTGCTGTGCACATTTTGGCTGCCGTGTTTCCTACATTACAACAGTGACTACACTTCAAAAGTACTTCATTGCTCTTCTTCAAAATAGTGTCATGGGATCTTTTACATCCACCTGACAGAGTAGACAGGGCCAGGGTTTAACGTCTCATCCGAAAGACGGCGCCCCCGACGATACAGCACTCCCTCAGTACTGCACTGGAGTGCCAGCCTAGATTTTCACGCTCAAGTCTCTGGATTGGAACTTGAACACACAACCTTCTGACTCAGAGGTAAGTGTGCTACCAAGTGAGCCACTGGCTGAAACTGGCTAAGTGTTAAGACATGACACCTGCTGGAAAGTGTGCCCATGCAGACACAATTGGGCTCAGAAATGATGCCCCCCACAATCAAATTGCACTGACTGTCCACGCTCATAGATGAAGAATGGTTACATGGATAAGGTACAGAAGGCTGATTTCCATGGAATTGGACCACAGTATAACTCTTCAGAGGAAGAGGGGAGAAAACTGGGAGAAAATTGGGAGAAAATCAGACTTGATAATGTGTGGATAATCTCATAAAGGTAACAGATGTGACACAGTCAGATTAAACTGCATGTAAATTAGGAAAAAAAGTGAATAATTCTGAGTTATCTAATTTTCAAACACCTAGTTATTTGCATGCTGATGAGCTTAATTAGTCTAATTAACAAGCACCATTGAACAACAAGCCAAATTGAACTAGGCTATTGTGCGTGAGCTCCTATTGTAGATGCATTGATGTATTTCCGTAACTTTAACAGTATTTTGAAAGTGGAAAGTACTGTTGTCCATAGGATCTTGCTCGAGAGTTTATATTAGTCATTTTAGTTTGGGGTTCATTTAATCTCATTCACCGATGCCTCTGCTAACACATCAATGCTTTGTATAGGTTAGGGTTAGGGTCAGTGCAGGAGAGTGGAAGTGAAGTGGTTTTGGACACGGGCGCGACAGTGACCTGGGGCAGCCCTGAATTCCTTGCCCTGAAGTAATAATAAAGAGCAGAAAGGAACCCAGATCCCTTTCGAAGGCTGGCGATTGTCTTTAACACAATCCAGGCGTCCAGAGCACACGTTTCCCACCCTAATCTTGTCATGTAAATGCCTCCATTTGTGTTGTGCAGAGGAATCACGCCTACAGCATTCACATGCAGATTCCACTTCATCCATCACTCCTAACAAGGGAGAGGGGCCGGCACACTAGCAGCCACCTGTGAACTTTAACACTTCCAGAGGTCATAGAGTCCCCGTCCCCGACCCCGTAAGTGTGCTACCAAGTGAGCCACTGGCTGAAACTGGCTAAGTGTTAAGACATGACACCTGCTGGAAAGTGTGCCCATGCAGACACAATTGGGCTCAGAAATGATGCCCCCCACAATCAAATTGCACTGACTGTCCACACTCATAGATGAAGAATGGTTACATGGATAAGGTACAGAAGGCTGATTGTAGCACAGATATTAACAATTCACACCTCCTTCCCATCTGCGCTGTTAAAGAGTAAATGGGAGCTTTTTAACTAAGCCTGAAGGAGTGGAATCACTTGCTTGTTAACGCTCTGTTGTTTCACAAGGAATTTTAGCTGGAAATGATATTGCAGACCATTTTCAAGACATTTTGTCAAGATGTTGTAACAGAATTTGCTTCTGTGCTCCTCACATTCTGGCCTCTTGAGCATCCCTGATTTTAATCGCTCAACCATTGGTGGCCGTGCCTTCAGCTGCCAAGGCCCTAAGTTCTGGAATTCCTTCTCTAAACCTCTTCACCTTTCTACTTCTCTTTCCTCCTTTAAGACGCTCCTTAAAACCTACCTGGTCATCTGCCCTAATATCTCCTTGTGTGGCTCGGGGTATAGTTTTGTTTTATAACGCTCCTGTGAAGCACCTTGGGAAGTTTTCCTACGTTAAAGGTGCTATATAAATAAAAGTTGTTGTTCAAGGAAACCATTCTGTGCAGTTAAATCAGACAAGAAGTGTTGGGTGGAAATTTCGGAGACCCGATATCATCAGTGGGGCCTCAAACCCAGCCAGCTGGCTTATCACAAAATCGTGTGTCTACTAGCCATGATTTTCCATCCATTGAAATCAAACTTCTGAGAACCAACATCATCACTGGGGCTTTGCACATCCATTGAAATCACTGGACAGGGTGGAGAATTACAAACAGTGCACCTGTGCTTTTCCAAAAAAGAAAGACTTGCATTTCTTCTTCTTAGGCAGTCCCTCGGAACCGAGGATGACTTGCTTCCACATTAAAAATGAGTTTACTGGTGACTGATTAGTCCAATGCGGGACCTACAGTCTCTGTCACAGGTGGGGTAGATGGTGGTTGAAGGGGCGGGTGGGTGGGGTGCTTGGGTTGACGTGCGCTCCTTGCGCTGCCTGCGCTTGGCTTCCGCTTGCTCCCGGCGAAGAGACTCGAGGTGTTCGGCGCCTTCCCGGATGCTTCTCCTCCACTTTGTGCGGTCTTGGGCCAGGGATTCCCAGGCGTCGGTGGGGATGTTACACTTTTTCAAGAAGGCTTTGAGGGTGTCCTTGAAGCGTTTCCTCTGCCCACCTGGGGCTCTCTTGCCGTGCCGGAGCTCCGAGTAGAGCGCTTGTTTTGGGAGTCTCGTATCGGGCATGCGATACTTGCATTTATATAGCACCTCTCAAAGCGCTTTAAAGCCAATGAAGTACTTTTGAAGTGTAGTCACAGTTGTAATGTAATGTTGTAATGTCACTGTTGTAAGCAGTATTCAAAGCTGTGCTGGTAGTATTGAGTCTTGGTAAAATTATGCCTATTGTGCTTAGATGAGAATTTCCAATATAATGGGAATAAGAACATAAGAAATAGGAGCAGGAGTCGGCGATACGGCTCCTCGAGCTTGCTCCACCATTCAAGAAGATCATGGCTGATCATCAACCTCAACTCCACTTTCTTGCCCGATCCCCATATCCCTTGATTCCCCTAGAGTCCAAAAATCTATCAATCTCAGCCTTGAATATACTCAACGACCCAGCATCCACAGCCCTTTGGGGCAAGGAATTCCAAAGATTCACAACCCTTTGAGTAAAGAAATTCCTCCTCATCTTAGTCTTAAATAGCCGACCCCTTATCCTGAGACTATGCCCCCTAGTTCTAGACTCTCCAGCCAGGGGAAACAACAGCATCTATCGTGTCAATCCCCCTCAGGTCCTTATAAGTTTCAATGAGATCACCTCTCATTCTTCTAAACTCCAGAGAGTATAGGCCCAATCTACTCAATGTTTAAACTAAAGTGATATTTGCAGCAGTTATGTTTTTACACAGGTAATTTTATTTCCCATTTGCTCATCCATTGAAACTAATCTTGAATGCTCAGTCCACTATTAATAATATCATACCATTCACCAGGAATTGTTTATTAAATGAAATCTTTATTTAACAGTACGTACAGTTCACTTATATGATTTAATGGTTTATGAGGAGAGATTCAGAATGATGTCTCTTGCGGCTATCTCTCAGAAAATTATGCATCCAGATATGATTTGCTGCTGGCAAATGCATTCGATTCAAGCTGCTTTTACACTGACACTGTTTAAGATCAGCCTCCAGACACTGGTGTCAGACAGGAAGCTCCCAGCTTTAGCACTACTTAAAGATGGCTTTTATATTGCCCAATGGCACCAACTTCCTGAAGCACAGGACTCATGCAGCTGGTTGCAAATCTAATGTAAAACCACCCGAATTCGCTAAGTCTGGTAGCCTGGAAGACCTGTTAAAAAATCTGGCCTAGAAATTGGATTGCCCAGCACCCGTTTTTCAAGTGAAATGGGCGCAGAGATTCCGATGTAACGTGCACATGCTCATTCCATACTGGGTATGCGGCGCATGCCATATTGGTTAGGGAGCCCTGTAGTCGTCTAGGGCCTATGCACCAATCGGAGTCCTATCGCCTATTTCAGGCCCGTTCCCAAAAATTGGTTGGCGCATGCTGTGGTCATTTTTCTCAGGTGCAGAGCAGCCAAACCAGAGGTCTTTAAAGGCACTCCTGGAGACTGACACCGAAAAGATGTGCTCCGTCTGGCTCCACACTAAAATTGCGGGCTGCTGCAGATGACCACTCGCCAGCCGCCCTCCCGAGCACCCCCCTCCCGATCGTCCTCCCCACCCACCCGATCGTCCTCCCCCTGGAGCAGATTCATAGTTGAGACAATTAAAAGAAAACCTGTTCTCCCTGCAAGGTAACAAAATTTGGCACTATGAAGCAATTGATCCTCTCTGGGATTGGTTGCCATGCTTTCCTCTAAAATTTGAGGCCTTTTTAAGGCTCGTATTGAAACCCAAGCCTGCTCTCCACAACCTTCTCAAAACCCATTTTTTTGACCAAGCTTTCAGCCACCCCTTAACTCTCCCCCAAGTCCATTCCTTTCATCTATTATTTTTCCACTTTGCGACATTTTCTATGTTAAAGGCGCTATATAAGTGCAAGTTATTGTTGTGAGATTGTCACGGCGCTGTAAAAATAGCTGATGTGTCCCTACGGGGAGTAAGCATTCCATTGTACTAGTACATATGGCAAATAAAAATTGAATTGAATTGAGATACATCCATGGGCATCATTACATTCCAGTAACCTCCAGCTATGAGCCTACAACAGTGAGTGTCACAACCTATTTGAACATTGCATGAGGGTGGAGGGGGGGTGGAGGGGAACAACGGTGGAGAGGCATTGGAGAAGGATGGAGTGGTCTGTTGTGTATGTGCCTTTAAGAGAAGAACTGATTCTATACTGCAGTACCGGCAGTGACCACCCCTGTATATAAAGCCATAGCAGGCTTCTGTATTTCAGTCTTAAGTTATCCTCTGTTCAAGTAAATACCTGTTTTATTGTTCTCCTGCAGTCCGTGTATTATTTATACTCTGACATTACACTGGCGACGGGCAAGTTCAAACTCACCTGCAGTACTGCATCACCTCACGGGGATCTTTTCCCTGAAGAGAAGCTTCTTGGAGGTCGAAGTCAGAACGGCGGGCGTCAACCGCGGGCAACCGCCCAGGGATCCATCGGAGAGTTGCAGGGGAGGCTGTGGAGAGCTGGGCCTGGCTCCCCAGTCGACGTGTTCCAGCAAGTCGTGCTGGTAGCAGGTAGTGCGCTGCCCCTTCCGGACTGCGGCGGGCTCGGGCTCGATCGAGCGGCTCTGCAAAGGGGCCGTGCAGCGTTGTCAGGAGGAAGAGAGAGAGAGAGGGTGGAGCGCACAGGGCACGGTCGGTGCTCAAGAACAGGGCAGCGTGGAGACGATAGAACGCGGGGAAGGAAAAGTGATACACGCCAAAGCCGCGGGTCGCCGCCATTACCCTGTAGAACGCTAGGAGCAGCGTGGCAGCAAGGGGAAGAAGGAAAAGGGCGGGAGGCGCCATTTTATTACATTGGGGAAGAAGGAAAAGCGCGGGAGGCGCCATTTTATTCCATTGGGGAAGAAGAAAAAGCGCGGGAGGCGCCATTTAAAATCACTCAAGATGCCGAAGAGTGGCAGTATCACTGCTTTCGACAACGAGGCAGAAGACTGGACCACGTATGTGGAAAGAATTGAAGTGTACTGCCAGGCAAATGAGGTGGCCGATGGAAAGAAGGCGTCGGTATTATTAAATTTGATGGGCGCGAGAACGTACGGCCTATTGCGGAATTTAATTACCCCAGCTAAACCAATGGAGAAAAGTTTTGAAGAGATTGTTAATATCTTACAGGAACACCTAAACCCTACACCACTGCTGATAGCAGAAAGATTCAAGTTCCATAAAAGAAACCAGCACAAAGATGAGAGCAATGCTGACTATCTTACGGAACTACGCAAGTTATCAAAGCACTGCCAGTTCGGAGCAGGACTGGCAGACACCTTGCGGGATAAGTTTGTCTGCGGGCTCCAGAGTGAAGGAACCCAGAAACGACTACTTTCGGAAAAGGACCTGACGCTAGAACAGGCTTTCAGTGTGGCAGTATCCTACGAAGCAGCACCACGGGGAGCTGTGGATATACAACAGAAACCACAGGAATACAGCGCTAACGAAATGGCGTATGGAGCAGAAAAGTGCTATCGCTGTGGCAGAACAACCCATGATCAGAAGGACTGCTGGTTTAAGGACAAAGTATGCAGGCAATGTGGGAAAATGGGACATATATCAAGAGTCTGCAGGTCGGGAAAGAAAACCAACACTACAAGAACTACTAAGGAAAAGTACAAGAAAGTAAAGAATATGACAGACAGTAGTTCGGAAGATCAGGAGAGCGATAAGGACTCCTGGAGCAGGAGACTAAGTTGTCTAAAGTTACACAACGTGATCGCAAAGGAGGATCACCGAACCATTTGGGTCACCCTCATGAGAGCAGGGTCCCCAGTAAAGATGGAATTGGACACAGGATCAGCCCTAACTGTCATGAATCAACGAGACTATGAGTGGCTATTCTCAAACATACCCTTGAAGGACACGTCCATTGTATTGAAGACATACACGGGGCAAAAAGTCTACCCCAGAGGAAAAATAAGGGTGCCAGTTGAATACAACGGCAAGGAAACACAGAAACTGTATCTATATATACTACCAGATGGAGGACCACCATTATTGGGACGCGAATGGATCCGAAAAATACAATTGGATTGGCATTCCATTCAGGCGCTAACGGTGACTGATAAAAAGGATGATGACGTCACACCTGGACGACTGTCAAAAATTCTAACTGACGCGAAAGAGGTGTTCCAACAAGGACTTGGGCCTCTAAAAGGAGTAACGGCAACGATAAAAATCGAAGATAACACAAACCCAAAATTTTCTAAGGCCAGACTGGTACCTTACGCGATCCGCCCAGCCGTTGAAGCAGAGATGGAGAGTCTGGAGCGTTCGGGTGTGCTGTCCAAGGTGGACTGGAGCGAGTGAGCCACACCCATCGTTCCTGTAATGAAGAAATCATTGAGCAGCACACCTGGGGAACTGAAGAAGGTTCGCATCTGTGGGGACTTCAAGGTAACTGTGAACCCAGTCCTGCACACAGTACAATATCCACTTCCACGGATAGAAGATATTTTTGCCTCACTATCTGGAGGGAAACGCTTTACAAAGATTGATCTGGCCCAAGCGTATCTACAAATGGAGGTGGAAGAAGCATCTAGGAAATACCTCACGACAAACACTCACAAAGGCCTTTACCAGTACAATCGACTGGTATTCAGGGTAGCATCAGCCCCGGCTATTTGTCAGAGGGCGATGGAACAAGTCCTGCAAGGGATCCCGGGGACCCAGTGTTATTTGGACGACATCCTGGTTACGGGTGAAAATGACAGTGAACACCTTGCCAACCTGGAGCAGGTGCTCACGAGATTACAGGAATATGGGCTACGAGCCAACCGCCCCAAATGCGAGTTCTTCAGGAGAGACAAATCTCGTATTGTGGCCACATGATTGATGAGGAAGGGTTGCATAAGTCGCCGGACAAGATTGAGGCTGTAGTCAAGGCTCCAGCACCGGAAAATGTGTCGCAACTGAGGTCGTTCCTTGGGTTGGTGAACTACTACCATAAGTTCTTGCCGAATTTATCCACAATTCTGCACCCACTGAACGCCCTACTGCAAACTGGAGTAACATGGAAATGGAGTGATGAGTGTAAGCATGCCTTTCAGAAATGTAAATGCCTAATCACTTCAAAAGAAGTATTGGCCCACTACAATCCAACACTACCGATTCGGTTAGCATGTGATGCGTCTCCATACGGCATCGGAGCGGTGCTGTCACACAATTCCCCTGACGGTTCAGAGAGGCCAATAGCCTTAGCCGAGCGTAACTACGCCCAGATTGACAGGGAGGCCCTCAGCCTGGTGTGGGGGGTGAAGAAGTTCAATCACTATCTGCACGGGCAGAAATTCACCCTACTGACTGATCATCAGCCCCTGGTCTCCATTTTTAACCCAAAGAAGGGCGTTCCGGTGATGACGGCGCAACGGCTGCAAAGATGGTCGCTTTTTCTAGGGGCACATCAGTACGACATAGAGTACAAGGGTACGAAACAGCATGGAAATGCTGATGGGCTGTCGCGCCTACCATTGCCTATGGTAGAGGAAGCACCTGCAGTGGACCCTGTTGAGATATTCCATGCGACCATAGTCGAATGTCTACCTGTTACAAACTCAAGTATAGAGAAGGAAACCCGAAATGACCCGACACTCTCTCGGGTCTATGATTTGACGGTGAAGGGATGGCCAGCACATGGCGACTCACTGTTGCCAGCATTCTCGCCAAGGAGAGAACAGCTGTCAGTATGCCGGGGACCTTGATGTGTGGATCCCGAGTGGTAATTCCACCCAAGTTGAGGGATAGAGTGCTCAATGAGCTTCATGAGGGTCATCTGGGAGGGGTAAAAATGAAGAGCCTAGCCAGGGCGTTTGTGTGGTGGCCGGGAATCGATAGAGAAATCGAGGATATGACCAAGAGATGCACAGGATGCCAGAAGGTCCAAAACACTCCACCACAGGCCCTGCTACATCCATGGGAGTGGCCCTCATCTCCATGGCAACGGGTACACATTGATTTTGCTGGTCCATTTATGGACTCAATGTTCCTAATCGCTGTGGACGCCCATTCGAAATGGCCAGAGGTCATCAAAATGTCCTCCACCAGCACGGAGAAAACTATTGCAGTCCTACGGACCATGTTCGCCAGGAATGGCTTGCCAGAACAGATTTGCTCCGACAATGGGTCACAGTTTGTGTCCGAGGATTTCCGGAGGTTTCTGAGGAATAATGGGGTGAAGCATTACACATCTGCCCCATATCATCCAGCCACAAATGGATTGGCTGAGAGGTTTGTTCAGACCTTTAAAAAGGCCATAAAGGCAATGCATAATGACGACATACCACTACAACACAAGGTGGATAATTTCTTGTTTGCTTACCGGAATGCGACACATGCAGTCACCAACCAAGCTCCAGCCATAATGTTCTTCAACCGAAGGCTAAGATGTCGCCTGGATTTGCTCAAACCAAACATAAGACGAGATGTTGAGGATAAGCAATTCCAGCACATAAATGAGAAGCCAACCAGGAGCTTCAAGATAGGGCAACCAGTCTTGGCCCGCGACTACCGAACAGAAAAATGGCAGCCAGGAACGATATGCACACAGCAGGGACCACTAATGTACACAGTGGACGTTGGAGAGAGCATCGTGAGACGCCATGCTGACCAGATTCTAGAGTCACAGGAACAAGCCAAACCCATACAACGAGCAGGTGCACCTGGTAATCAACCCGAAGTACAGATTGCATCTACCTCAGAAGCAGTGGTATTGGAAGCTGATGAACCAACCAATGACAATGAGCCAGAATCAACTCCGCCGCAAGAACAGGATACTCGAGAAAGGCGCTATCCAGTCAGGATCAGGAAGCCTCCTCAAAGACTGAACTTATAAATGATTATTTCAGTTGATGTATATAGTACAGAGAAAATTGTAATTGTAATTAGTTATTATTTAGTTGTTAAATGAATGTTATGTACTGTTTATCTAAAAGGGGAGGAATTGTTGTGTATGTGCCTTTAAGAGAAGAACTGATTCTATACTGCAGTACCAGCAGTGACCACCCCTGTATATAAAGCCATAGCAGGCTTCTGTATTTCAGTCTTACCCTCTGTTCAAGTAAATACCTGTTTTATTGTTCTCCTGCAGTCCGTGTATTATTTATACTCAGACATTACATGGCCAACCATGTCAAAGGCTGCAGACAAGAAGGACGAGGAGGGATAGTTTACCTTTGCCACAGTCACAAAGGATGTCATTTGTGACTTTGATGAGAGCTGTTTCGGTACTGTGGCAAGGGTGGAAACCTGATTGGAGGGATTCAAACATGGAATTGCGGGAATGATGGGCACGGATTTGGGAGGCGACAACTCAGTCGATATTAACTGCCTACCTGTTCAGTTTCCACCAGCCAGCTAGGGTTAAAATCATCCCAACAGTAACAGTTGTCTTAGAGTGAGTTACCGCCTCAAACACAATCTGAACGTTTTGTGAGCTTTGCTTTCTTGGTTTATGATGTCACCTGAACCTCTTGATTGTATTACAGCCTTATAACACACTCCTAGCCACCTGTTAGCCTCCAATTACACAACGTTACATTTTTATTTGGCCGAGCTGTTAAGCCATCGTCTGACTCCATAAACAAGGTTATTTCTTGTAGTCCGAAGGTGACAGTGTGTTGGATGTTTTCTATGAAAATACATTCATGATCAAGAACCTTTGCTGTGCACAGAATGAGGCAAAAAGAAGTGCTCGAGGAGAGGATAGTCGTAAAAAATAAAGGAAGAAAATGCATTAATATACCATAATACAATTGCCAGCACAGTCTGAATGTTGCCAGGAAATGTGGGTTTGATACGTACCCAGCGAGCAGAAGTGAAACTAATTGGCAGGTATCGGATTATCCAGAAAGCTCCAGTGAGCTTTTGCACTGATTAAACACTAACAACTTCAAAGCCAAACGTTCCCACTCACCAAGAGCAGCCTCAACAAAAAAAAAATGTTATGCGAGTTTCTTCAATTACACAAACGGGTTTAAGTCAACGGCACTGCAAAGCTGAGGGAATATAACGTTTCACAGCCAGAGACAGGTACATCGCAGAGATCACGAGAACTAGCTAAGAGACATGGCAAGGGGTGAGAGGGAAGGGGCATGTTGAACATTCCCTGAGTAGATCTTCAAAATGTCAGCGGCTAATCTGCATCTTTCTTGGCGAGCGTGTGTTTGCCACTGTATTATTCATGATCGTTCAATATCAGGACCATTTTTGAGGCAGTTATGATGTTGCTCAATTTAAAAAATGTTTCAGTTTAATATCTGAATGGCCAGTCCTTTGATTTCAACCCTGGAATCCCTGGCGTCTGAGGAGGTCTCTTTAGACACAGTTGTAGCTGTGTACATGAAAACCCTCTATAATCCTGTAGAAAATGTAATCAACCCTTTGAGCGTTTTGGAAGAGATTGAGAATGATTCATTTCTACCACTTTTTTAAAATTGATAACTAGCTCAGTGTTCTCCACTATTTACACCATGTTGGCCCTTGTTGACTTTTTGCTTCCTTTTTGTCTATTTTCTTGGCAATCATTTCCCTTCCCCTGAAGGCACTGGGGGTGAAATTGGTTTTGGGCGGTAGTGTGAAATGAGCAAATGGAGCGAAAGTGAATCGGCAGCCCATTTCACATCCCACTCGGTTTTCTTTTCCAATCGGGCGAGGTGTACAGTGGCCTGCTTAGTCGCTATCGCCCAACCAATTTCAAGCCCATTGACTCCTTGCTTGGTGCCAGTCACCCTCTAGTATCTCATCCAAGTGGCCACAATGAATGTGTGTAAGTTATTTGACTGTGGAGGACATCCGCAGCAGAGATTGATCCTGTCCTCAAATGGCGACACAACTGCACTTCCAACAAAGGTTTGATCATGAGCAGGAATGCAGGCTGTTTTGCCCCTTTCTTAACACAGGACACTGAGGCCAGTTATAATGCCTCTACAACCACTCCAGCTGAGATCCACTAAGATATCAAATCTGGGCCCTACCTGGCTGTATAGCTCAGCTACTAGAACAACAACAATTTACATTTCTATAGCAGTCATTACATGTGCGATGGATAATGAGTGAACGCAAGCGGGGATGATATAAGGAAGAAAGTCAGGAGGAGAAAAAAGCACAGGTGCAAAAAGTGGGCCCAAGGGTAGTCTTTGAAGGCCAGCAGGTAGGGAGGTGTCAAGGCAGAGCTGCTAAGGAAAGAAATTCCATAGCGTGGGACAAGGTGGCTGAAGGAGTGAGCACCAATAGTGGAGAGGAGGGAGCAGGGGACAAGAAATAGACTAGTTGGAGGACTGTGAATACTGATCCTCATCATTCCTCTCCTCTCCAGCCTCCACTGGCTTCCTGTGCCCCAGAGAATTGACTTTTAAGCTATTTCTTGCCTTCAAATCCCTCCACGGCCTCACCCCTCCCTACCTCTGTGATCTCCTTTGTTGTCACCCTCTCCATCAAGACCATGGCTGTCACCAGCGTCTCCAACTGCCTATCCAATTTTAGGATCTGCACCAAAAAAACTTCTTCCAGCTTAATGTCTGCAAAACTGAAGCCACCCTATTCATCTCCCACAAACACCGATGCTTCTCTGGCATTTGTTGATCTTCAGCTCAGAGTCTGCCCTTACATCTGGTCTCTGTCACTGAGATCTCTTTCTTTTACAACATCTTTTTCAGCAACTGGGGGTTCTAAGAGACATTAGACTAACTGTTCAATAGTTACTTGGTTTTTATTTCTCTTACCCCCCACCCAACTCCCCCAAGGGTGGTTACACTGGCTACTCTTCAGTCCCATGGCAAGGAGGATTGAAAAGTTGAGGCCAGCTACTTTGCTATCTCATGATTTGGTGCGGGGTCAACCGGGAGCCGGGAGTCCTGCTCTGCCACATTTCTGATGGCGGAGTAGCAACCCCAGAATTTCAGGCCCTGTATTGAACGGGCAACAAAGAACTCTTGCACTTGCAGACAGAACCACAGCAGGTTGTGCAGCCAATCTCTGGCTCACATTGTCTGATCTAAACTCATTTCACTGGCAGCACAAGTAGGAATTTACCCCCAAGCCTGCTCAATGGAAAACATAACTAAAACTGAACAGTAAACATCTCTGATTTGTATTACTTTTCATGCATTCTGAAAAAAATTCTTAAGAAAAACATAGGTGCATTTATTTTGTGAAGTTACCGCACAATTTTGACTTACGGCACTTACTTTACAAGGGAAACAATTTAGTATTTTGGGGTAGGCAATATGAATTTGACACACTGGGAGTTTCGTCTTGTTTGAGGGTTGGGATAATTTGCTAGTTGTCCCTGGAGTTTGGCTGAGTCAGGGCTATCAAAGGCCTTCCATACACGATGATGGGGCTTGCAGAGTTGGGTCATTGCCCTTTGTGGAGCACTGGGAGGGGCTGTTAACTTGTGGCTTCCTGCTGACATTCTTGGGAAGTGGCCTGGGTTTGTGTGGGAGCTGTGTGGCTTATGTGAACTTTCAGGAAAGGGTCCTAGACTTCCTGGCACTTTCCAGGCAGAGTTTGTGCGTCGCCTCTTCTGACTGGCATATGTTCCACAGATGTTTCACTCGTAGCCTTCGTAGCAAGAGGGTTCGAGTACAGGAACAAGGATGTCTTGCTGCAGTTGTACAGGGCCTTGGTGAGACCGCACCTTGAGTATTGTGTGCAGTTTTGGTTGCCCTATCTGAGGAAGGACGTTCTTGCCATGGAAGGAGTGCAGCGAAGATTCACCAGGCTGATACCTGGGATGGCAGGAATGACGTATGAGGAGAGATTGTGTCGATTGGGCTTATACTCACTGGAGTTTAGAAGATTGAGAGGGGATCTCATCGAAACCTATAAAATTCTGTCAGGCCTGGACAGACTAGATGCAGGAAGGATGTTTCTGATGGCCGGGGAGTCCAGAACCAGGGGTCATAGTCTAAGGATAAGGGATAAGCCATTTAGGACTGAAATGAGGAGGAATTTCTTCACCCAGAGAGTGGTGAACCTGTGGAATTCTCTGCCACAGAGGGCGGTGGAGGCCAGTTCATTAAATATATTCAAGAAGGAGTTGGATATATTTCTTAAGGCTAAAGGGATCAAGGGATATGGGGAGAAGGCAGGGACAGGGTACTGAATTTGGATGATCAGCCATGATCTCATTGAATGGCGGAGCAGGCTCGAAGGGCCGAATGGCCTACTCCTGCTCCTATCTTCTATGTTTCTATGTTTCGCACATTTATTGTGGTGAGGGTTGTACTGTGCCCCAGAGAGAGAGAGGAGGTAAAGTCTTGCAACATTGACTTGCATGTAACACGCAGAATACATTCCTAATATTAATTCCTGAAGATAAATTTGTTTTTGTCTCTTGAAGAAATAATAGCAGATTTCAAGAGCTGTTTTCTAAGAGCAACTGTCAATAACTTCAAGATGATTGTCAGCATTTCGTCACTTGATAATGATGATGGTGCCACATTTGAATCATGGAATCATGCAGCACACAAGGCCAATCAACCCATCGTGCCTGTGCTGGTATTTTGAGAGATCTATCCAATTAGTCCTATTCCTCTGCTCTTTCCCCATATCCCTGCAAATGTGTCCTTTTCAAGGATTTATCCAATTCTCTTTTGAAAGTTACTATTGAATCTGCTTCCACTCCCCTTTCAGGTAGTGCATTCCAGATCACAACTTGCAGCGTAAAAAAAAAAGATCCGCATCTACCCTCTGGTTCTTTTGCCAATTATCTTAAATCTGGTTACTGACCCACTTGCCAGTGGAAACAGTTTCTCCTTATTTACTCTATCAAAACCCTTCATGATTTTGAGCGCCTCTGCTCTGAGGAGAACATTGCATGCTATTGTTGAGGAAACCAGGGCCATCAGCTTCGGAGGAGTTTATTAATTATACGATCTCATTAAAAATATCTCTTTAGTAACTAAAAGGGCACCATGTTTGTGAAAAGGCTTTAAGCAAACGCTTTATTGTTTGGGGCGAGAGAGAGAGGAGTAGAGTGTTATTTTCACCACAGTGATGTCACATGCATGTGCCATGATGACGAGTGTCGACACCTATTGCATCATTAATGGGCCAGAAATTCGGGTCGGAGGCTTCCCGCGGGTGCCAGCCCCCGACCTGCACTTACCTAGCGCGCCTGCCGTTGAGCTGTGGGCCTGCGTGGGATTCCGATCCTGGGCCTCCTCCAGCTGCCGGCGCGCAGTGCTTGCGTATCCCAGGGGCGCAGTTAGTTCGATGTGTCCCCTGGGATCACGTGGGCCATGGAGAGCCAATCATAGCAGGGAATCTGTATTCATAGATTTGACAGGAAGACCTGTCAAATCTATGAATAGAGATCGGCCCCAAAACCTAACTAAAACTTCAAATACATTTTTTTTTAAATCACATTTTAAAAATAACTATAAATTACATAAATTAACTATTTTAAACAGAAGTTTAAATTTTTGAAAAAATTAATTAAAGTTTTTAACAGGGCTAAAAATAAACTTATGCTTCTTTAAAGTATTTAAAAATGATAAACCTGTGGAAGAAATGTTTTAATTTTACTTAATTAACCTCTTACCTTGTTAAAAGCAGGCCTTGCGGCTGCTTTTTTTATGCGCAGCTGCTAAGAACTTACCCGCACGGAGAAACCTGTAAAAAAATCGGAAGTTCCAGGCGTACGCGCTGCCTCTCTGGCGCACGCGTTTGACTTCCGAACTCCTTCCTTCAAGGGAACAGAAGTTCCGGTTTCCAATGCATGCGCAGTGCATGCACGAAACCGGCACTTTCGCTGGCCCTACGCGTGAGTATACAACGCGTACTCACCCGTGGGGACCCGAATTTCTGGCCCAATATGTTGTGTAGTTAGAGACAGATGAGGACGGGTATTACAGGGGGGAAAAAAAAGTCTGCATGAAAATTATGCCTTTTTAAAAAGTAGAAGTTTTCTGTAAACTTCCTGGATGCAGCTTGAAACACTCAGAACTCCTAGATTTCCATGTAATTCAAGCCATTGGAAGCAGTGTGAATTCTCAGTGACTTGAGACAGTTAACAATCCCGCCTATTGACCAAGAATATATACAAAGCCTGCTATTTCCATTTAACAATCTGTGAAATGAAACTCAATGGGGTAGATCTTGACTTTGTGCGATATTGTAAAACGGGTGATAGCGAGTCGGCAGCCAGTTTTACATCTATCTCGATTTGTATTTCCATTGAAGTCAATAGAAGTGATAATCGGGAGAGATATATAAAGGGCGGCTGAGGGGGGAGGAGAGAGGGGTGGGAAGAGGCGGAGTAGAAGCAATAATAGGTCTAAAGTGATAATGCAGGTGTCTAGGCAACAGGCGTTACTGCAGTACCACATCACTGGTATACGTGCCTCATATGCAGAACACTGATCCCAAATCTTTGCTCCTCTGTTTTGCTACACAAAATGTAGAAATCACTGCCCTGGAAATGCAGTTTGATTCTCTGCAAAAAAAATCCTGCAGGCCCGAAGATACAGGAACCCGCACGATTAATACTAAACTGCTGGACCGTTTGCACTTACTCGATTGGAATCAATTTTGAAATCCAAAAGTGAATCTAACATTACTTCAGATGCATTAAAAAAAATATACATAACAGATTGTCTTCCCAATTTTAGCTTGAAACGTTCTCCTTCAATTTCCTTAAGTTCTTAAACGTCAAATGATAATTTGCACAAGGACTCAAAGAAAAATATTAAATGCTGGCTCAACGTTGAATATAACATAATCGTTTCATTTCTCCAATTTAAACTTCAATCTTTAATGGCTTCTTAGGTCTTAGGAGTTGACCTTTGGAATCTCACTATCATAACATGGCAGAAAGGATTCTGACTTCCATTAAGGATGGTGACCTGAGGGATGAAGGTTAGATTAAGCAACGACCTGCTCTTTTATTTTTGGAGTACCTTGACCTCTGTACCATATGCAGGAGGGCACTGGGGTATCCCTCCCTGTGTTTCTTTTTACAAGGTGTTCAAAATCCAACACTTCTTATATTACAAATGACTCCTAAAACTTTTCCATTTAGTAGGATCTCAGGATCAAAGCTGTGCTTTGATGCAGCCTGTAATGGATTTAGAATCTGATGGGTTTATGTATGAATAGATTGCCCCATCTCCTCCTCCGCCCCCCCCCCCCCACCAACGTAAATGAATTACTCAGGCCTGCGAACTGATAGCCTGGGCAATCATTATCCCAACCCAGGTCTCAGGGTGTAACATTCCATTTGCCTGGGGCCTCTTTTACCATCTGCTCTGGGAGATTCCTCTGGGCTCATGTTCTTGGTTTGTGTTTCATCCCATTATAGTTCCCATTTGAAGCATGAACTGGCCGTAGTCCATTACTTGCTCAGGTTGGCCTTGAGGACAGGGATGCAAACGTTAGAGGCCCCGTGTTGTTCTCAGTGATCCTTTTAGAAAATAAAACCTACTATAATGGTGTCATTGATCAGCACGAATACTGTTCAGGCATGTTGCGAGGACTGCTTTACAGAGGAGATCAGGTGATACCAGAAACTTCCGATTGCTATTGGTAAGAGCTTTAGGCATTCCAGACATCATGAAAGTGCCTCAAGTACCTGAACGGTTACACAGAAATTCTGCTTTGTGTTGTGCCTCACAATCTTAAGACTACATTATACTTATAAGTTTGATTGGCTGTTTAGAATCACCAGTGTTTATTGCCATATTTATATTAGCCCTGTGACAATGGGGTTAATTTTGCTTCCACTCGCCTGGCATTAACGGTCGGTAACGGCCTCCAATGGGGTCAGGAGCCGTACCGCCCTGTTAACACAGGTGAAGCAGCTGGTACCATTTTAAAAGGGGGCTACCACCAGGCGTCCACAGCACATGACTGATTCAGGTGATAGGCCCCTTTTAATATGGAAATCTGGGTCCTATGATGTAAATACAACAACAACCTGCATTTATATAGCTCCTTTAACGTAGCAAAATGTCCCAAGGCGTTTCACAGGAGTATTATCAGACATAATTTGACACTGCGAGCCACTTAAGGAGATACTAGGACAGGTGACCAAAAGCTTGGTTAAAGAGGTAGGTTTTAAGGAGCGTCTTAAAGGAGGAGAGAGGTAGAGAGGCGGTGAGGTTTAGGGAGGGAATTCCAGTGCTTGGGGGTTAGACAGCTATGAAGGCACGGCCACCAATGGTGGGGCCAAGGGAATTGGGGATGCACAGGAGTCCAGAATTGGAGGACCGCAGAGATCTTGGAGGGTTGTAGGGCTGGAGGAGGTTACAGAGATAGGGAAGTGCGAGACCGTGGAGGGACTTGAACACAAAGGTGAGAATTTTAAATCTGAGGCGGCTCTGGACCGGGAGCCAATGTAGATCAAAATAGGACCCCAATTGCAGGCTTTGACCAGTTCCACGGGTGATGGAGGATAAGAGGCCCGCCAAAGGTTATTGTGAACTTATTTTTGTGGCCCCCAGAGGAGCAAGAGTGCATGGCCAGGGCTTACAAACATAATGTGCCAGAAACCCACCTGCCACGATCTCGAGCCCCTCCCTCGCAATTTACTTCCGTGGTGGCAGCTCTGGCCCAGTTTCTTTTGATGAATCTGGTGAGCTGCATCAGGACGCTCATTCAGAGAGTTAAGGAAGGGTGACCAAAAGCTCAGAAAAGGGGTGGATTTTTAAAGAGGGTCCGAAGAGTTGGAGGGGGAGAGATGAAGGGATATTAGGACAGAATTCCTGAGCTGGTGGCTGGAAACACGGACTCCAATGGTGAGGCAAAACAAAGGCGGAATTAACAAAGGGCTGGTGCCAGTGGAACAGGGAGCAAGGACTGGAGGAGGTTACAGAGACAGGGAGAAGTGAAGCCATGGAGGGATTGAAACATAAGGGTGAGAATTTTAAATGTAGGTCAACGAAGACAGTAGTGATGGACAAGATAGGATATGAAAAATAGAAACATAGAAACATAGAAGATAGGAGCAGGAGTGGGCCATTCGGCCCCTCGAGCCTGCTCCGCCATTCAATGAGATCATGGCTGATCATCCAAACTCAGTACCCTGTCCCTGCTTTCTCCCCATATTCCTTGATCCCCTTAGCCTTAAGAAATATATCCAGCTCCTTCTTGAATATATTTAATAAGTTGGCCTCAACTGCCTTCTGTGGTAGAGAATTCCACAGGTTCACCACTCTCTGGGTGAAGAAATTCCTCCTCAAATCTGTCCTAAATGGCTTACCCCTTATCCTTAGACTGTGACCCCCTGGTTCTGGACTCCCCCGCCTTCGGGAACATCCTTCCTGCATCTAGTCTGTCTAGTCCTGTTAGAATTTTTTAAGTTTCAATGAGATCCCCTCTCATTCTTCTAAACTCCAGCAAATGTAAGCCCAATCGACTCAATCTCTCCTCATACGTCATTCCTGCCATCCCAGGTATCAGTCTGGTGAGTCTTCGCTGCACTCTCTCCATGGCAAGAACATCCTTCCTCAGATAAGGCAACCAAAACTGCACACAATACTCAAGGTGTGGTTTCACCAAGGCCCTGTACAACTGCAGCAAGACATCCTTGCTCCTGTACTCGAATCCTCTCGCTATGAAGGCCAACATACCATTTGCCTCCTTAAACATATGAGCGGCAGAATTCTGAATAAGCTGGATGAAGGATAGGAGACCAATCATGAAAGCATTGGATTAATTGAGTCTAGAGGTGACAAAGGTAAGAGTTTCACAGAAGATGGAATGAGGTAGGATGGAGAGGATGTGGAGTCAGAGCAGAAGCTTGGAGTTGAACAGGTGGCGGAGATTGCAAGTCATCTGGTTCAGCCTGAGACAGTGGCCGGGGAGCAGGATGGAGTCGGTGGCATGGCTTGTGCCAGGGGCCAAAGACAATGGCTTCAGTCTTCCCGATGTTTAGCTAGAGCAAGTTACAGTGCATCCAGGACTGGATGTCAGACAAGAAATCTGACAGCAAAGAGGCAGTGGAGGGGTCAAGAGGGGCAGTGGAGGGCTGGGTGTCATCAGGGTCCATGTGGAAGCTGACCCTGTAGCTTCAGATGTTGTCCCCAAGGAGCAGCATGTAGATAAGGAAGAGGAGGGGTGGGGGCGGGGGCAAGGATGGAATCCTTGGTGTCTCTGGTGTGATAGTGCAGGTGTGGGAAGAGTTGGCTTTGCTAGAGATGCTCTGACTATTATTAGACAGGCAAGAGTGGAACCAAGTGAGTGCAGTTCCATGGAGGTGGACAATAGAGGAGCGGCGTTGGAGAAGGATAGCTATGATGTAGGGACACAATCACAACTCATTTACAATCGGGGGAGCACTCCTGTTCCTCCTGGCTCCATAGGAAGGTGCTTTTGAAAAATTATTTTCAAAAACTGACCTTTGGTTGGCAACCGTGGGGGCCACTGAAGAATCCTGAGCTTGGTCATCACAAGGCCTGCTCTGTGACCAATTTGTCAAAGGGGTCCTTTAACAGGCCCTAGGCCCCTAATTTACAATTTCAACGGATGCCTGGGACTCATAAACTCAAAATGGGTGCAACGCATACCAATTTCTAACCCGGGTTCTTATACATCCAGGGACTTCATTTAATATCTCATCTGACAATATAGCAGTCCCTCAATGCTGCATTGAAACGTCAGCTTAGATTATGTTCTCGAAGACTGCAATGGTGATTGAACTCATAACCTTCTTACTTAGAGGTAAGAATGGTACCATTGATCCAAGCAATGACCATAGAGGCACTACTACATGTATTACTGTACTAATGCAGATATAATTGTGCTAATACAAGTATTACTGTACTAATGCAGATATAATTGTGCTAATACAAGTATTACTGTACTAATTCAAGCATAACACTGCAATAACCACACTCAGAGATAAGATTTCATGCTAATAGTCAGCTTTGAGGGCTGAACCCATTTTGGAGAGTAATTCAGATTCTATTGGCAAATTCAGCAGTGTAATTGTGGTACTCATACTGCGTTCTTTGAGTTCCAAAGAATTAGAGCTAAGTTTGACTTCACTGTTAATGGATTCAAATCATGGCAATGAACAGCTAAGTCAGGCTCCCACTCCCCCTGCCCTGTGGTAAATGCTATGACACACGTATTAGGCACAGAACTGGGATAGATTCTGACTTTGCGCAATAGTGTAAAACGGGCGACAGAGAATGGGCAGCCCGTTTTGCACCTCCCCCCATGACTCGCTATCACCCGTATCGTGCAAAGTCAAAATCTGCCCCAATGCCATGTAAAGTCTTTGAAATAAAAAAGGAACCTATCATTATCCAATGTGTTCCGTGGCTCAATGCAAAACAAATGTAACTCAACTCTTCAACAGGAACTCCTTTTAAGTAAGCTTTCAGGCTTAACTGGGCAATCCTGCATAAATACTCTTAATAAATAAACATCTAAACACTGCGGCTCAATGTGGTAAGAAACTGAATCCAGTTGTTGATCTAGATGGAGTTCCAGTTACATAGTGTAAATAAGCATATGTTCAAGGGAAATATTGTAAAATATATCAAAGATTTAGGCTCCTGTAAACCACTGGGAGCTTGGGGAAGTGAAGCTGCTCGGGCCAGGTAGGGGGGGGGGGGAGGGGTTTAATTGGCATCTACTGGGCTGTAAAAACTCGCACATCAGGAGCAAGTCTCATCAAGTCAACAGCTCAGTTAACATGCAAATTAATATCTGTTTTCCAAGAAGATGCTTCATCATGTTAATAATTCAACTCGCCAGAAATATGCAGCAGAGAAAGTTCCCACTTAATTAAAATGTATTTATATCAGAGGGACACTCTGGGCAGACATAAATATAAGATAGTCACTAATAAATCCAATAGGGAATCAGGAGAAACATCTTTACCCAGAGAGTGGCAAGAATATGGAATGCGCTACCACAAGGAGTAGTTGAGGTGAATAGCATAGATGCATTTAAGAGGAAGCTAGATAAGTACATGAAGGAGAAAAGAATAGAAAGGTATGCTGATAGGGTGAGATGAAGAGTGGTGGGAAGAGGCTCGGGTGGAGTATAAACACTAACATAGACCAGTTGGGCCGAATGGCCTGTTTCTGTGCCGTAGATTCGATGTAACTCAATATGGTCAGACATTTCTAAGGCAGGGTTAATACAGCAAAGCACTGAGATTTGATGATTCAAGCTGGGTTTTCCTCTTCCTGCTGGTCCATCCCTGCCATGGCCCTAACTTCCTTTTCCTTGGTTGGGTTTATTTGTGTATGTAGGGCAGGCTCCCAGTGGGAGCTCTTCCTTGCAGAGAGAGCCCACCACTGCCAGATAGAAAAATCCGTGGAGCTGTAGCAGCACCTCAAACGGTGGGAGCTCTAGTTAAAGGGGACAGAAGTTCCCCAAATGTTGCTGTCTTAAATGTGCTTGGAATGAGTCTTGCTTCCATTGCTGAGTCCCTTTGATGGTCCGGAGGCAGGGAGTTGGACATCACAACCAGTCCTCCTACTTCCCACTTCCATAGACCGCCCCCCACCCCGCACCCCGCTATCTCCTTTTGGTGCAGGGACAGTAAGTGAGGGAAATCGGCCAAAGTCCTGAACTCTAGCCCCTTGCAACGGGATGGGCAATGGGCAGGTGGCTGATATCAGTGTCAGCTGGACAGAGAGTAGGAAATGTCGATATCTTCCCCATCTTCTCAGTATAGGGATAAAGTAAAAGGTCAAGTGGTATAAATCAAAACAATGGAGAAATCTATTAAAATGTTTCCTTTATCTAATTCTTCTTCTGCTGATGTACATTCAATGTTATGTTTGACTGGCATTTCTACCTTCATTATAAGGTCACAAGGTAATTTACAAACCAGGAAGGCCATTCAGCCCATCGTAATTCATTCCCCATCCAACCGCTTCTTAGATGATTCCAAGCTTTTCACCTCACTACTCTATCTGGAAGTCTATTCCACATGCTGATCACTCTTTGGGATGTGGGTGTCGCAAGCAAGGCTGCCATTAATTGCCCTTCATAGTTGCCTTGAGAAGGTAGTGGTGGACCTTCCTCTGGAACCACTGCAGCTCCCTTTTAGTAGTTTGAATTTTTTTTCTTTTGTCCCACTAGCAATTTAGTTTCAAGTAATATTCTTGATTTACCTTTTCCATACCCTTAAATACCTTTATATGTGTCTAATAAGATTGCCTGTTAGATGCTTCCTTTCTAGCTTGAAAAAACCCAAGTTTTTTTTACATAGAATTATAGAGTCTACAGCACAGAAACAGGCCATTCGGCCCAACTGGTCTACGCCTGTATTTATGCTCCACACGAACCTCCTCCCACCCTTCTTCCTCTACCCTATTAGCACATCTTTCTATTCCTTTCTCCCTCGTGTGCTTATCTAGCTTCCCCTTAAATGTATCTATGTTATTCGCCTCAACTACACCTTGTGGTAGCAAGTTCCACATTCTAATCACTCTGGGTAATGAAATTTCTCCTGAACTCCCTATTGGATTTATTGGTGTCTATCTTATATTTATGGCCCCCTAGTTTTGGATTTCCCCACAAGCGGAAATATGTTCTCTATGTCTACCTTATCAAACCCCGTCACAATTTTCTGCAGTCTCGTAACTCATAACTTTTCCACTCATGACTCTTCTCTGCAATGCCTCCAGCGCTTGAACGTCTTCCTAGTTTCTCGGCCACCGGAACTGGACACCCTACTCCAAGGTGCAGACTGACCAGTGCACTGCGCAGTTTAACCATGACTTCTCCTGACTTATATTCTACTGCTTTGGCTGTGTAGCTGAACAATCTGTTGACTTTGTTGATTGCTGCTCTCCGTTGGTTGGACATGTTAAGCATCGAGTCTACCAAAACTTCCAGGTTTCTTTCAACCTCATCCTTAGCTTTTTGCAAACCATTCATGGAGTACATGAATCACTTATTCTCCTTTGTGCAATATCTTACACTTTATCTGCATTCAATGTCATTTACCATCTGTCTACCCACATTCTGTGATTTCTGAGCTGCTTCGTTCAACTTCAGTGAGTTTGTTGTCATAAAAATTGTGATTCACTTGCATTGGGTTTCTCAATCTGTCATTGATATAAATTAGAAACAGTCATGATCCCACACAGCAATTTCGTCCTCCTGACATAATTCCTTTAATAAATACCCGTTGCTTCCTACATTTCAGACATTTTCTGATCGATTCCGAAGATTTACCATGGATCCTCACAGCTTTGAGCTTGATAGCTTTCCATTAGAGAATGTTGTCAAATGTCTTTTGGAAGCCAAGGTACACCATGTTGCAGGGTTTCAGTACAATTGGGTTGTCACTTCCTTAAAGAAATTGAGGAGCTTGATCAGGACGAACCTTCCCCTTTCTGAAGCCACGTTGACTGCTGTTTATTAGATTAACACAACGCTCAACAGTCCTTGAGCTAACTCTAGATAATCAATTCCACTATTCAACATGGAATTGAAGTAAGACAGGTGGATCTGTAGTTGCCGGGGTCTGATTTGTCGCCCTTTTTAAATATGGGCGCCACATTAGCCTGCTTCCAATCCACTGGTACTTCACTCATCATAATTGTCAATGTCTCATTAATCTCCTCCCGAATCTTTCTCCCTAGTTTTTCTTGCACAAAGAAGAGCCATTTGCGGGAAGAAAACAAATCTGTGAAAAAGTAGTTCTTTAAACTTTTATTTGGTCTTAAATGTTTGAATTTGTAATTTCCTTAATATATTAATCACTGTAAAACTAGTAAGTTGGGTGACTCTTTGCACCAGCCTTCTTTCATCCTCAGTGCTGGCTGATCTGAATAAACTTTGAATTGCATTTATCGATTTTAAATTTTAATTACACGAATGGAGTTTGTTCAAATCTATAGATGCTGTGTGGTGGTGAAATGGTTAAATGGACGTGATTACCAGTATCTGTTGTACTTAAAAAATGTTGTTTCACTCAAATTTAAACAATATTTGGATTGTTATTATATGTGATCAATGTCTGGTTTCCTTTGTAACCTCAGCCATAGGCTTTTTTTTATTCGTTCATGGGATGTGGGCATCGCTGACAAGGCCAGCATTTATTGTCCATTCCTAATTGCCCTTGAGAAGGTGGTGGTGAGCCGCCTTCCTGAACCACTGCAGTCCGTGTGGTGAAGGTACTCTCACAGTGCTGTTAGGGAGGGAGTTCCAGGATTTTGATCCAGCGATGATAAAGGATCGTTGATATACTTCCAAGTCAGGATGGTGTGTGACTTGGAGGGGAACTTGGAGGTGGTGGTGTTCCCATGTGCCTGCTGCCTTTGTCCTTCTAGGTGAAAGAGGTCACGGGTTTGGGAGGTGCTGCCGAAGAAGCCTTGGCGAGTTGCTGCAGTGCATCTTGTAGATGGTACACACTGCAGCCACGGTGCACCGGTGGTAAAGGGAGTGAATGTTTAAGGTGGTGGATAGGGTGCCAATCAAGCAGGCTACTTTGTCCTGGATGGTGTCGAGCTTCTTGAGTGTTGTTGGAGCTGCACTCATCCAGGCAAGTGGAGAGTATTCCATCACACTCCTTATTTGTGCCTTGTAGATGGTGGAAAGGCTTTGGGGAGTCAGGTGGTGAGACACTCGCTGCAGAAAACCTAGCCTCTGACCTGCTCTTGTAGCCACAGTATTTATGTAGCTGGTCCAGTTAAGTTTCTGGTCAATGGTGACCCCCCAGGATGTTGATGGTGGGGGATTCAGCGATGGTAATGCCGTTGAATGTCAAGGGCGATGGTTAGACTCTCGCTTGTTGGAGATAGTCATTGCCTGGCACTTGTGTGGCACGAATGTTACCTGCCACTTAGCAGCTCAAGCCTGAATGTTGTCCAGGTCTTGTTGAATGTGGGCATGGACTGCTTCTTTATCTGATGAGTTGCTAATGGCACAGAACACTGTGCAGTTATCAGCAAACATCCCCATTTTTGATCTTCTGTTGGAGGGAAGGCCATTGATGAAGCAGCTGAAGATGGTTGGGCCGAGGACACTGCCCTGAGGAACTCTTGCAGCGATGACCTGGGGCTGTGATGATTGAACACCAACCACCACAACCATCTTCCTTTGTGCTAGGTATGACTCCAGCCAATGGAGAGTTTTTCCCCTGATTCCCATTGACTTTAATTTTACTAGGGCTACTTGATGCCACACTCGGTCAAATGCTGCCTTGATGCCAAGAGCAATCACTCTCACCTCACCTCTGGAATTCAGCTCCTTTGTCCATGTTTGGACCAAGGCTGTAATGAGGTCTGGAGCCAAGTGGTCCTGGCGGAACCCCAACTGGGCATCAGTCAGCAAGTGCTGCTTGATAGCACTGTCGACGACACCTTCCACCACTTTGCTGATGATTGAGAGTAGACTGATGGGGCAGTAATTGGCCGGATTAGATTTGTCCTGCTTTTTGTGGACAGGACATACCTGGGCAGTTTTCAACATTGTCGGATAAATGCCAGTATTGTAGCTGTACTGGAACAGCTTGGCTAGAGGTGCAGCTAGTTCTGGAGCACAAGCCTTCAGCGTGACAGCCGGGATGTTGTCAGGGCCAAAGCCTTTGCTGTCTCCCGTGCACTCAGCCATTTCTTGATATCACGTGGAGTGAATCGAATTGGCTGAAGACTGGCTTCTGTGATGGTGGGGACCTCAAGAGGAGGCCGATATGGATCATCCACTCAGCACTCCTGGCTGAAGATGGTTGCAAATGCTTCAGCTTTATCTTTTGCACTCACATGCTGGGCTCCACCATCATTCAGGTGGGGATATTCATGGCACCTCCTCCTCCCCCCTGTTAGTTGTTTAATGGTCCACCACCATTCATGACTGGATGTGGCAGGACTTTGATCTGATCCATTGATTGTGGGATTGCTTAGCCCTGTCTATAGCATGCTGATTCCACTTTTTAGCATGCATGTAGTCCTGTGTTGCAGCTTCCCCAGGATGGCACCTCATTTTTAGGTATGCCTGGTGCTGCTCCTGGCATGCTCTTCTACACTCCTTATTGAACCAGGGTTGGTCCCCTGGCTTGATGGTAATGGTAGAGTGAGGGATATGCCGGGCCATGAGGTTACAGATTATGGTGGAATACAATTCTGCTGCTGCTAATGGCCCACAGCGCCTCATGGATGCCCAGTTTTGAGTTGCTAGATCTATCCCATTTAGCACGGTGGTAGTGCTACTCAACACAATGGAGGGTGTCCTCAGTGTGAAGATGGGACTTCGTCTCCACAATGATTGTGCGGTGGTCACTGCTATCAATGCTGTCATGGACAGATGCATCTGCGACAGGTAGATTGGTGAGGACGAGGTCAAGTAGGTTTTTCCCTCATGTTGGTTCTCTCACTACCTGTCAGCTATGTCCTCAGCCAGCTCGGTCAGTAGTGGTGCTACCAGGCCACTCTTGGTGATGAACATTGAAGTCCCCCACCCAGAGTACATTCTGTGCCCTTGCTAGTCTCAGTGCTTCTTCCAAGTGGTGTTCAACATGATTCATCAGCTGAAGGAGGGAATCAGCAGGAGGTTATGCTTATGCTTGACCTGAAGCCCTGAGACTTCATGGGGTCCAGAATCAATGTTGAGGACTCCCAGGGCCACTCCTTCCCAACTGTATACCACTGTGCCACCACCCCTGGTGGGTCTGTCCTGCCAGTGGGACAGGACATACCCAGGGATGGTGATGGTGGAGATGGTGGAGTTTGGGACTTTGGCTGAATGATTATGTCAGGCTGTTGCTTGACAAGTCCCCAGATGTCAGTGAGGAGGACTTTGCAGGGTCAACTGGCCTGGATGTGCCATTGTCGTGTCCAGTGCCATCCGGTTTTATTCTTATTATTGTTTTCTGTAGCAGTTACAACTGAGTGGCTTGCTAGGCCAGTTCAGAGGGCAGTTAATAGTTAACCACTATTGCTGTCACATATAGGCCAGACCAGGCAAGGACGGCAGATTTCCTTCCCTAAAGGGGCAGTTAGTGAACCAGATGGATTTTTACAACAATCCGATAGTTTCATCATTACTAATACTAGCTTTTTATTCCAGATTTATTTAATTAACTGAATTTAAGCTCCCATCTGTGAGTGGGATTTGAACTGACGTCTACATGGATCATTAGTCCAGGCCTCTGGATTACTAGTCCAGTAACATGACCACTATGCTACAATACCATTCCCGGCATTCTTTGAGAAAACTGAGTTTAATTTGGATTTGTTCTGTGAACATTTTACGGCAGTATTTATTGGGTTCAGGTGCTTCTCTTTCAAGTCCAAAGTTATCATTGCAGCATGAATTCAATGAGAATCAAAAAGAAGTACAGATCTCCACTGAGCTTCTCAATATCGCCTTTGCATGCCAGAGCTCTATTTTAAATGGTTGCCTTCATGTTCTTGACTGCCTTTTTTACCCAACAGTTTTATTTCCCCAATGTTCTCCTTGCTAGCCTCCACAATAAAACTACCCATCCAGAATGCTGCTGCCCGCATCATCCCTTGCACAAAAGCCCGTACTGCCATCACCCAGTCCTTATCTAGTTCCACTGACTCCCTGTGCCCCAGCCTATTAGCTTTCAGATCCTTGTCCTCATCTCACAATTATTCCATGGCCTCGTCCCAACCTACCATAGTGATCTCCTCCAGCCATCCCCCCCCGCACACATTGTCTGCTTGTATGGCACTGGTTTACTTTTTGTTTCCCATTCCCTCCAGTCCGTCATTGGTGACCACTCCAGCCACTGTGAATCCACCTTCTGAAACTTCTTCCATCAACAATTCTGCCTTATCACCTCCCTCCCTTCCTTAAAAAGCCTCCTAAAGACCCTTCTCTTTGTGCTTTTATCAACCCACCACCCCAATCTTCTCCGCTTCTGTCGCCTGCTCAGAGTTCACTCTCAGTTCCCTGCCCTGTGAAGCACCCTGAGACGTCTTGCTGTACTTAAGGAGCACTATAGAAATGTACGTTGTTGGTGTCTGACCCGCTGTTCATTCTAGTACTATTGTCTCCAGATTGTTTCAGTAACATTTGTGTGGTCCTAGAATTGTAAAGAGTAATTTTAAAAACCATATTTCCATATTAATGACATAAGTGACATTAGCAAATGGGTTATGACAAGATTTCTATCCTTAAAAAGGAAATAAAAATGAAACACTTGAGTGTTGTTAAGACATTACTGATTCACTGTCTGTATAATGTGATTTGGATTTCCTTATTTAATTATAGTTCATTTAGAGAAATAAAACCACACTATTTGACTTAGATCTCGTGTCTTTATATTTTGTATTTTGTGCTATTCATTGTTTAAGTCGATTACTTCATTACTTGTCCCTGCTAGCTTTCCGGTAATCTTTTGACTTGCACTAATTCTATCCATGTGCAGCATTTGATCTTTGGCACTTCAGAGCAGTTTGTTTTTTCCATCTATCCTCAGATTAAAGGGAACTGTCATCTGGTGGGAGTTTCAGCAGTAAAGGCCGCTCCTGGAGCAGCCCCGAGCAGCACGCACCGTGTGAAGTTACCATGCTCCACGGTACATCAGAACAAGCTACAGTTCGATAATATGAAACACTTCCATCTGCCTCAGCATGCCTATGCCAAATGGCGTTAGACGTGGAATGGCAGCTTAAAATGAAACTTAGGGCATAAAAAGAAAGAAAGACTTGCATTTCTATAGTGCCTCGAACGGCCCAAAGCGCTCTATGGTCAATGAAATACTTTTGAAGTGTAGTCACTGCTGCAATGTAGGGAACTATATAAAAATGACATGTGCAATCTGACGTAATAAAACTCACTACGCACTTGGTTTGAGTATAAAGCAAGGCTTTAATCAACTTGTTTCAGAACATGGAGGTCTAGTTGTACTTCACTAGCTCCTTGTCTTACAAAATGTCCCTGGAAAGCTGGGACCGACGCCCGAGTATTTATACTCCTTGGATGGCGCCACCAGCTGGCCGTCCAGTGTTATTTCACAAGTAGTTTCTTGATGAATGATGAGATTTATAACACAATCTTCTTGAAGAAAAACACTTAATTTGATCGGAACATTTCCTTCAAGTGATTCAAAAATTAATTATTAGCAAACAACCTTGTGAGCTGGGCCATGTCATAATTATTTCTTAACCTAGCTTCCCCATCACCAAAGCGTTAGCTCTTTATCCCTATCTTCATGTCATGCACTTATATTTCACTTGTGTATACTGTCAAGCTATATTTCAACTTTCTCTCTTTTTGGATCCTTGTGTCATAACCTTAACTATTCATCTCTTGTGACCTTTGCCTGTTAAAATTAATACTGTAGTTTGGGTTTGTATATCGGCTTTTAAACCGATGTATACTGATCCCTTTATATGACATCTTTATAGATTTGCAACAGACTGGAATATGTGTGTTCGACTTCAAGCTATGGGAACAGTCCAAAATTATTTTTGCTGCCATTTACTGAGCAGTTTATCAGAGACCCTCTCTCCAAATGATTCTCATTTAAACTGGAAAAGCTTTGATAAGCTGTTAACTGTTTCAGAATTTCACTAAAATAATTCAGAGCAGACCGGGGGAATGTTATGACTGTGTCAGAGATAAAACTGCAATTTCGGTTAATAAGGAAAAGATCATCCAGGAAATAGTTTGTAATCTGAGTCCAGGGTATCCTTCAGTCTCAGTTTGATGCTAGCTTTTCGTGCAGGGAAAAAAAATGTCCCAGTTACATAGCAACAGCAGTAGGCCATTCAGCCCCTCGAGCCTGTTCAATTAGATCACGGCTGATCTGTATTTTAATTCCATCTACCCGCCTTAAGTTCCATCACAACAATAACAAATTGTATTTATATAGCGCCTTTAACGTAGTAAAACGTCCCAAGGCTTTGCACAGGTGTATTATAAGACAAAAACGTTGACACTGAGCCACATAAGGAGAAATTAGGGCAGGTGACCAAAAGCTTGGACAAAGAGGTAGGTTTTAAAGAGCATCTTAAAGGAGGAAAGAGAGGTAGCGAGGCGCAGAGGTTTAAGCAGGGCATTTCAGAACTTAGGGCCTAGGCAACAGAAGGCACAGCCACGCTTAATACCCCTGTCTAACAAAAATCTATTAATCTCAGTTTTGAAATTTTCAATTGGCCCCCCCCGCACCCCGCCTCAACAGCTTTTTGGGGGAGAGAGTTCCAGATTTCCACTATCCTTTGCGTAAAGAAGTGCTTCCTGACATCACCCCTGAACAGCCTAGCTCTAATGTTAAGGTTAAATCCCCTTGTTCTGGACTCTCGCACCAGAGGAGAGTCTGGTCTCTCTAACTATCCTATCAACTCCTTTGATCATCTTAAACACCTCAATTAGATCACCGCTTAATCTTCTATATTCAAAAGAATACAAGCCGAATCTATGCACCCTGTCCCCATAATTTAACCCTCTTAGCCCCTAAATAAAAAAGTTTAAATATGTAGTTAACATGGTGGTTAAGTTATGAGTTCAGTGATTTTGAACAGAATGGGGTTGATGTTCACCTTCACCGGGTGGGTGATCTGGCGAAGCGGAGCGCCTGCCCTTTTAGAGAACTCGTCTGATTTTCATTCCAGGCCGTTTCAACAACGGGTGGCCGATTTGCTCCGACATATTACTGCCCAGGTGGTGAAGCTGAAAATCTACCCCAATTTCTCTCAAACAGTATTATTTTGCAGAGAGCGAGAGAAGTCGGCAGTATACTGACAAAACAAAACCCTGCCTTACGTGTTAATCTTCACGTCTGGTAATGGAAATGGCCCTGTGTTAAATTACGACGTTAATGACTGGAGGGTCTGCGTTCCTTGTGGTATCCATCTGTCTGAAACCCACAGAGTTCCTTTTTGAAATGTTAATTCAGGGTCCTTCCCAGCCCACCAAGGTCTCACCTGGTATTTTTTTCACCAATTTGGAAAGTAACAAGGTCACACAATTTCAAGTCTATTTCTGGTAGTTTATTTCTCTCCTCTCCGCAGGGCACTGACTTTTCCTGGAGTACATTTCCACAGGCACCAGCAACTCTCGCCCGAGACGGTGAAGCCTTGATCTTTATGTCCGTGCACAGACAGGTGCATCACGATTATCACTCGCCTCATTGGATGAGTACTGGCCGGGCCAAAATCACTGAACTCAGAATTTAACCATCAGGATCAGCCTCATTGCAATACAGGAGGCAAAGATCTGGCCTGGTTGGACCTGGTGCTGGGAATTTCCCAGAGGGGAAGTAGGCAATCATATGTCAGCAACCTTTAAAGATTGGCCCAGAAATTCGGGTCTCCATGGGTGAGTACACATGGGGTACTCACCCGTAGGCCCAATGGAAGTGCCGGTTTCCTGCATGCACTGCGCATGCGTGGGAAACCGGCACTTCCGGTCCCCTGAACGAAGGGGTTCAGAGGTCGAACGCGTGCGCAGGAGAGGCTGCGCGTGCACATTGAACTTAGGTTTTTTTTACAGGTTTTCCCGGGAGGGTAAGTCTGCAGAAGTTACACATATAAAAAGCAGTCGCAAGGCCTGCTTTTTGCAAGGTAAGTGGTGAATTAATTAAAATTAAAACATTTTTTCCACAGGTTTATTATTTTTAAATACTTTAAAGCAAGGTAAGTTTATTTTTAGCCCCGTTAGAAAATAAAATTATTTTTTTCAAAAATTTAAATTATTATTTAAAATAGTTATTTCGTGTAACATAGTTTATTTAAAAAATGTGATGTTTTTAAAAAATTTATTTGAAGATTTAGTGCTGTTTTAGGGCCGTAGTATTTATAAGTTTTGACAGCTCTTCCTGTCAATCTTATGAATGGAGCATTCCCTGCTCCGATTGGCTCCCCGTGGCCCACGTGATCCCAGGGGCCGCATCGAACTAACTGCGCCCCTGGGATACGCAAGCACTGTGCGCCGGCAGCTGGAGCAGGCCCCGGATCGGAATTCCACGGGGGCCCACAGCTCAACGGCCTGCACGCAAGGTAAGTGCAGGTCGGAGGCTTACACCCACGGGAAGCCCCCGACCCGAATTTCTGGGCCATTGATGAGAACCTTTAATGGGAAGCGGCGTCTTAAAGGTAAATGGCCAGATAGGGGAACAAAATTTGCTTTAGTTGTTAACAAGGCTATAGATATCTTAATCCATATTTGCTGGGGGTTTGGGGGGGGGGGGGAAATGATTAGCAATACCCAATGGCTGGCACAATAAATGTAGAGGCAGGAGCAGAGCCAGTGGGCTACTGACTCCTTGTTTGATGGCTGGGACGTGCTTCTACATGAGTTGGCTGCCAGGCTGGTTGCCCTGACGAAGGGTCCCCGACTCGAAACGCTGACTCTGTTTCTCTCTCCACAGATGCTGCCTGACCTGCTGAGTGTTTCCAGCATTTTTGGTTGTTATTTCAGATTTCCAGCATCCGCAGTTGCTTGGCTATTGTAAGGCGGTCCTGGTTCAAGGCACCTACCCCGGCGGACAGCAGAGCAGCATGTCTCAGAGAAGATGGTGAGCGGGCTCAATGCTGTGTGCATTACCTGCAAGGCCTGGAAACAGGTAGAAGAAGATGGCAAACTTTAAGAAAGTTAATCTTACCCAATTTGTTCAGTTTATGTCCCACATATACATGCCACAAAATGTTGCCAGACAACCTGCATCACATTCTTAGCTGGCCCATGCAAAGGCCTCACATAACCATAGCTGACCATACATATCCATAGGGCACACATTACAGCTGTAGCCTACAATTCAAGGTCTGTGGACTGTCAGTGCAGCTGACGTCTATGCTAGACTGAACAATGTTGATGCTCTGGTAACCTTGCATGTCACTCAACAATCAACCTTAATTTGGCTGCAGGTGTCCTTGTTGCATATGGTTCAACTCTCATTGCCCCCCCCCCCCCGCCACCCCCGGACATTCCTACCAATGCAGACAATGTCCTAGAATGTTACCCACGCCGGAACAGGCAGGCCCAAGGCACACCCAATATTGGGCCTCATTTAAATGAGACCAGCCAGCTGCAGACTCCTGCTGGTCACTGCCCAGGCAGCACACCGGCGAATCGGCATAGGTTTTCGGGCTGCTGGGTAGGTCCGGGGGATGGGGAGGCGGGGGTTGGAGAGGAGAAGGTGATGGAGAGGGAGGGGGTGATCACAAGGGGGGGGGCAGGCGACTGGGAGGGAGGAAGCAATCGGGGGGGGGCGATTGTGGGGGAGGGGGCAATTGTTGGGGAGGAAATAGGGAGGCAGGCAATAATCAAGAAGGAGCCTATCTGCTACCAAAATCCTAGCCTCCAGATTTATCACCTCCAGACTTGACTGTAACTGTGCTCTCCACCCTCCATAAATTTCAGCTCATCCAAATCGCTGCTGCCTGTATCCTAACCCACACCAACTTCCACTCACTCATCGCCCCCTGTGCTCGCTGACCTACGTTAGCTCCTAGTCCCCCAATGCCTGGAACTTAACACTCTCATGCTTGTGTTCAAATCCCTTCATGGCCAGACCCCTCGCTATTCCTGTAACGTTCTCGAGCCCTACAACCCTCCAAGAATTCTGTCTTCCTCCCACGCTGGCCTCTTGTGCATTCCCCCACACCCTTTGCCCTACCATTGGTGGCCTTGTCTCCAGCAGTCTAGAACCCCAGCTCTGGAATACCCTCCCTAAACCTCTCAGCATCTCCATCTCTCTCTCTCTTCCTTTAAAACCCTTCTTTATAACTCAACTCTTTGACAAAGCTGTTAGTCACCCCCCCCTGTAAATATGACCTTCTTTGGCTCAGTTTCAATTTTTGTCATTTTACGCTCTTGTGAAGCACCTTGGGACATTTTCTATATTAGAAGGCGCTATAAGAATGCAAGTTGTTGTTTCATTATGGTTCTATCTACCCGCATTGGCACTTCCAGGAAAATATATATTTAAACCCCTAGGCCTCTCTGTTCAACCACGCCTTTCACTTTTTTAGCAGGCTATTCAACCACGTGGGCCACCCCAACTGAGCCTGACCCTGTGTGATCACTTGGCATCGAGGTTAGAGAGAGTTCCAGCAGAGATCAATGGATGGAGGTCAAGAGTGAATAGACTTGCTCATTATTCCTCTTTGCAGCTTCTGAGCCCCTATTGCTACTGTGGCCGACACCAGTTAAGAATAGCGTAAGCCAGAAATTAAACCCGGTTTCTATGTGGTGAATTTACAAAAATGAGCCATTGGTAGCTCAATATATATATTTAACGTATTAATCACATTAACATTGCTTGTAGGTTTTATGGAGATCAAATTGTAGGACAGGTGTCTCTTATTCCCTGGCCCAAGACCGCACAAAGTGGAGGAGAAGCATCCGGGAAGGCGCCAAACACCTCGAGTCTCTTCGCCGGGAGCAAGCGGAAGCCAAGTGCAAACAGCGGACGGAGCGCACGTCAATCCAAGCACTCCACCCACCCGCCCCTTCAACCACCGTCTGCCCCACTTGTGACAGACTGTAGGTCCCGCTTTGGACTCATCAGTCACCTGAGAACTCATTTTTAATGTGGAAGCAAGTCATCCTCGGCTCTGAGAGACTGCCAAAGAAGAAGAAGATTCAGCTATTTTAATTTGCTCACTAATAGTTTAGCATCATTCAATCGAGTATGTTTTATAGGACCATTCAGGTTGCAGTTAACAAAACAAATTCAATATTCAGAATTCTCTCGGGTGTGCTAGAAGCTAAGACACCAGCTGTCAGTTTTACACACTGTGTCTGTGTGTGTCTGAAGGAGCACAGAGCTCACGCAGAGCAACTGACAGTTAATTACACATCAAACACTTCCCTGGCGTCACACACTGATCCACCTTATCGCCGAAACCAGGAATACATGCGGATAAAAATCCATGGAAAATCTGATCAGTGTGTCTGCATCTTGAACTGACCCTCGCAGTCTCTGACTGGGTAACTGTGCCAGCTGCACTTTGACATTATGCGCTCTGTGTTGCATAAGATTAGAGGATTTCTGAACAGCTTCAGGTTGCCATCATTTCTAAATGAAATCGCCCCCGACAAACAGGTTATAAAATGGGAGAAGGCAAAAACAGGGCCCGTGTTAACCCTTAAACTTGCCCAATGGTCTAGGGCAGTGGTGGGCAAAATACAGCCCGCGGGCCTTATCCGGCCCGCCAGTTCATTCTATCCGGCCCGCTGGAGCTCAAGCTGCACATTCGTCTGAATCTTGCGAGGAGGGGCCCGAGAAGAGCTCGCTCAGGGTTACTGCGGCCTGGGAGTAGGCTGCGACCCTGAACTGGGGCGATTAAAATAAAATAAAGCTGCCGGGACTGCTGCCATATGTCTGATGCAGATATTCTTCCCATTTGTGTCTCGGAGCCGACCTAACATCTGTCTGCGCTCTCACTGGCTCTGGTGCTGTGAACCACATTTCTAAAACCCGCCAAATCCACCGCTGGTGGGGGCGCTTCTGCACGTGTGTACTGGATACTGCTCCTCCATCAAGTCATGGCTCCTCATCTCGACGACGCTTAGTTTTACCGAAGGAAGAGAACACAGTGAGTCATTCCGCTCCTGGAATTCACCCCTCGCTCCCAGTCCTGAACTCACCCCAAACTCCCAGCCCTGAACTCACCCCACACTCCCAGCCCTGAACTCACCCCACACTCCAGCCCTGAACTCACCCCTCGCTCCCAGCCCTGAACTCATCCCACACTCTGATCCCTGAACTCATCCCACACTCCCAGCCCTGAACTCACCCCACACTCCTAGCCCTGAACTCACCCCACTCTGATCCCTGAACTCACCCCACACTCCGATCCCTGAACTCAGCCCACACTCCCAGCCCTGAACTCACCCCACACTCCCAGCCCTGAACACACCCCACACTCCCAGCCCTGAACTCACCCCACACTCCCAGCCCTGAACTCACCCCACATTCCCAGCCCTGAACTCACCCCATTCCGATCCCTGAACTCACCCCACACTCCCAGCCCTGAACTCAGCCCACATTCCCAGCCCTGAACTCACGCCACTCCGATCCCTGAACTCACCCCAAACTCCCAGCCCTGAACTCACCCCACACTCCCAGCCCTGAACTCACCCCACACTCCCAGCCCTGAACTCACCCCACACTCCCAGCCCTGAACTCACCCCACACTCTGAGCCCTGAACTCACCCCACACTCCCAGCCCTGAACTCACCCCACACTCCCAGCCCTGAACTCACCCCATTCCGATCCCTGAACTCACCCCACACTCCCAGCTCTGAACTCAGCCCACATTCCCAGCCCTGAACTCACGCCACACTCCCAGCCCTGAACTCACCCCACTCCGATTCCTGAACTCACCCCACACTCCCAGCCCTGAACTCACCCCACACTCCCAGCCCTGAACTCACCCCATTCCGATCCCTGAACTCACCCCACACTCCCAGCTCTGAACTCAGCCCACATTCCCAGCCCTGAACTCACGCCACACTCCCAGCCCTGAACTCACCCCACTCCGAGCCCTGAACTCACCCCACACTCTGAGCCCTGAACTCACTCCACACTCCCAGCCCTGAACTCACCCCACACTCCCAGCCCTGAACTCAGCCCACACTCCCAGCCCTGAACTCACCCCACACTCCCAGCCCTGAACTCACCCCACACTCCCAGCCCTGAACTCACCCCACACTCCCAGCCCTGAACTCACCCCACACTCCCAGCCCTGAACTCACCCCACACTCCCAGCCCTGAACTCACCCCACACTCCCAGCCCTTAACTCACCCCACACTCCGATCCCTGAACTCACCCCACACTCTGAGCCCTGAACTCACCCCACTCTCCCAGCCCTGAACTCACCCCACACTCCCAGCCCTGAACTCACCCCACACTCCCAGCCCTGAATTCACCCCACACTCCGAGCCCTGAACTCACCCCACACACTGAGCCCTGAACTCACCCCACACTCCCAGCCCTGAACTCACCCCACACTCCGAGCCCTGAACTCACCCTACACTCCGAGCCCTGAACTCACCCCACACTCTCAGCCCTGAACTCACCCCACACTCCCAGCCCTGAACTCACTCCACACTCCCAGCCCTGAACTCACTCCACACTCCCAGCCCTGAACTCACCCCACACTCCCAGCCCTGAACTCACTCCACACTCCCAGCCCTGAACTCACCCCACACTCCCAGCCCTGAACTCACCCCACACTCCCAGCCCTGAACTCACCCCACACTCCCAGCCCTGAACTCACCCCACACTCTGAGCCCTGAACTCACTCCACACTGAGCCCTGAATTCACCCCACACTCCCAGCCCTGAACTCACCCCACACTCTGAGCCCTGAACTCACTCCACACTGAGCCCTGAATTCACCCCACACTCCCAGCCCTGAACTCACCCCACACTGCGCTGCGTGTTTCCTCTCCCGTTACCCAGAGTACGATGGCAGGCGAGTTCTCATCGCCATCTTATACACGGGAGTGGATCCTGTAGCACAAGGACTCCAGGTGACGTGACTGTAGTTCAGTACTTGCGCAGCTCGGGCTCCCATACTCAGCATATTAAAAGAGAAACCCTCTCGCGTTGGAGGCCCTGCAGACTCGAGCCATGTAGACTTTCAGTACAACATATAATCGATCGATTAATCATTTCATAACGGAAGATTTTACTACTTTACACTGCATTTTGTGTATTTAAGATAGTATCTGACTACTATCTGCATTTATGTTTATGTTTATGCAGTGTTCCCTCTAATTTTTTTTCTGCGCAGTCCCTTTAAATTTGATGTGCGGTCACGCATGTGCAGTATCTCTTCCAGCGGCAGGAGCTGGTGAGCGGCCTGGGCGGGACCTCGCGATCGGGGCGCGAACGCACACTGTAGGGGGAACATTGGTGTGCGGCCTTCAGCAGCTCACCAAAACTTGTTAATTGACCCTCCAGCCCAAATAATTGCCCACCCCTGCTCTAGCGGGGTAAAGGCACTACCTGATCTTTGACTCATTGCATACTAAAAGTTTCCAGGTCCCTATGTTGGTCTATCGTTGGTCTCAGTACCCCTGGGTTAAAGAGAGGCAAATTAATAAGGACTCCTCCTCCTGACTATCATCCAGTCACTCATGCTGGAAAGTGGTCATAATGGAGCAGATTTTCTTGTTCCTGCATCTGGGCACATTGGATCAGATGTGGATGGAAAATCTGCTTGTCCCCGCTTATGGTTGTGATTTTTACTGCCCGATTTTCCTCTATGTGCTGAGCCCAGGAGATCCAATATGCCCAGGCTCAGGGACAGGAAAATCTGCCCTAGAACCTTAATCCTGAAGACGGCCAAGCTGAAGCAATACTCTTTAACCTTTCAACCGAGAGTAAGAAGAGTTGGGTATTAGAGCAAAATGTCAAGTTACACTTTAATATTCTTCCTGTCGGCTATTTAGAGGATAAAAATATAAACCTTGTACAGTACCAGATTCCTCTCTACATTACCTTAACGGGTTAATGCCTTTGCTGAAGTAGCCCAGAATTGAAACTAGTACAAGTGTGTTAAGTGCTTGTGCAAAATCAGTGGCAATCGTAATTTCCCACCTCAATTTTCTTTTAAATCCCTGCTTCATGTGTCACTCAGAAGCTAAAGACTGTATTTTAATACACTATGGTGTTATCACTAAGGATTGTATTCTAATACACTATGGTGTTATCACTAAGGATTGTATTCTAATACACTATGGTGTTATCACTAAGGATTGTATTCTAATACACTGTGGTGTTATCACTAAGGATTGTATTTTAATACAATGGCGTTATCACTAAGGATTGTATTCTAACACACTATGGTGTTATCAGATTGCACATAGGTCCCGTTATGGACCTCGGATTTATTTTATTGCAGTCAGGTTTTATATTGTAACCACTATGGTTATTAGTTCTGCATATATTGAACACATTGCTTGTACTTTCAATCTGGTTGTTCTGATCCTGTGGAACATTTTCACTGGTGGTGCTTGCTGACCTACATTGGCTCCTGGTTAACCAACGCCTCGATTTCAAAATTCTCATCCTTGTTTTCAAATCCCTCCATGGCCTCGCCCCTTCCTATCTCTGTAATCTTCTCCAGCCTCACAACCACCCCCGAGATATCTGCGTTCCTCAAATTCTGCCCTCTCGAGCATCCCTGATTATAATCGCTCCACCATTGGCGGTCGTGCCTTCTGTTGCCTGGGCCCTAAGCTCTGGAATTCCCTGCCTGAACCTCTCCACCTCGCTACTTCTCTCTCCTCCTTTAAGACGCTCCTTAAAACCCACCTCTTTGACCAAGCTTTTGGTCACCTGCCCTAATTTCTCCTTATGTGGCTCGGTGTCAAATTTTTTTGTCTTATAATACTCCTGTGAAGCGCCTTGGGACATTTTACTACGTTAAAGGCGCTATATAAATACAAGTTGTTGTTGTTGTAAAATGTGCTGCTAAAAAGAAAACACCTGAAATATTTGAAAATGCTGCTGAAGTCAATCCAAAAAAACAAATAAAGAACTTGCCTTTCTATAGGAATATACAGTAATGTCTCGGATGTGATACTCCAACTGATGGTTTGTCAATTTTCGGTTATGTTTTCCCCATGTCTCTCCCACATTCTTCCTCAGCACAATCCCTTGCATATTTCCATGGCCTCTGATTTACTGACGGAAGACATCCTCATAGCAGGATAGGTAATATCAGCCGTTTCCCTTATAATGATATCCAATAGTCTCAGCGATGATTAGCTGGGGCAGCAGAAATATCTGTTCATTCTGTTGCTTTGGATACTTGTTGATTTTTTTAAAATTCTGTTTTTTGAAGGATTCTGAATGAATACATTTACTATTAGTTTGAAAAATTGCTTCAAGTCCCCATCACCCCTTTGCCACGGCCTCCGTATGCTTCTATAGGCAGAAAGTTCAGGGGCAACTAAAAAGAGAGCTGACAGAAGCATCGAACTATTTCCAGGATTTTAACAAATGAATTCCTATACCCTGCTGAATAAATACAAGTCCATGTGGTTACTGGCACAAATGCTGTGAGACTCACAGTTTAAGGGTTAAGTAGATTTATGGGAAAACTATTCAAAGCCACTGGGTAAAGATGAAGAGCAGCCAGAGAGACTGGCAGCCTCCATGGGGGCACAAAAACTGCCCTCGATGTCCCACTAAGCTACGGTAAAAGTATGTCTGATATGTGCCCCTTTACCCTTCCTTAAGCCTCGCAATCGGTTTCAGATTATCACGCTGTCACTGACTGCGGGCGGTGTCAATCATGTGGCATTCTGCGGAATATTTTGGTACAGTCTCTGGAGACACGGACGCAGCTTGCACTGTCCCAAAGAGGGCCTTTAATTGTGCTGCCACGGAAACCCCTCCCCACCCATTGGTCACTGTTGAGGGACCCCGAGCTCTGTTTGAATAGCCTTGAGCAAACAAACACACTGCAAACCCTGAAGGAAAGTAATGCAGCAGATGGCGTAGCCTCCTTGATGTGTTTTGTCCCGACAAACAGATGCATTGTGATCAAGATAAAAGTGCTGGTAATTTAATTTGTAAAAATAATGAGGTCTGCGTCTGTGAATTATCTAGCTCCAATAGTAGTTAATTAATTAACTAATTGTCACTTGTAAACAATGTGTATATATATATATATATATGAGATAAAGGCCATTTTACATGAAAAAGCCACTGTGTTTACCATTACCTTAGTGCATTATACAAACTGTTTGATGTTGCTGTTACTCTATAACAAGAGTACTATAAGATATTGACTCCAGGCAACTGAGGTAGTGCTTAAAAAGTGCCATTTCACTCACTCTCAGCCTACTATGTACACTTTGACGTTCAGCCAAAACTTATAGAGTCGCTATGCTTTCTCAGGCTCAGGATGCATAGCTGCGCTCTAGGTTTTGGCCTAACGTGTGCAGCCACTGTCTGCAGTCACACGCACATCAATCTCATTAATGGCCACAGTCCACTGGCTTGTGAGGGAGAACCGGATCTATAACCGCACAGAGATCAACGAGGCTCCATACTTACTGAAGTAAACAAGTAAAATACTGGTCAATCAAGGTGAAAACTTCCTCGGAGCCTCAGATTTTGAGTGTGAGTGAGGAAACAATACAATGGTATTGATTCTGTAATTACACCAAAACTCACATGAACTTAGTATCAATTTGTGAGTATAACAGCATAAATGATAACATCAAGTATTTCATAGCCTTAACTGTTTTACGCGACTACATTGAAACCTACAGGATGTGCAGCCAGGCTACCGTGGCCTTGTCTATCTGTGTAACCTCCTCCAGCTCTACAACCCCCTGAGAACTCTGCCTTTCTCCAATTCTGGCCTCTTGCGCATCCCCAGTTTCCTTCACCCCACCATTAGCGGCCGTGCCTTCAGCTGTCTAGGCCCCAAGCTCTGGAATTCCCTCCCTAAACCTCTCCGCCTCTCCACCTCTCTCTCTTCCTTTAAGACGCTCCTTAAAACCTACCTCTTTGACCAAGCCTTTGGTCACCTGCCCTAATTTCTCCTTATGTGGCTTGGCGTCAAATTTTATCTGTTAACACTTCTGCGAAGTGCCTTGGGATGTTTTATTACATTAAAGGAGCAAGTTGTTGTCTGACTTTTGCTCTCAGTTTTTAAATATTTCAATAATGTATTTATTAATTTTTCATTCCTAATGCCACCCAAGTGTTGAAATTTCTTCTGCCAATAATTCTAGAAAATAAAGTCAGCTTTAGTGTAAAGCAAGATTTCCCGTCTTGTGCTCACGATGGCCACTTGGGGCAAGGTAGTGGAATTGTACCTCTTTCATCCCTTTCTCTCTTGGATTCAGGGAGCAGAGAAAAGGGATAAAAGCTGGAAAAAAATCATCATAGTTTCAAAGACACTAAGGGGGAGAAATTCAGTATCGTTTGAAAGCTGGGAAACTTAGCCCCAGGCGCTAATGATTCCCAACTTTAAAACAATTGGGTTTTAGGGCTCCAGGAAAGAAGTGAAGAGCTAAACCAAACGCTCCACTTCTTTCCTGGAGCGCTAAAGGACGCAGGCGGGGCGGTAATTATGCAGCCCTGCACAATGGGCCATGCAGCGCTGCTGCGTTCCGAGGCTACACCCCGCCCCCCCCCCTTAAAGGGAAGGGCCATCGCTGCAGGCTCTGCATTGAGACCAGTCAGCTGGTCCCCGATGGCAGCCGCGATCCGGCCCAATCAGCCCCACGCACTCCAGCAGAGCGCCGGGCTGATCGATCGCGGCCCAGGAGAAGTAAAAAAAATTGAACAAAAACATTTCAGAAATTCAGGTACTTACCTCGGCAACCTCCCCTTTAACTTGCGCCCCCGAAGCGCCCGGCCTCCCGACCAACGCCTCCTGCAGCTGTCGGCATCATCGCCCAGCGATGCAGCAGGGGGCGGAACCAAAATTCGGGTCCAGGGCGCTACTGGGGCGATGCGCACGACAATGACGTCACGATCTCCGGGTGAAGGAGATCGTGGCGCAAAGTCTTACCGCCGCCGCAAACCTCTCACCGAAGTTCGCGGGAGTCACTCACCTCGCCGTGCCCAGGCGGTAAGTTGTTAGCGCCCCCGAGGCGCTAACGGGAGGTGCTAACCCGCTGAATTTCTCCCCCTAAGAGTATACAGTGCTAAAAAAGTTCACATCATCATATATGGCACAATCACAGGTTTCAAATAATGACACAAGTGTAGTGGGTGAAAACGCTGACTGAGAATGAATGGTTAGTTCCTCTGTACAGAAAAATCAGCACTTGAGATCAAACTCCAGTGAGGTTAACCCATTAGTAACTACTCTGGTTTGGGGACTGATGTAGATCTTTACCTGTAAGCCATTAAAAGAAAGTGCATTGCACCCCAACAAATCATTTCAAATTATTATTATGATTACCACAGACCTTCTAACCTAAACGAAAATTTACAGGTGAAGATTCGGGCACGTGGTGTAACCAACTTGCCTGGGGTTTGAGGGGTTGCTTCAGATCCGCAGTAACTTTGCATTGTAACAAGTTCTTGTTTTGTTCGATATAAAAGATAGCAGTATGCTAAGAGCTGAGGCAAGTGTCTGTATGTGTCTGAGTGCTGGGAGATAAGGGCGTTATCCTTGAAAAGAGACCGAGTTGAAATTCTGGAAAATAGACTAACCGTCCCCAGTGTGTGAGAAGTGAGAGGCTGAGCAAAGATGATGCTACATATTCCATGTATGTCATCTGAGTTCTTCCTTAAATCAAGAAAAAGAAAAGAAAGACTTGCATTTACATAGCGCCTTTCACGACCACCGGATGTCTCAAAGCACTTTACAGCCAATGAATTACTTTTGGAGTGTAGTCACTGTTGTAAGGTGGGAAACATGGCAGCCAATTTGTGCACAGCAAGCTCCCACAAACAGCAACGTGATAAGACCAGATAAGCTGTTTTTGTTATATTGATTGAGAGATTAAATATTAACCAGGACACCGGGGATAACTCCCCTGCTCTTCTTCGAAATAGTTAAAAAGGTTTAACGTCTCATCTGAAAGACGGCACCTCCGACAGTGCAGCACTCCCTCAGCACTGCACTGGAGTGTCAGCCTAGCTTTATGTGCTCTCGTCCCTGGAGTGGGACTTGAACCCACAACCTTCTGACCCAGAGGCGAGCGTGCTACCCACTGAGCCACAGCTGACACTGAAAGTATTGTACCTACTTGGAGTAAATTTATATAAAAATACCTTTATAAGTCGGTATTAAAGGTACAATTACTGTGGAGTGCTTGCATTATCCGGCAATGACCATTTTTGTAGAAACCACAATTGGTTTATAACTCTCCTGGCATCTTTGATACTTGGAATCTATCCACCGCTCACCTGAATTTCAACCCATGAACTCTTTAAAACAATGCCCCCTTTACCTTTAAGGCAACAATTCTTGCAGTGTACACCAAGGAACAAGCACCGCACGCACACACACAGTGCAAAGAAAGCCTTGTAATCAGCATTGTTTATAGCCTGAGCAGATGGTGAGCGAAGCAATGCCATAAATTCCCTAGGACAAACAGTGAGAGTCCAGTAGTAAGGCAGCCAGCTATCAGATTCATTATTCCGATAAGAATACACACAACCCCCTCTCTGTTGACTTTAACAGTCTTACAGCAGAGTGTTCTCACTCTGAATGGAAAACCTATTCTACCAATGAGCTGATATATTAATCAACAGATAAGAGAATTAGTGCAAGTATTAAAACCACAGCAATTAATTTTACCACAAAGAACTGCTGAGCTGTTCCACCGTACCTTCATGCTTATCACGCGGCTCAAGACAATGGCAACCAGAAATGGAACTTGCATATTCTTAACCCTTAACTGGAACTTTTTCAAAATGCTTCGGGTCATCGTTAACCTGTGGTTAACTTTTGCTGCTACTTGACTTCCCTTTGTGGGCAATTAAAAACTCACATCTGTGCAGAAAGAGCAGAGGTTAGCTGAGCCATGCAAACCAGCAGCGGCGGCTGGTGACCTTTTCGCCAGGCCAGGAACACACTATACATGCCTAACCAAGCCAGCTTGTTACCATGGCAAGGGGCCATTCACGCATGCGCAATGTGTTTTTATTTTCTTGCTGCTAGCGGTCTTTCACTATAAGAAGAATGCAAAGTCAACGAGAAAGAGTAACAATACCATGCATTTATATGGCGCCTTTAATGTAGGAACATTTCCCAAGGTGCCTCACAAGAGTGTAATAAGACAAAAATTGACAGCGAGCCAAAGAAGGAGATATTAGGACAGGTGACTAAAAGCTTAGTTACAGACGTAAGTTTTAAGAAGGAGGAGGGAGATGGGGACATGGAGAGATTTAGGGAGGGAATTCCAGAGCTTAAGGCTTAGATAGCTGAAGGCACGGCCACCAATGGTGGGGCGAAGGGAGTGGGGAATGTGCAAGAGGCCAGAGTTGGAGGAGCACAGAGTTCTCAGAGGATTGTAGGACTGGAGGAGGTTACAGAAATAGGGAAGGGCAAGGCCATGGAGGGGTTTGAACACGAGGACATGGAGGGATTTGAACAGAGGATGAGAATTTTAAAATTGAGGTGTTGGTGGACTGGGAGCCAATGTAGGTCAGCGAGCACAGGGGTGATGAGTGAGCGGAACTTGGTACGGGTTAGGATACAGGCAGCAGAGTTTTGAATGAGCTCAAGTTTATTAAGGGTGGAAGGTGGGAGGCTGGCCAGGAGAACATTGAAATAATCAAGTCTGGAGGTTACAAAAGTACGAGGTTAAGCTAAGGTAGGGGGAAGTCAGCCGGTTATGGAACTGGATGTAGGCTGCCTTTACAATGGAAAGTCAAATAGGACGTCGAGGTTACGGACATTCTCGTTCAGCCTGAGACAGTGGCCAGGGAGAGAGCGAGAAATCTGTGGCGATGGAACAGATGGCGGGAGCCTTTGGTCTTCCCAATGTTTAATTGGAGGAAATTGCGGCTCATCTGGGACTGGATATCGGACAAGCAGCTTGACAACACAGAGGCAGTGGTGGGGTCGAGAGAGGTGGTGGTAAGGTAGAATGACAACAACAGCAACAACTTGTATTTATATAGCGCCTTTAACATAGTAAAACGTCCCAAGGCGCTTCACAGGAGTATTATAAGACAAAAAAATTGACACCGAGCCACATAATGAGAAATTAGGGCAGGTGACCAAAAGCTTGGTCAAAGAGGTAGGTTTTAAGGAGCGTCTTAAAGGAGGAAAGAGAGGTAGCGAGGCGGAGAGGTTTAGGCGGGGAATTCAAGAGCTTAGGGCCTCGGCAACAGAAGGCACGGCCAGCAATGGTTGAGCGATTAACGAGGTGTCGTTAGCGTACATATTGAATCTGATGACATGTCTTCGGATGATGCCACCAAGGGGCAGCATGCAGATGAGAAATAGGAGGGTGCTACTGCTAAGGATAAATCCTTGAGGGATAGTGCAGGGGTGAGAAGCGAAGTCACTGCAGGGGAATCTCTGGCTACAGCTGGCTAGATAATAGTGGAACCAGGCAAGGGCAGTTGGACAACGGAGAAGAGGCATTGGAGGAGGATGGTGTGGTCCGTGTGGTGTATGTAACCTGTTCCACCTTAAGAGAACTTAAGCCTGTTCCACCTTAAGAGATGTACTACTTTCTCTGGCTGCTGTATACGTAATACCGGTGGTGACCACACCGGTATATAAGCACTGTGTAGTAATATTGTATTCAGTATAGTCCCTACCTCCAACCAGTAAAGACCTGTTGAATTTACTCTTGTAGTCTGTGTAGTAATTATCACTATAACACACAGACTTAACAGTGGCGACGAGTCCGATTCTTACCCTGCGGCAGTTATTTCCACGGCGGCTTCGTCCACAGACAGGACGTCGAAGAGAGGTTTCCACCCTCATCACCCTACTGGAAGACACGTCGAGCGGCAGGCATCGAGAAACCGGAGTGCAGAAGACATCCTGACCTCGAAGCCTCCATCAGCGACTGTCAGCTTCTTCTTTCTACCTCGGTGGTGGGTAAGCCGGGCAGCGACGCGACAGAAAGTCAACCGCGTTGGCTGTACAGACGGGGCTGGGAAGACGGAGGAATAAGGGCGGTGAGATCGATCGCGACCGGAGATAAGGGCCGGGCCGCTTTTGAGCGAGAGGCGCAGCGCGGGGACATCGATCGCGACCGGAGATAAGGGCCGCATTCGGGCTAAAAGGCGCAGCGTCTGGGGAAACTGAAGGCGCGAGAGCTGCGGTGAAGCGGAGACAGCATCGGGGGACGTTGAAGACCGCCAAGCGCGGGAAAACCGCCATTTTGTGGGCGGAGGACGACGACAAGAGCGGGAAGCCGCCATCTTGGATAACATAAAAATACAATACATTGCAACGATGCCTAAACATGGGAACATTAATACCTTTGATAGTGACATCGAAGATTGGGCCATGTATGTAGAACGCATACAAAATTATTGTAAGGCAAATAAAATTCCTGATGCAGATAAAGCACTAACATTATTAAATTTAATGGGTGCGAAGACATACGGGCAATTGAAACACCTTGTATCACCAGATGAACCGGCGGATAAGACGTTCGAGGAGATTGTTACTGTCCTGAAAAATCATCTAAACCCCACGCCGCTGATGCTAGCGGAACGATTTAAATTTTACGACAGAAGGCAGCTGCAGAATGAAAGCAATGCTGAATATTTGATGGAATTACGTAAGCTAGCAAAATATTGTCAGTTTGGAACGGGACTGACAGAGGCACTACGAGGTAAATTTGTGTGTGGTTTATTTAAACAGGATACACAAAAGCGACTGCTCGAGGAGAATGAGCTGACGCTTGAGAAGGCGGTCACTATGGCAGCAGCACACGAAGCCGCAGCGAGAGGCACGGCAGTAATGCAGCTACGGTCACCGGAACTCGGTACAAACAAATTGGGTTTGAGTTCTGTCAAATGTTATCGTTGTGGAAAGACAACGCACGATCAGAACCAGTGTTGGTTTAAAAACCAAGAATGCAGAACGTGTGGCAGGCTTGGCCACATAGCTAAAGTATGCCGGTCAGGAAAGAAGACCAGCAACAAAAAGTCACCGCAAGGAAAATACGCAAAGGTACACAAGGTGACAAAGAACAGTTTGACCGAACAGAAGTCAGATTCAGACGCTAGCAGTAATGAACTGGATAGCTTAAGAGTACACAACGTTGGTAAGGATGCAGATCTCCAGACAATTTGGGTCACTCTTCAGATAGCAGGAGTCCAAGTAAAAATGGAATTGGACACTGGATCGGCATTGACGGTCATGAATAAGAAAGATTACAGAAGGTTATTCCAACATATTCCCCTACAGGATACGGAGATTATATTGAAAACATACACGGGGCAAAGAGTGTACCCCATCGGAAAAATAGAGGTAAAAGTGGTCCACAAGGGCGAAGAAAGCCAAGTAATGGACTTATATGTGCTACCTGAAGGAGGTCCACCACTACTAGGACGGGAGTGGATTAGGAAAATGAATATGGACTGGCACTCCTTGAAGGCACTAACAGTAGATTCCGGGGAAACAGATGTCAAACCTAAACGATTGTCCAGAATATTGGATGATGCTAAAGAGGTGTTCCAGCAGGGACTGGGAACACTGAGAGGAATTACGGCAAACATCAAGATTGATGAACATGCACAACCAAAATTTTTTAAAGCCAGACCGGTACCCTATGCAATACGACCTACTGTTGAAGCGGAACTGGAAGCACTAGAATGTTCAGGTGTACTGTCTAAGGTAGATTGGAGTGAGTGGGCTACGCCCATTGTTCCCGTTATGAAACGTCCTGCGAGCAACAAGCCAGGAGATCCAGGGAAGGTTCGCATCTGTGGAGATTTCAAAATCACCGTTAATCCGGTGCTTCACACGGTGCAGTATCCGCTTCCACGGATTGAGGATATTTTCGCTTCATTGTCTGGCGGGAAACACTTCACCAAGATAGACCTGGCGCAGGCGTACTTGCAGATGGAGGTTGAGGAAGAGTCACGCCAATACCTCACGATCAACACGCATCGAGGGTTGTACCGGTACAATAGGCTGGTTTTTGGAGTGGCATCAGCTCCAGCAATTTGGCAGAGGGCCATGGAGCAGGTATTACAGGGAATTCCAGGCACACAATGTTACCTGGGCGATATTCTGATCACAGGTGATGGTGATGAACAACATCTCGCAAACTTGGAACTGGTGCTCAACAGACTGAAAGAGTATGGACTTAGAGTAAATCGGCAGAAATGTGAGTTCTTCCAGAAGCGGATCTCGTACTGTGGCCATGTCATTGACCGGGAGGGGCTTCATAAGTCTCCTGTCAAGATTGAGGCAGTTGTAAAGGCTCCCGCTCCGGGGAATGTCTCTCAGTTGAGGTCGTTTCTAGGATTAATTAACTATTACCATACATTTCTGCCAAATCTATCCACGGTACTGCACCCGTTAAACGCTCTTTTACAGAAAGGGGTACCATGGGAATGGGGCGAAAACTGTAAGAAGGCATTTCGCAAAAGCAAAGAATTGATCACCTCAGAGGAAGTGTTGGCTCACTTCAACCCGACACTGCCTATTCGGTTGGCTTGTGATGCTTCTCCATATGGTATTGGGGCAGTACTCCCACACAAGTTGCCAAATGGCACGGAAAGGCCAGTCGCGTTTGCATCCAGATCATTGACCTCCGCTGAGCGCAACTATGCGCAGATCGATAGGGAGGCTCTTAGCCTTGTATGGGGAGTGAAGAAGTTTAATCATTACCTGCAGGGCCAAAAATTCACACTTCTGACAGACCATCAACCGTTGGTATCCATTTTTAACCCTAAGAAGGGTGTTTCGGTGATGACAGCGCAGCGTCTCCAGAGATGGTCTCTTTTCCTAGGGGCACATCAATATCAAATAGAATTCAAAGGTACGAAACAGCATGGCAATGCTGATGGGCTGTCACGCCTGCCACTACCTGAAGAAGAAGACACGACGAAAGTTGACCCTGTTGAGTTATTTCATTCGACCATCATCGAGTGTTTACCAGTCACCAATGCAAGTATTGAAAGAGAAACCAGGAATGACCCGACACTGTCCAGAGTCTACGAGGTGACAGTGAAAGGGTGGCCAACACGGGGTGATCCTCTGTTACCGGTATTTTCGGCAAGGCGAGACCAGCTGTCCGTCTGCCATGGTACCTTGATGTACGGGACAAGAGTGATTATTCCTCCCAAGTTAAGGGAAAGAGTTTTAAACGAACTGCATGAAGGTCATCTGGGGGGAGTTAAAATGAAAAGTCTTGCTAGGGCTTATGTATGGTGGCCGGGTATTGACCAACAGATTGAGGAGTTAACGAAAAGCTGCGCTGGGTGCCAAAAAGTGCAAAATGCACCTCCGACAGCACCGCTACACCCATGGGAATGGCCTTCAGCCCCATGGCAATGCGTACACATTGACTTTGCTGGTCCATTCATGGACTCCATGTTCCCAATCGCGGTGGACGCACATTCCAAATGGCCAGAAGTCATCAAGATGAATACCACTACTTCAGAAAAGACAATTGCGGTGTTAAGAACAATATTCGCAAGGAACGGATTGCCAGAACAGATCTGTTCGGACAACGGACCACAGTTTGTATCGGAAGAATTCCGACAATTCTTAAAGAAGAATGGAGTAAAACATTATACTTCTGCCCCATATCATCCGGCGACAAACGGGTTGGCTGAAAGATTTGTCCAGACATTCAAAAAGGCAATTAAGGCCATGAACGATGATCAGATTCCGCTGCAACACGAGGTCGACAAGTTCCTGATGTCATATCGAAACGCCGATCATGCAGTGACTAACCAAAGTCCTGCCATGATGTTTTATAACAGGAGGTTGCGGTCCAAGTTGGACTTGTTAAAACCAAATGTGCGGAGGGAAGTGGAAAACAAACAGTTTCGGCATATTAACAACAAGACCACTCGAACTTTCGACGTAGGACAACCAGTGTTGGCAAGGGGCTATGGAAACGAAAAATGGCAATCCGGAACAATTCGGGCCAGACAAGGACCTCTGATGTACACAGTAGATATTGGTCATAATGTGATAAGGCGTCATGCGGATCAACTGGTAGAGTCGAGAGCAAGGGTCGAACCCATGGTTGTGACAGAGACAACTGTGGAAGACATTAATGAACCTGAAGCATCTACCTCGGCAGGGAATGTACTTGATGATGATGACACCCAATACATTGGAAACCAAATAGAGGAGGCACCTCAACAACAAGAATCAGAGACTACCGAGAGGCGTTATCCAAGCCGCATCAGAAAGCCTCCTGAGAGACTGAACCTTTGAACTGTTATACCTGAAGTTATATATGTATATATGTTATTATGTTATGTTAAATGGGGATATGACTGTTAAGCTAAAAAGGGAGGATTGTGGTGTATGTAACCTGTTCCACCTTAAGAGAACTTAAGCCTGTTCCACCTTAAGAGATGTATTACTTTCTCTGGCTGCTGTATACGTAATACCGGTGGTGACCACACCGGTATATAAGCACTGTGTAGTAATATTGTATTCAGTATAGTCCCTACCTCCAACCAGTAAAGACCTGTTGAATTTACTCTTGTAGTCTGTGTAGTAATTATCACTATAACACACAGACTTAACAGTCCGAGCGGCCATCACTGCTCCCAGGCTTAGGCCTCCATTTAAAATAGCAGATCGGGCCACCTTGACTTCATCTGCTAGATTGGTTAGGGTGTTCTTTAAAAGTACAGCTGGTCAAATCGAGGCAGGAAAGGAGTGGGCAAGTCACCTGCTCTACTTTAACTGCCCCACTCCTGGTTTCTGCCAGGTGGGCGGAGTTAAAATCAGGCCCCTAGGTTTTCAGAAAAGAATATCCTTAGTTTAATCCTTGGTCAGTGTAGGTTGGCTGCGCTCAGCCAGACCACCAGCACAGGCATTACAATTGGCCTCAGTATCCACGGGAAAGAGAGCAGAGAAATTCGATAGAGTTGTCATTCAGTATCCAGTGAAAATTATTTGAAAATTTGTTTGTGAGTGTGTATGTCAGATTAGGAGAAGATTTGGGTCAATTTTTATACCCCCGACATTCAAACGGTCTGCCAAAACTGTCAAGGCTTACGTGTGAAGAATAGTCAACTCGGGCAAGGTAGCAGAGTGGCGCTGATACCAATGAGACTGCACCCAATGTAAGTTTTCTGATCAAGCCTCCAAACGATTGGGCTTTAAGAGATTTTACAGGTACACAGTGATGGTGTGCCAATGAGGTGATGTATCAACATTACTGGGGGAGCAAGGACACACTCCCAAGTACATAAAATTAATGCTTCTAATGAGCTTCATGCTGCACATAAATGTGAGTCTCCTTCTCCTCAATCCAGGTCCACCCTGGAGCAAGGCCTCTGTATGATGCACCAAAGTGGTCAACGCCATAACAGCAACAACAACTTGTATTTATATAGCGCCTTTAACATAGTAAAACATCCCAAGACGCGTCACAGGGGTGTTATAAAACAAAATTTGACACCGAGCCACATAAGGAGAAATTAGGGCAGATGACCAAAAGCCTGGCCAAAGAGGTAGGTTTTGCGGAGTGTCTTAAAGGAGAGGTTTAGGAAGGGAATTCCAGAGCTCAGTGCCAAATGAGTGTTGAATTAGGGGTAAATCTGCGCTGTGGGCAAACCCATTGTGAGCTGGATTAAGAACACACAAATTAATTTTATGTAGGACCCTTACAACAAGTTTGGGCATTAGTTTGGCCATCAATTTGGGCATCATATGAACCAGTTGCAGAGGTGAAAGGTCAGTTGCAACACATAAATTATTCAAATAATAAGACCAATTGAACTCTGACAATTTTTGAATCCAAACTTAAGTAGCAGAGCTCACGCTCTTGGACAGATTCTGAATTCTCATTGCCAGGGAACAGTAGTAAAGAGCCAATTTAGAAAACAGCTATGATCTTGTACAGCAATTTGTGCTTTATATTGTTGCAAATTGGCCTTGAAACAGTTTTTCATCTCAGTGCTGTTTTGAAATGGCTCCAGTGCAGTCACAGGGGATCCATTACTTTTTACAAAAAGGGTGGGGTGGAGATGGGTCTATTTGTTTCAATTTCAGAAGCAGTCCAGCCTTGCAGTCTGAGGGATTGTGACACATTCTCTTAGGATAGCTTGAACCTATGACTAGGGAACTAGGGAAAGGCAATTGATTTAAAAAAAAATAGTTTATGGGATGTGGGCGTCGCTGGCAAGGCCAGCATTTATTGCCCATCCCTAATTGCCCTTGAGAAGGTGGTGGTGAGCCTCCTTCTTGAACTGCCGTAGTCCGTGTGGTGAAGGTACTCCCACAGTGCTGTTAGGGAGGGAGTTCCAGGATTTTGACCCAGTGACGATGAAGGATCGGCGATATACTTCTAAGTCAGGATGGTGTGTGACTTGAAGGGGAACTTGGAGGTGTTGGTGTACCCATGCGTCTGCTGCCCTTGTCCTTCTAGGTGGAAGCGGTCGCGGGTTTGGGAGGTGCTGTCGAAGAAGCCTTGGTGAGTTGCTGCAGTGCATCTTGTAGATGGTACACACTGTAGCCACGGTACGCCGGTGGTGGAGGGAGTGAATGTTTAAGGTGGTGGATGGGGTGCCAATCAAGTGGGCTGCTTTGTCCTGGATGGTGTCGAGCTTCTTGAGTGTTGTTGGAGCTGCACTCATCCAGCCAAGTGGAGAGTATTCCATCACACTCCTTACTTGTGACTTGTAGATGGTGGAAAGGCTTTGGGGAGTCAGGAGGTGAGGCACTCGCCACAGAATACCCAGCCTCTGACCTGCTCTTGTTGCCACAGTATTTATGTGGCTGGTTCAGTTAAGATTCTGGGCAATGGTGACCCCCAGGATGTTGATGCGGGGGGATTCAGCGATGGTAATGCCATTGAATGTCAAGGGGAGGTGGTTAGACCCTCGCTTGTTGGAGATAGTCTTTGCCTGGCACTTGTATGGCGCGAATGTTACCTGCCACTTATCAGCCCAGGCCTGAACGTTGTCCAGGTCTTGTTGCATGCGGGCATGGACTGTTTCATTGTCTGAGGAGTTGTGAATGGCATTGAACACTCTCTCACTGAACCTTGCTTGTTCCATTGGGAGAAAAGGGTCCAAAGAAGAGGAATTTCTAAGCAAACTTGCTAGGCCTACTCGCTAGCATGACATTCCCTCTGGCGGTTCAGGGTGGCCATTGCTGATTCACTCTTGCAGGCTCAATGCGCCCACCCTATCCATACAATTGACCCCATCCCTGGCATTTAGGCTTGAGGCTAGGGCAGGAATATTATTCATTCATTCTCCCAGTGTTAAACTGAAGAGCACATCAGCTATGTCAATGGTAAGTGCTTCTAAGACTATTTTATTTGTGAATGGATTAAATGCCTGAGGTGAGAGGCTGGGAGTCAGGCTGGCAGGGCCCATGATTTCAGCTGCTGCTTTCTGTCTCCACTATAAACATGCCGGGTGTATCTTTCTGAGTCCGTGTGACGCTGGTGGGGCCTCGCACACAACGGGCAGGTTATTGGAAAATTGTGGACACATTGCCTGTGTTTTTCCATTCGTTAATGTCAATGGCTGGAAGACCACAAGCTTAACACCCATGATTCGCTAATAAGTTGCTCACTGCGTGCGACACCTTGACAGTGGCTGAGTTTACAAAAAGTATGAAAAAAAACACTAATGCACAGAGATGCTTTTCAAAATAAGGTCTTTTTCTTGCCATTTATCTTTGTCAATTTTTCTCCCTCCCCTCCCCCTCTCCCCTCCCACTTTCCCCTCCCCCTCTCCTCTCCCTTCCCCCCTCCCCTCCTCCTCTCCCCACCCCTGCCCCCTCCTTCCCCTTCTCCCCTCCCCCTCTCCCTCCCCCTCCTCCTCTCCCCTCCCCTCCCACTTTCCCCTCCCCTTTCCTCTCCCTTCCCCTCCCCTCCCCCTCTCTCCTCCTCTCTCCCCTCCCCTCTTCTCACCTCTCTCCTCCTTTCTCCTCTCCCCACTCCTCTCTCCACTTCTCTCTCCGCTCCTCGCTCTGCTCCTCTCTCCCCTCCTTTCATCTCCTCTCCTCTCCCTCCTCTCCCCTTTCCTCTCCCCTCACTCCTCTCCCTCCCCCCTCCCCTCTCTCCTTCTTTCCTCTCCCCTCTGCTCTCCTCTCTCCTCTTCCCTCCTCCCCCCTCGCCTCTCCCCTCCTTTCTCCTCTTCCCTCTCCTCTCTCCACTTCTCTCTCCTCTCCTCTCTCCTTTTGTCTCCTCTCCTCTCCCCTCCTCTCCTCTCTCCGCTCCTCTCCTCTCTCCACTTCTCTCTCCTCTCCTCTCTCCGCTCCTCTCCTCTCTCCGCTCCTCTCCTCGTTCCTCCTCTCTCCAGCTACTGCTTTGAGCTGGGGTGGAATTCCATAGGTGCTCTCCAGCACCTGCCCCATGTGGCTTCAAGGTCAAATGGCCTTCCAACACTCATCACAAAGGACAACACACAAACACTCTGGGGAAGTACTGGAGGACTTGCCAGCATCTGTAAAACCATTCCCTGCCAAGAATCAGTAGGGTCCATTTTCATCTTTCGCTCTCATGGCGCTGAACTTGCACCCGCTGGGAGCAGACAATGGTAATTCGGGCATGTGACTCCCCGACTTTCAATCCGTTAAAATGAATGAACGGAAATTTGTGGGGGGCTTTCACGGGTACCCAGAACTACTGCTGGTCCTCACAACAACAAACAAACAAACAACAACAACTTGCATTCATGTCTTGCATTTAATGTCGAAAAAATGTCCCAAGGCATTTCACAGAAGTATAATCAAACAGAAATTGACACCAAGCCAAAGGAGGTGATGTTAGGACAGCTGACTAAAAGCTTTGTCAAAGAGGTAGCTTTTAAGGAGCAACTTAAAAGATGGATAGGTTTTATTCAGGCGCACTGGCATCAACAAGGGAGAGCAAACACAGAGTTCATGGGTCTTCACTTGAGCACTGCTCTCCTGGGATCTCATCTATTTCATATATTAAGGCACCTTAAGACCATCAAGGTGAAAGGGATTAAGACAGTGAGTGTAAGCAGCGCCTCATTCAGTTGCTTTCCTCTGTAAGGGAATAGCCTCAGCCATTGACCCCATGAACTTGTGCCCTCCAGGACACAGTGGGAACTCTTTCACTCACCAAATCAGCATGAAACGTGGATGAAATATCACTGAGCTGTCATCCGAAAAATGTTGAAAGTGTTCTCTTCACACAGTATTTGTGCTGACAAGATGAAAAGTTGAAAGCCTCATAATTCCGTCAGATTTGATGGTTTTCAGCATGTTTTCAGCAAATATGGATTCCCTACTGATAGAGCTGCTTTGCCTTTAAAGAAACTTAAAATAAAAACTATCTTGTTGAGATAAATCCAGCTTTTATATATTCTTAACTCAATGGTTGTGTGTGTTACCACCACAAGGTGAAACTACAGGCCTCTCTTACATTGCCACTGGGGTTCCGGGAGAGCATTATTGAGCCGGAAATCCAGCTCTATGTGTAACTGTCTCCCATTTACCTTTCAATCTTCTGCCCCTTTGCTTATTGGAGGCTAGTTTATATGAGGACTGCCTGCACTTTGAGAATGTCAATCAGTTTTAAAACTGAGGAGTGTGTGATTGTCTAGATCATGAAGCACAAGAACACACGAGCTGAAGCACGTTTACCAGGTAGGTAGAGGAGCGGCAAAGTCTGACTGTAACTTGCAGGACCGATGAGAATGTGGGTCTTTGATGCTGTCAGTATCACTGTGTGTGGGTCATTTATATTAGAGAGCGCTGGTGAAGTTAGAAATACCGTGCGTCTGGCTCCTGTGGCACTCTTTCAATGTAAACTACCTCATGCAACCAGCTCACAGGCACCGATGGTCTCTGTCATGCTCCAACTGGCCCTCAGAGAGGAAATTTCAAAGCCTGTTATTTGGTGCAAATTCTAGCACCAGCACAAGTCACCGATCTAGCAAATTGAAAAGTCCTCCACCAGTTTCATCTCAGCATAATGCAGGAAACTTTCTTTTATCCGGCACGGATGGGACCGACGTGGTGCCGGTTCATCAAAAATTCCGGATAACCGAAAGCTATAGTAAAAGATACGGAGAGCTGACAGCTCCATATAAAGCAACAAACCCTGTTGCTTAGCAACAAGTTCAGAACAATGGCCACAAGTTCCAAGCATCTCTGTAGCTTAGCAACAGCTGCAGCCACACCCTTGCACAGCAACAGATGGAGGAAGGCAAGTACAATATGAAGTAAAACCTACTCCTGAATTTTGCCGGTTAACCGAGTTTTCCGGTTATTTAGGTGCCGGTAAATCGAAAGTTTCCTGTGCTGCAGGCTATAATGACCTAGAATGACAATGGAGTCTGCCTTTGATCTGTACCTGCATCTTACTGGACAACAGGAGATTCCAGTGGGGGTGACATGATACCACTGCACAGCTGCCTGGCCTGGCCACTTGTAGAGCTGGATTCTCGCTCGGTGACCTCCTTGTTTGCTGTGTAATGTAACTCACTGGAGAAAAGTTAGACCCAAAGTGAAACGCTCCCATTTAGCTTCTGATGCCTTCCTTGGCTATTATTTCTCACAGAGCTCCAGTTTATCTCAAAATTAATCCTTTCCTGCGTCTGCTGTGTCTCTGGTAATAGTGCCAGACTTTTGACTTGTTTCTGCTTGTTGCAGCCTTGCCTTTTTGTAGGAGAAATAGAATGAGACATTCTTTGGAGAATTAAGTGAGACAAATGTGAAATTTCAAATATTGGCCTCAAGACATAACACAGAAACAAAACTGCAAAAACGATTTTCCTCTGGATCTCTCCTCAACCAAGACAGCTGAACTGTCATTTTTTTTTTGGTCTTATCTGGAAAGTTCCATTATGTGTTGTTATTGTGGCAGCAGTTCCAACAAACAGTTGGAAATCGGTCAAAAGCACATTGTTGGAGGATCCAAAGTTCAGTGTGACTTTATTATGCCTGTACATTCAACAGCAATTAAGTTTCGAGTTTGACAAAATACATTGGAGCGGAACATCCATCAAAAATGGTGTTAACCCTAAACTCTTGTGAAAATTAAATGCAAAGTAGTTTGTGCCGGGAACCTAAACATGTATTCCCCCTAGCTTCGCTGGCATACTTAATATATAGAGATCTAATTGTCACACAAAAACTGAACTTTGGTCTAGTCTGTCAGCCATGTTGTAGTTAACAATGTAGCATTGGATGTTGGACACTGAATAAAAGGTAAACACTTAAATGAGAGAAAGGAAGGCTTGCATTTATATAACACTTTTTACAACCTCAGGACGTCCCAAAGCTACAGCCAATGAAGCACTATTTGAAGTGTAGCCACTCTTGTAGGAAACGCGGCAGCCAATCTGCGCACAGCAAGCTCCCACAAACAGCAATGTGAAAATGACCAGATAATCTGTTTATTATTGTTGGTTGAGGGACAAATATTGGCCAGGATACCAGGGAGAACTTCCATGCTCTTTCTTCTTCAAAGGATCTTTTATATCTGCCTGAGAGGAGATATGGGGCCTCGGTTTAACATCTTGTTCGAAAGACGGCACCTCCAACAGTGCACCACTCACTCAGTACTGCACTGGAGTGTCAAGCCTAGGTTTTGTGCTCCAGTCTCTGGAAACATAGAAACATAGAAGATAGGGGCAGGAGTAGGCCATTCGGCCCCTCGAGCCTGTTCCGCCATTTAATGAGATCATGGCTGATCATCCAATTTCAGTACCGTGTCCCTGCTTTCTCCCCATGGGAGTGCGATGATGACCCAACAACCCTTTGACTCAGAGGTGAGAGTGCTACCAACTGAGCCACAGCTGAGAAATAATAAAAATGAAATAAAAGGTTGCATTGGATTGCTGTCAAGTGTATGCATTGTTTTGTCTTCCAACATGTTGCATCAGATCTTGTGGGCATTAGACTAAACTTTACCAGCACTACTGTAATGGAAGATCAGCCACTCACAATAAAGAGGAAACGTTAGAACCCGAATCCCATGTTGCAGTCACAGTGTGCTCTATGGCACTTCATGTTGGCGCTGCAATAGCCACGCCACTGCACTTGGTAGCATTCTTGCCTCTGTGTCAGAGGTTGTGACTACATCACTGACTTACAGTACTTGGATACTAATATAGGTTGACACTTCAGTGTGGTGCTGAGGGGAGTACAGGAAACTTTGTGTTATCCGGAGGCTAAATGTCCGGCAAGCTCGAGCCACCGGCAAAAATCAGGAGCCGTTTTGTTAGGTTTTTTTTCTTCTCGTGGCTTTTTTTTCAACAGTCAGGCTCTGCAAAGTCTCTCTGAAGCTGTTGCTAAGCGACAGAGGCACTTCCAAGGTACAGGCCGACTGTTTAGAAGCTGTTGCTAAGCAACAGTGTTTGTTGCCAGATACGGAGCTGAAAAGCTCCGTATGCTTCAACATTAACGCTGGTTTGTCCGGCAGTTTTGAGGGAACGGCAACAGCTCAGTCCCGTCGGTGCCGGATAGCACAAAGTTTCCTGTATTGCATTGGTCGTCGTCATACGTGTCTTCATACTGTTCCCTTTGGGGAACTGTATGAAGTATTTCTGGCCGCGATTAACGCTCCTTCCGGGACTGTAACCATCTTCGTACCAGCCATTAGGGTGGTTAGTCCTATGGCGGGAGGGTTTTACGGGCTCCCACAACCCATACGAGGGGGGGGGCCACCCACACCCACACCCGCGGACGCAAGTATCCCGCTGGATGTCAACTCAGAATTTAGAGCTGGAGCTCCGACTCCAGTTGCCGGGACTGTCTGGAGCGGGGTTCGAAACCCTATGCCTTCTGGCCCAGCGGCGGGGATGCTACCGCTACACCAAAGGCCCACTCCATTGCATTGGTGAAGATACTGAGATATTAAACTGAGGTCCTATTTGCCTGCTGCGCTGGATCAGATGGGCAGAAAAAATATTCCATGGCATTATTTCTTAGAACTGAGATGAGGAGGAATTCCTTCTCTCAGAGGGTTGTAAATCTGTGGAATTCTCTGCCCCAGAGAGCCGTGGAGGCTGGGTCATTAAATACATTTACGGTGGAGATAGACAGATTTTTGCAAGATAAGGGAGTGAAGGGTTATGGGGAGCGGGCGGGGAAGTGGCTTTGAGCCCAAGGTCAGCCATGATCTTATTGAATGGCAGAGCAGGCTTGAGGGGCCAAGTGGCCTATTCCTGCTCCTATTTCTTATGTTCTTCTTTGAAGAGAATCAGGGCGTTCTCCCAGTGTCCTGGCCAACAGTTTTCCCTCAACTCACACCACCAATGATCTGATTATTCATCTCACTTGCTATTTGTGGCTACCGTCTTTTGCCCACATAATCACGGTGACTATTGTTCTATTGGTGACTAAAGTAATTAATTGGATGTGAAGCTTGGGACTTCCCGAAAGACATGATAAAGCAATAAACAGTGCAAATCCTTTTCTTCAGAGGAGGTATTTGAAGGGGTAAGAAGGGGTTTCCACTGAGTCGGGAGTTAAGATATTTTGAAGGGTGTCAGTGAGAGGCAGGTAGGGAAAGACCAAGTTTGCATATATTGAATGAAAGGTGTTCACTTTTGCTCTTAAGTGTACTGCTGTGCTAAATGCAGCTTATGTCTACAGTTTGTAAGATCAGCCCGAAGCTTACTAAACCACAGCTCCACTAAAACTTGCACTCCAGACAGATACACCCATCCGGTCTTCTGCTGTAATTGTACGGAGGTGGTTTCACACCAACTAGGCTCAGGAATGAGACAGTATAACATCTTTCTGAAGTCATGCCAGACATCCCATCTCCACCAGCCCTAGCAATTAGTTCACAACAGCGATGGTACCAAAGTGCATCATTTTGATGGTAGCCAGTGCATGTCCAAATAAGCGTAAAACAAACAGATCACTTGCCCTTCTGGGCTCTGTAATAGTCAAAGATATTACCAGAAATGCCCAAAGTGAGAATCGGCACCTTCATGAGGATATAAACACAAATAAGAGATGAAGATGTACGGGTACGTTAGCGTAGTGGTTATTTACTGGACTAATAAAACAGGCATGGACTAATAATCCAGAGAATGTGAGTTGAATTTCCACCAGTTTGAGAATTTGTATTCAGTTTAAAAAAAATAGTACCAGTACAAATGACCATTGTTGGATTGTTATAAAACCCAACTGGTTCACTAATGTCCTTACCCGGCCTATATGTGACTCCAGTCCCACACTAATGTGATTGATTCCTAACTGCCCTCTGAAGTGGCCTCAGTTGTATCAAACCGCTACATGCAGCTTCTCAGGGCAACTAGGGATGGGCAATAAACGCTGCCCTTGCCAGCGATGCCCACATCCCAAGAGTGAACTGAAAAAAGATGGCTTTGACTTGAAGCACACAATTGTTTATATACAAAAGTTCCACTTTAATAATGTTCGTATCTACCAAATCTCTGTTATCCTGCAGTGAGCCACGATAGTAAAATGCTATTGTACGTTTATAAACAGGTTGAGTAATCTGCTGTTCTCAGCAGAACGACAGCAGGTGCCTGAGTGTTATCAACGCTTCAGCTTGCTGCTGCTGCTTGTTATCTTAATGGTACAGTGTAACTGGCTGGAGGGGAGTAGGAGCCAGACGCTTGGTCAGGTGTGCGAACACTATCAGAGCTGACAGGTGCTGCAATATCAGACTATCTGGCCCCGATCACAGCGGCACGACTGTTTAATTAAACCTGTCTGAAGTGAGATAGGGCTGGTAAACACCCAGTGCAACACTAGTGTGAGTCAAAGGCTTTCAAATCTTATCAGCCCTAGACACACGCTAGGAGTCTGCTCAATCACTGCCACGGAGCGAAGTACGGGAGTGCCTGCCACATATAGATTAGTCAATCCATTCATTTTAAAATTACTGATCCCCTGGAGAATTATTACTAAACTGCAGGCCAAGGAATTCCACAGTCTGACGCTATGTTGTAATAATTACAGATGTATTTAATTGATGTGCAGATGTCAGCATCTATTCAAAGTTTTTAAAAATTCATTCACGGGAATGTGGGCATCGCTGGCAAGGCCAGCATTTATTGCCCATCCCGAAACAAAAGAGTGACTTGCTAGGCCATTTCAGAGGACAGTTAAGAGTCAACCACATTGCTGTGGGTCTGGAGTCACACATAATCTCAGAGACGCCATAATCATGACCATCTTCAAGAAAGGTGACAAGTCTGATTGTGGTAATTACAGTGGAGTCTCCCTGCTGTCTGCCACAGGGAAAGTCATCGCAAGAATCCTCCTCAATCGCCTTCTCCCAGTGGCTGAAGAGCTCCTCCCAGAGTTGCAATGTGGATTCCGCCCACTAAGGGGCACAATGGACATGATCTTCACCGCGCGTCAACTACAAGAGAAATGCAGGGAACAGCACCAACCGCTGTACATGGCCTTCTTTGACCTCACAAAGGCCTTCGACACCATCAACCGTGAGGGATTATGGAGTGTCCTCCTCAAATTCGGCTGCCCTCAAAAGTTTGTCACCATCCTCCGCCTGCTTCACGACGACATGCAAGCCGTGATCCTGACCAACGGATCCACCACAGACCCAATTCATGTACAAACCGGGGTCAAACAAGGCTGTGTCATCACACCAACACTCTTCTCAATCTTCCTGGCTGCAATGCTCCATCTCACCCTCAGTAAGCTCCCCGCTGGAGTGGTGTTAATTTACAGAACAAACAGGAAATTGTTCAACCTCCATCACCTCCAGTCCAGATCCAAGGTCGTCCCATCCTCTGTCATCGAATTATAGTATGCAGACGAAGCTTGCGTCTGCACACACTCTGAGGTCGAACTCCAAACCATCGTCAACACCTTCACTGAAGCGTACGAGAGCATGGACCTTACACTAAACATCCGTAAGACAAAGGTCCTCTACCAACCTGCCCCCCGCCACACAGTACTGCTCCCCGATTATCAAAATCCATGACGAGGCCTTGGACAACGTGGACCACTTTCCATACCTCGGGAGCCTACTGTCAACAAAGGCAGACATCGATGATGAAGTCCAACACCACCTTGAGTGTGCCAGTGTAGTCTTCGGTCGCCTGAGGAAGAGAGTGTTTGAAGACCAGGGCCTCAAACCCAGCACCAAGCTCATGGTCTACAAAGCAGTAGTGATACCTACCCTCCTGTATGCCTCAGAGACATGGACCATGTACAGCAGGCAACTCAAAGCACTGGAGAGGTACCACCAACGCTGCCTCCACAAGATCCTGCCAATCCATTGGCAGGATTTGCGCACCAATGTCAGTGTTCTCACTCAAGCCAACATCCCCAACATCCCCAGCTGACCATGCTCAATCAGCTCCGATGGACAGGCCACATCGTCCGCATGCCCAATACGAGACTCCAAAAGCAAGCGCTCTACCGGGAGCTCCGACATGGCAAGAGAGCCCCAGGTGGGCAGAGGAAACACTTCAAGGACACCCTCAAAGCCTCCTTGAAAAAGTGCAACATCCAGGCCTACTAGGATTACTAGTCCAGTAACATAACCACAATGCTACCATACCTCAGTAAAGCTGTACTACATTGTTGTTTCTATGGCCCTGATTTTAACCGCCCCTCCTACCACAGCACCCCCCCACCGCACCCCTCACCCCCACCACCCAGCAGGAATAGTGTATGGGAGGCATTTAAATTTATAAATTATACTTCCCAGCTCCAACCCACTGTCTTCCCGGCTGTTTAGATTTTTACTACCCCAAATCAAACCATCGACGAGGCTCCTGCAAAAGGCAGACGGGGGCCTAGTTAACACTGAAAAGTCATGGTCCAATGACATCATATACCAATGACACTATATTCAAGACAGAGATCGATAGATTTTTGGATACTAAGGGGATCAAGGGGATATGGGGATCGGGCGGGAAGGTGGAGTTGAGGTAGAAGATCAGCCATGATCTTGTTAAATGGCGGAGCAGGCTCGCAGGGCCTATTTCTTATGTTCTTATATCATCGGTGCCACAATGTAAAATGAAGTGAACATCAGGGAGAGTCCCTCGCTGTCGGTTACCTGGCAGCAGGTCCAAGGCGGGAGGCGTCAACTGGCCACAGTAAGTATCAAAGTTCTGCTCCATTTAGAACTCATTGTGGGCCAGCAGGAGCAGGAGTTCCCCTCCCCCCCCAGCCCAGCCCCTGGTCGGGTGTCAGGCGGGAGTCTGCAGATTTTTACTTAAATGAGGCCCTGCTGATTCCACGTCCCCGGCCTCGCTGGGTTCTTCGCCAGCTACCGGGCTGCCCCGCTCCCTTGCTGCCCTCCCACTAGTATTGAGGCCTATGTCATTATATTCTACCCTCCCTCTGGATCCCAACTTTTTCCAGTCAATAGATATTTAATAGGTATGATGTGGACAAACTAACTCTTGCCTGTCCTTAGCTTTTTGCACCTTTCAGAGACTTACATTGAACCCACGCTGGTTGGTACTAGATAATTATTGAACCTCAACGGCCCTATGATGCAGGAACAGCGTATTAACACTGTGCTACAAAGAGGCAGCAATGCTTTATCTAATAAAGCTGTTAGTGAAGAGCTTCCAGAGTACCATGCACATATATAACATAATATACCATGTCAGCTGTAGCTCAGTGGGTAGCACTCTCACCTTTGAATGGCAGAAGGTTGTGGGTTCCAGTCCCACTCCAGAGACTTAAAGCACATAAAGCTAGGCTGACACGCCAAGGGAGTGCTGCACTGTCGGAAGTGCTGTCGTTCAGATGAGACATTAAACCAAGGCCCTGTCTGCTTTCTCTGGTGGATGTAAAAGATCCCAAGGCACTATTTTGAAGAAGAGCAGGGGAGTTCTCCCCGGTGTCCTGGGCCAATATTTATCCCTCAATCAACATAACAAAAAACAGATTATCTGGTCATTATCACATTGCTCTTTGTGGGAGCTTGCTGTGCGCAGATTGGCTGCTGCATTTCCCACAATACAACAGTGACTACACTCCAAAAGTACATCATTGGCTGTAAAGCGCTTTGAGACGTCCGGTGGTCATGAAAGGCGCTATATAAATGCAAGTCTTTCTTTATAACAAAGCAATACTCCTTATAAAGCTTATATCAAGCCTGCTTATCTATGTCACCATCTAATGTGTTGGTTATTTCTCCATTTGGAGTATTTGAGTTTTGGTGCTGTTATTCCAGATAAGATTTTGGAATAATTATTTCAGAAAACATTATTATTAGTATTAGTATGACCTAAACTGAGCTAAGATTGAAATATAGCATTTATTGTTAATTTTGCTGGCGTATTTTGCTGGGTTTGCTGGTGTACTTTGAATAATTTTGGACTTTGTCTCATTATATTCCAAAAGAACAGGCTTGACCCCTGATTGTATAGAGCCCAGGCCATCGCTATGGTGACAGCTTTAAACAGGCCTCAACTGTTATTATAATAGTGCTGCCTCCTGCCCTCTCTGATAAATGACACGGGCCCTTGAATCAAATGGCTGACTGTTTAACCAGCGATAAATACTAAAATGTTACAGCTCAAAATGGCAGCAGCATTAAGCAACTGATAGACAGGCACCACAATGGGCTGACCTTGTCCATTCAGCTCCATTTTGAAGGATGTTTTGGTATTCTTTTGGTCCCTTTGTACTATCTTGGGATTATTCCCCATCCACAAGGCAACTCAGTCCTCAGCCTGTTAACACCACCCTGCAACAGACTTTTAGTCCCATTTATTGCGGTAAACAGAAGTCCAATTCACTTGCTAGCCTGGCTTTTCTGCGCTGGGCCACCTGTTGTACCAGCGTAAAATGGGGCAACCGGGACCTGAAAATGGGCAGGAGTTTCATTCAACTGGACCTCCACCTGCTTTAACAATGTCCCCATCTCTTTCACTCTCATTTCCAGCGGCCACACCAAGTACTGCCCATTTCGGGACAGGCAGATGGGAATGAGGCAATAATGATGATGTGGTGACATTATAGGCCATATTTTCCATCATTTCTTCCATTAGCTCCGGCTCATGTTCCCACTGGTGTAAAAGGAGCACCCAGGATTGCCTGAGGCTAGATAAAAGGCAAAAGATGTTAATCAAGCGATGCAGGCATTCTTTGTTACATTGCAGCAGCGACTACACTTCGAAAGTACTTCATTGGCTGATGCCGTGAAAGGCACAATGGAAATGCAAGTGTTTCTTTGCTGCAGCATACGAACATACGAATTAGGAGCAGGAGTAGGCCACTCGGCCCCTCGAGCCTGCTCCGCCATTCCATAAGATCGTGGCTGATTTGATTACTCCACATTCCCGCCTACCCCTGATAACCTTTCACCCTCTTGCCTATCAAGAATTTATCTACAGACTGGAAGCATTTTTGAGGGTCTAAAGAATCAGAAACATAGAAACATAGAAGATAGGAGCAGGAGTAGGCCATTCGGTCCCTCGAGCCTGTTCTGCCATTTAATGAGATCATGGCTGATCATCCAAATTCAGTACCCTGTCCCTGCTTTCTCCCCATATCCCTTGATCCCTTTAGCCTTAAGAAATATATCTAACTCCTTCTTGAATATATTTAATGAATTGGTCTCAACTGCCTTCTGTGGTAGAGAATTCCACAGGTTCACCACTCTCTGGGTGAAGAAATTCCTCCTCATCTCAGTCCTAAATGGCTTACCCCTTATCCTTAGACTGTGACCCCTGGTTCTGGACTCCCCCGCCATCAGGAACATCCTTCCTGCATCTAGTCTGTCTAGTCCTGTTAGAATTTTATAAGTTTCAATGAGATCCCCTCTCATTCTTCTAAACTCTAGCGAATATAAGCTTAATCGACCCAATCTCTCTTCATGCATCATTCTTGCCATCCCAGGTATCAGCCTGGTGAATCTTCGCTGCACTCCCTCCATGGCAAGAACATCCTTCCTCAGATAAGGCGACCAAAACTGCACACAATACTCAAGGTGTGGTCTCACCAAGGCCCTGTACAACTACAGCAAGACACCCTTGCTCCTGTACTCGAATCCTTTCGCTATGAAGGCCAACATAACATTTGCCTTCTTAACCGCCTGCTGCACCTGCATGCTTACCTTCAGCGACTGGTGCACAAGGACACCCAGGTCTCGTTGCACTTCCCCTTTTCCCAATCTATTGCCATTCAGATAATAATCTGTCTTCCTGTTTTTGCCACAAAAGTGGATAACTTCACATTTATCCACATTATACTGCATCTGCCATGCATCTGCCCAATCACCCAACCTGTCCAAATCATACTGGAGTTTCTCTGCATCCTCCTCACAGCACACATGCCCACCCAGCTTTGTGTCATCTGCAAACTTGGAGATATTACATCTAGTTCCCTCGTCTAGATCATTAATATATATTGTGAACAGCTGGGGTCTGAGCACCGATCCCTGCGGTACCCCACTTGTCACTGCCTGCCACTCGGAAAAAGATCCGTTTATTCCAACTCTTTGCTTCCTGTCTGCCAACCAATTCTCTATCCAAGTCAGTACCTTACCCCAAATCCCATGTGCTTTAACTTTGCACGCCAATCTCTTATGCAGGACCTTATCGAAAGCCTTCTGAAAGTCCAAATACACCACATCCACTGGTTCTCACTTATCTATTCTACCAGTTACATCCTTAAAAAAATTCCAGTAGATCAGTCAAGCATGATTTACCTTTTGTAAATCGTGCTGACTTTGTCCGATCCTGTCACTGTTTTCCAAGTGCTCTGCTATAACATCTTTTATACTGGACTCTAGCATTTTCCCCACTACCGATGTTAGGCTTACCGGTCTATAATTCCCCGTTTTCTCTCTACCACCTTTTTTAAATAGTAGGGTTACATTAGCTACCCTCCAATCCATGGGAAATGTTCCAGAGTCTATAGAATTTTGGAAGATGACCAGCAATGCATCTACTATTTCTAGGGCCACTTCCTTAAGTACCCTAGGAGGTAGACTATCAGGCCCTGGGGATTTATCGGCCTTCAATCCCGTCAATTTCCTTAACACCATTTCTCTACAAATACTGATTTCATACAATTCCTCCCTCTCATTAGACCCTATGTTCCCCGAACCAAAGTATGTATTTAATTGGTCTGCTATTTCTTTGTTCCCCATTATAAATTCCCCTGATTCTGACTGCAAGGGACCTACGCTTGACTTCACCAATCTTGTTCTCTTCACATATCTATAGAAGCTTTTATAGTCAGTTTTTATGTTCCTTGCAAGCTTACTCTCATATTCTATTTTCCCCCTCTTAATTAATCCCTTTGTCCTCATTTGCTGAATCCTGAACTGTTCCCAATCCTTAGGTTTGCTGCTTTTTCTGGCCAATTTATATGTCCTCTCCTTGGATCTTATGCTATCCCTAATTTCCCTTGTTAGCCATGGTTGAGTCACCTTTTTTGTTTTATTTTTATGCCAAACAGGGATGAACAAATTCTGTATTTCATCCATGCGATCTTTAAATGTTTGCCATTGCCTATCCACCGTCAACCCTTTAAGTAACATTCCCCAATCCATCCTAGCCAACTCGTGCCTCATACCATTGTAGTTTCCTTTATTTAAATTCAGGACCCTAGTCTCTGAGTCAACTACTTCACTCTCCATCTTAATGAAGAATTCTATCATATTATGATCGCTCTTCCCCAAGGGGCCTCACACAACAACATTACTAATTAATCCTTTCTCATTACATAATACCCAGTCTAAGATGGCCTGATCTCTAGTTGGTTCCTCGACATATTGGTCCAGGAAACCATCCCGTATACACTCTAGGAATTCCTCCTCCACAGTATTGTTACTAATTTGGTTAGCCCAATCTATATGTAGATTAAAGTCACCCATGATAACTGCTGTGCCCTTATTGCACGCGTCTCTAATTTCCCATTTAATGCCATCCCCAACCTCAGCATTACTGTTTGGGGGTCTGTATACAACTCCCACTAATGTTTTCTGCCCCTTGGGATTTCTCAGCTCTACCCATACAGATTCCACATCATCAGAGCTAATATCCTTCCTTACTATTGTGTTAATCTCCTCTTTAACCAGCAAAGCTACCCCACCTCCTTTTCCTTTTTGCCTGTCCTTCCTGAATATTGAATACCCCTGGATGTTGAATTCCCAGCCTTGGTCACCCTGGAGCCATGTCTCCGTAATTCCAATTACATCATATCCATTTACATCTATTTGCGCAGCTAATTCATCCACCTTATTACGAATGTTCCTCGCATTAAGACACAAAGCCTTCAGGCTTGTTTTTTTAACACTCTTAGTACTTTTAGAATTATTATTTACTGTACCCCTGTTTGATTTATACCCTTGATTTCTCTGCCTTCCACTTTTGCTTTTCTCCTTCCTGTATTTTGTTTCTATCCTTGCTTCCCTTTCCTCTGTCTCGCTGCACAGGTTCCCAGCTCCCTGCCATTTTAGTTTAAACCCTCCCCAACAGCACTAGCAAACACTCCCCCTAGGACATTGGTCCCGGTCCCGCCCAGGTGCAAACTGTTCAGTTTGTACTGGTCCCACCTCCCCCAGAACTGGTTCCAATGCCCCAGGAATTTGAATCCCTCCCCCTTGCATCATTCCTCTAGCCATGTATTCATCTGAAATATCCTTCTATTTCTACTCTGATTAGCACGTGACACTGGTAGCAATCCTGAGATTACTACCTTTGAGGTCCTATTTTTTAATTTACCTCCTAACTCCCTATATTCAGCTTTTAGAACCTCATCCCGTTTTTTACCTATATCGTTGGTACCTATATGCACCACGACAACTGGTTGTTCACCCTCCCCCTCCAGAATGCCCTGGAACCAACCCGAGACATCCTTGACCCTTGCACCAGGGAGGCAACATACCATCCTGGAGTCTCGTTTGCGGCCGCAGAAACGCCTATCTATTCCCCTTACATTAGAATCCCCTATCACTATAACTCTCCCACTCTTTTCCCTCCCGTCCTGTGCAGCAGAACCACCCATGGTGCCAGGAAGTTGGCTGCTGCTGCCTTCCCCCGATAAGCCATCTCCCTCAACAATATCCAAAGTGGTATATCTGTTTGAGAGGGGGATGGCCACAGGGGATCCCTGCACTACCTGCCTGTGCCTACTACTCTGCCTGGTGGTCACCCATTCCCTTCCTGCCTGTGCAGCCTTTACCTGCGGTGTGACCAACTCCCTAAACGTACTATCCACAATGTCCTCAGCATCGCAAATGCTCCAGTATGTATCCATTCGCAGCTCCAGCGCCACAATGCGGTCTGTCAGTAGCTGCAGCTGCATACACTTCCCGCACACAAGGTCGTCAGGGACACAGGAAGTGTCCCTGATTTCCCACATAGTGCAGGAGGAGCATGCCACGGGGCCGAGCTGTCCTGCCATGACTTACCCTTTAATTAATTTAAATTAAATTAAATCAAATCAATACCACTAATTACACTACAATTAAATGATATACTCAAGGGCCCTTGGTTACTAGCACTCCCCGATACACAGCAGAGACCGTAGAAACTATAACCACAAAAATTAAGACCTTCTAAATTTTATAAACTATTAATCTTAACTGTCAAACTATAGAGTAGTATAAATACTCACCTGGCCGTACTCACCCAATCAGCTGCTTCCTCTTGCCCACGTCATTTTTTGAATCGTGACATGGCTCCGGAACGCCGCCGCCGGTCTGTGAGATTGGTAAGCCACTGTAAAAAAGCCCGCGAAAGTGAGTTTAAGTACTCACTGTACCACCGCTCTCTGTGCCTCCCGACACTGGCCTCTGCTCAGAGACTACACTCCCTTGCTCGATGCCACTACTAATGTCAACAGGGAAGAATTCCACTCTCTCTTCACTATCCAGCTTGTCTATGACCAGCAGCGCTGCATCACACAAGTGAATGCTTACTTCCCCAGCAGCTCCAGGATGTGTTCATTTGAACGCCCCTAATGCCTACACCAAAAGTTAATGCTCTGCTGTCGTCTTTTTTCAAATGCAAGAGTTTTAGATCCCCAAGTTCTTCAACAACAACAACAACAGTTCGCATTTATATAGCGTAGTAAAACATCCCAATGCACTTCACAGGAAGGTGAGCGAACAAAATTTGACACCGAGCCACATAAGAAGATAGAAGGACAGGTGGGTAGGTTTTAAGGGGCATCTTAAAGGAGGAGAGAGAGGGAGAGAGGCGGAGAGGTTTAGGGAGGGAATTCCAGATCTTAGGGCCCAGGCAGCTGAAGGCACGGCCGCCAATGGTGGAGCGATGAAAATCACTGAGAGGCAATGCTTCAGCTAGCAATGTCTTCCTCCTGCTGCCGCCACTAACCATTCCTGCCATCCAGTGCTCTCCCCTTTGGCTCACTCTCGAACTCCCATGGACGTCTCTCAGCTGGTGCCTGGGGAAGATAGAGTGAGCAACGACGCGTGCGGCAAAGTGCTGACAGGGGCCTGCACCTTCTTCCCACAAGTAGAGGAGGAAAAGAGGAAGAGGAGTTAGAATGGCTTGCTGAGGAGTGGGGCTGAAATGTCACTTTCAGGTGAAGGAGCGTCACAAGGGCTTTGTGACATGGTACACTGACAATCAATGCAGGGTTCAATAGGAAGCGAAGGAAGACAAGCAGACACTCTCAGCTGGCATGTGCCCTCCGACTTCCCCATCTCCCCAAACCGGGGCCTCCCATCCTCAGGATGTGTAACGCTTCTGGGTAATTGGGGGTTAGACGACTGAGGTTGGGTTCATTATAATGAATTTTTGAATATGAATGATTTTGGAGGAAAAAAATCCAGTGAGGTGGAAGACGGGCTGCTGATTCGCTTTCGTCCGTTTCGCGCCGTTGCCGAAGACCAATTTCACCCCTCGTACCTCTGGCAGTGCAGCACTCCCTCAGCACTGCACTGAAGTGCCCGCCTGGACTATGTGCACAAGTCCCTGGAGTGGGGCTTGAACCCACAACCTACTGACTCACAGCCAAGACTGACGCCTATTTAAACATAAATGCAGAGGGTAGACCCCTTAATGTACAGCTCAATCAGCCCTCAACAGAGTTACAGATAAAACTAACAAAGTGACGTTCCTACTAGCTTTCAGTGACTCTGGTGATTTTAAGGAACGGTGAGATAAAGGCTGAATTCTGCTACTTTTCCTTTTGATCCAATTGCAACAGAGACTAAATGAAGGCAGTGCTATGATAGATATCACCACATTGATGAAACTGGTGCAGTTTAATATTGCGAAAGGACACATTTCTTGTTGGGCTGCGCCCCCTAGAGGCAAAGCACGGGAACTCCACTGGATAAGTGCAGCGAATCCCTCTTATATAGCTAGGCCTGGAAATTCTGTCGGGATTCCGCCGATGTCTTGACGAAATTACTACAGGAGACCGGGATAACCTCCACAGAACTGTAGGCTCCTGGTTTGGCAGCTGCATTTCACAAAGATAGCCACAGTTGATGGAGGCCATTCGTCCCATCCACTTCATCCTTCCATAAGGAAATACAGTCCCTTCATCACAGTATCTAACTGCCTCTTGAAAGATACCAATGCTTTTGGCCTCCACTACCCGACCCAAAAGATCAAGTCAGGTATTGATCATTCATTGGTGATCATTTTTAGTCTGCGCTCACAGGCCCTCACCCATAACATATATCAGAAATACTGCCTCACAGTTTTCTGACCATCCAAATGATTAATCAGAAACCGTGGGCAGTACATGTCTGAATTTCCGATATGCGTTACTTCCGGACTAGGCTCCCTGCTAGGACCATGGATTCCTAAGTTGATCCTTTTTTGTGTGAAGAATGCTTCCTGACATCAGTCCTGAATGTTAACCAGTTTGTACCCATGTCCCCTTGGCCCTGCAGTTGTGCTTTAACTTAAAAGAGTGCTCACTTATTAACCTCGACCTTCTGCTCGTCCACAGTACTGGTGGAAGTGCGAAGGGCGGGACTTCCACCTGCTGCAAGGACGCACCCTTGACCCCGGCCTGTTCTTCTGAGGCTTGTGTCATTCCAATAATTTGAGTGGGCTCCCCAGCCTACCCTCTGGGGAAGTCTACCCTACAGACTCCTACAGGAACACATTGATAAACACACATAGAATGCAAAAGCAATAGGAGACACACATATAGAGAAACATAGGAACAGGAGCAGGCCATTCAGCCCCTTGAGCCTGTTCCAGCATTCAATTAGATCATGGCTTCACCTTAACTCCATCTACCCACCTTGGTTCTGTAACCCTGTAGGAATGTCTAGTTCCTATCCAAAGACTGAGGTCCACTCAGGCGATCAAACAAAACGAAGTTTAATGGAAACTAACAGGTTTAAACAAGTAACTACAGGAGAACATCAAGTGTAGGTCTGCTCAGTTCGGAGGCTCCACGAGGACTGCTCGAGCGGTCCCGTGGTTGACGTCATGACGTTCTTCCCGCCAGTGGGGGATCACATGATGAACGGCGTGACGTCATCGCGTTTACCCGCGCTGTTAAAGTAGCCACGCTCTGTACAAGTAAACAGTATAAATAAAGATACAGACTCAGGCTGCAGCTAACATGTTGTTAAAGGGAATTATATACAAACGATCTGAGTCCTTTAGTGGCTCCACCACATGCGCCCCCCCAGAATTGTCTTTAACAGCAAAAGTGAGACGGCGAGGAGGCCTGACAAGCCTGTCCGAGCGACTTCTGTAACCCTGAAGTGGAAGCTGATGGACGGTGGTCGAGCTGGCGGGCAGTTGTGGTGGATCTGGCACGGCGACTGTGGGCGGTCGGCCTCGTTTTGGTGGTTGAGCGATCTCGACTGGGCGGTCCAGGTCTAAGTGTGCCGGCTTCAACCGGTCAACCGAAATGTGGTCCGGTTTACCTCCGATATCGACCGAAAAGGTTTTGTCTCCCGGCTCTATGACGCAGAAGGGACCAGTGTAAGGAGGCTTGAGCGGATCCCGGTGAGCGTCATGGCGGATAAACACGTACTCGGCGCTCTTCAGCTCAGCTGGGACATGGGAGCTCTGTAAGCCGTGATGCGACGTAGGCACTGGAGCGAAACATCTGGCTGCCTCCTGGTGGCTGACGAGTTGCTGGGATGTGGACCATGGCTCTGTTGGAGACGACAGGAAATCCCCTGGTACTCGTAGTGGCTGGCCATATACGAGTTCCGCCGAGGACGATTGCAAATCTTCATTGGGCGCTGTACGAAGACCCAAAAGGACCCATGGAAGTCTGTCCACCCATCCCGCGCCTTGAAGACTGGCCCGCAGAGCGGCTTTGAGCGACCTGTGGAATCGCTCGCACAGGCCGTTCGCCTGTGGATGATAGGCGGTGGTGCGATGTAGTTTGGTGCCGAGCCCCTGAGCCACAGCGTTCCAGAGCTCAGAGGAAAACTGCGGTCCACGGTCGGAAGAGATGTCCGCCGGTACCCCGAAACGAGCAACCCAAGAGGAGATGAAAGCTCTGTCTACGTCTGCCGAAGTGGTGGAAACCAAAGGAACTGCCTCTGGCCATCTAGTGGTGCGGTCTACCATTGTCAGGATGTGTGTAAAACCTTGAGAAGGTGGAAGCGGCCCCATGAGATCCACATTCACGTGGTCGAACCGACGCTCCGGAACAGCGAAAGTGGCCAATGGAGCTTTTACATGACGCTGTACCTTGGCCTTTTGGCAGACCACGCAGGTGTTGGCCCAGTCGCGGACATCCATGTGCATACCCCTCCAGACGAATTTTGACGACATCAGCCTTTGTGAGGCCTTCATGCCAGGGTGGGACAACCCGTGTATGGCGTCGAACAATTTTCGGCGCCAGGCGACTGGTACGATAGGGCGGGGAGTTCCCATGGAGATGTCGCAAAGTAGCGTGGTGCCTGCGGCATGGAATTTGACGTCGGCCGCTTGGAAGCTAGAGGGGCTGGTCCTGTATGATTGGACCTCTGGGTCCGAGGCTTGATCCGCAGCCATGAGGGCATAGTCGATTCCGAGTTGGACTGCGTGAACAGTCGCGCGGGAGAGGCAATCCGCCACCAGGTTGTCTTTACCGGACAAATGCTGAATGTCCGTGGTGAATTTTGAAATGAACGTCAGGTGACGTTGTTGCCGAGCTGACCACGGGTCAGCAGTCTTGGCCATAGCGAACATTAGTGGCTTGTGGTCTACAAAAGCCGTGAACGGACGGCCTTCTAGTAAGAACCGGAAATGGCGGATGGCTAGAAAAAGGGCCAGCAACTCCCGGTCGAAAGTGCTGTACTTTCTTTTGTTTCGCCGTAGTTGACGGCTGAAAAACGCCAGCGGTTGCCACGTCCCATTCACCCACTGTTCCTGCACTGCGCCGATTGCGTAGTCCGACGCGTCGGTGGTAAGGGCAATGGTGGCACCTGGAAGCGGGTGCGCCAGCATGGTTGCGTTGGCCAAGGTGCCTTTGGTGTCGACGAATGCCCGCTCCATCTCGGCCGTCCAGCTGATCGGATCCTTACCGGACTTGGCCTTGAGGGCCTCGTACAAGGGCTGCACAAGCAGAGCCGCCTTAGGGACGAACCGGTGATAAAAATTGACCATCCCGAGGAGCTCTTGTAGGGCCTGGACGGTCTGCGGGCGCGGGAAAGATGTAACCGCCTCGACCTTCATCTGTAAGGGAATTGTGCCATCTGATGTGATGCGGTGGCCCAAGAAATCAATCCACTGCAGGCCGAACTGGCACTTGGCCGGGTTGATAATCAAACTGTGTTGACTGAGGCGTGTAAAGAGGGTGCGCAAATGGCAGAAGTGCTCCTCTTTGCTAGGGCTGGTGATGAGGATGTCGTCGAGGTAGATGAAGAGGAATTTTAGGTCCCGAAGCACGGAGTCCATCAAGCGCTGGAAAGCCTGTGCAGCATTCTTCAAGCCAAACGGCATCCGCAGAAATTCAAACAGGCCAAATGGGGTGATGACTGCGGTCTTCGGGACGTCTTGCGGGTGCACGGGGACCTGGTGGTAACCACAGACGAGGTCGACTTTTGAAAAAAAGGTATTTCCCGCCAAATGGGCCGAGAAATCTTGAATATGCGGGATCGGGTACCGATCAGGAGTAGTGGCGTCGTTCAGGCGTCGGTAGTCGCCGCATGGCCGCCATCCGCCGCCGGGTTTCGGAACAATGTGGAGAGGCGAAGACCAGGGACTATTCAACTGGCGAATAATCCCCAGCCACTCCATCATGTCGAACTCCGCTTTCGCAGCCGCGAGCTTGCCGGGTTCGAGTCGTCGGGCCCTTGCGTAAACCGGGGGGCCAGTAGTGGTGATGTGATGTTCTACACCGTGTTTCGTGGCCGAGGAGGAGAAAGTGGGCCTGGTCAGATCTGGGAACTCTCCGAGGAGGCAAGTGAAGTCATCTGGAGGTGGGAACGCACAGGAGACAGTGTGCGGCACGACGTCACTGCGGTGGCACCAGATTAATCCAGGCACCTAAAGCAGGACTTGGCAATTCTGCCACATGCTCCTTGCACCTGTGGGGACTCTGCCCATCTGTAGAACTGGATGTATCTCGTAAGAGTTGTAATAGCTCAGGACATGTAGCGCCTTCTTGAGAAGGCCACGGGTAGCGCTCGTTATATGCGGCATGCACCATCGGTCAGGAATGGGGATCATTGCTCGGATTTGATTAAGGAAGCATTGGAGCAAGAACTGGGGACTAGTGAACAAGCCACAGTCTTGTCAGGCAGCATTTGTGGAGAGAGAAACAGAGTTAACGTTTCAGGTCGATGACCCTTCGTCAGAACAGTTCTGACGAAGGGTCATCGACCTGAAACGTTAACTCTGTTTCTCTCTCTACAGATGTTGCCTGACCTGCTGAGTATTTCCAGCATTTTCGGTTTTTATTTCAGATTTCCAGCATCCGCACTATTTTGCTTTTGTATTAGGTCACAGTCTTGGCTGGGCTGGTGCAAAAGGCTAATGAGAACCCACATACTTATGCTGAGAGGAAGTGGTTTATCTGGACTAAGTGTTGAGTAGCTGCGGATCCGAACCCTGCCCAGTCCACCAGCCTGGGACGACAGGGAATACGTCCTAACATTAGGAGACTGGCTGAGGTTGTATGGCAGGCCGGGTGTACTCTGGCCGATTTGTTGGCCACCCTATTTCACCCCTTTCTTTAAGCCTTAAAGCAATATTACAGCGTTGCAGCACCTCTCCGAACATTTGGTACACATGCAGGAGCAGAATGATGACATAGAATGGTCTGTTGCCTCTTCAGGCAACCATAATTCACGTACGGACCAGGGTCAAGCAAGGCTGTGTCATCGCACCAACGCTCTGCTCGATCTTCCTTGCTGCAATGCTCCATCTCGCCCTCAGTAAGCTCCCCACTGGAGTGGAGCTAATTTACAGAACAAACGGGAAACTGTTCAACCTCCGTCGCCTCCAGTCCAGATCCAAGGTCGTCCCATCCTCTGTCGTCGAATTACAGTATGCAGACGATGCTTGCATCTGCGCTCACTCGGAGGTCGAACTCCAAACCATCGTAAATACCTTCACCGAAGCATACGAGAGCATGGGCCTTACACTAAACATTTGTAAGACAAAGGTCCTCTACCAACCTGCCCCCGCCACACAGTGCTGCCCCCCGATTATCAAAATCCACGACAAGGCCTTGGACAACATGGACCACTTTCCATACCTCGGGAACCTACTGTCAACAAGGGCAGACGTCGACGACGAAGTCCAACACCATCTTCAGTGTGCCAGTGCAGCCTTCGGTCGCCTGAGGAAGAGAGTGTTTGAAGACCAGGACCTCAAACCCGGCACTAAGCTCATGGTCTACAGGGCAGCAGTGATACCTGCCCTGCTGTATGCCTCAGAGACATGGACCATGTACAGCAGGCACCTCAAAGCACTGGAGAGGTACCACCAACGCTGCCTCCGCAAGATCCTGCAAATCCATTGGCAGGATAGGCGCACCAACGTCAGTGTTCTTGCTCAGGCCAACATCCCCAGCATCGAAGCTTTGACCACGCTCAATCAGCTCCGATGGACGGGTCACATTGTCCGCATGCCCGATACGAGACTCCCAAAACAAGCGCTCTATTCGGAGCTCCGGCACGGCAAGAGAGCCCCAGGTGGGCAGAGGAAACGCTTCAAGGACACCCTCAAAGCCTCCTTGAAAAAGTGTAACATCCCCACCGACACCTGGGAATCCCTGGTCCAAGACCACACAAAGTGGAGGAGAAGCATCCGGGAAGGTGCCGAACACCTCGAGTCTCTTCGCCGGGAGCAAGAGGAAGCCAAGCGCAGGCAGCGCAAGGAGCGCACGTCAACCCAAGCACCCCATCCACCCGCCCCTTCAACCACCGTCTGCCCCACCTATGACAGAGACTGTAGGTCCCGCATTGGACTCATCAGTCACCTGAGAACTCACTTTTAATGTGGAAGCAAGTCATCCTCGGTTCCGAGGGACTGCCTAAGAAGAAGAATTGGTGGGAAGTGGCGTATAATGTGGGACACCACCCTTGGAGAAGAACGACCTCTGCTCTTCTGCTCATTTTTGCAGCTCGTTGTACTGCTCAGTCTTGTCATTATGGTCTGCCTGCTGAGAAGGACTTTGCAGGAGGTTAAAATGAAAAAAGAATACAATGGCACTGCGAGCTTTAGCAAATTGAGAAGTGCTGCGGGGCCACGAGAAGGGGGCCCTTCACAAACCCCGAGGTGGGGTATGCGTAAGAGTTGGTAAACCGGGTAGAATAGCTGGCATTATGCAGAGGTTAGGTTAGAGAAGTAGTAAAAGGTTAAATGGGATTAAATGGGAGGAATTAGCTATAGCCCTTTGACCCTATTTAAATAAGGCAAGTCAGGCTCCACCATGGTGCTTTTTGGGAGGATTTGAGGCAGTAACCCCCTCCAAGAACCCATTTTAATCTTGTTTATCACCCCAAAATGGGCAGTAATTTGAAGGAAGTTGAAGGAAATCCAGGCCATTGTCTCTAAGACTAACTAGCTTGCACACGTTAATGACCCTTAATGCTGTTCACATTTTGCGCAGAGCAGGCAGTTTCCCCTCTGAAGTTTATCCAGCAGAGGGAGCTGTCTGAGTTTCTCCTGCTCACCTGTAAGGTTCAGATAGTGTTGAGGCAGTCATTTATAAATCAAAATCTAGATCATAAAGCCGAGCAATTAGCCAGCAAGGTTTATATCACACAGCAGCTTTTAAGTTCTGATTTATTCCATAAATTATGCCGCCTTATGTTAAAATACCCTGGATAAATACAGATATTTAAAAGTTAGGACATTGTTAGGAGTGGGATTTGTGATTAAAACAAGTTTGACACAGAATGAAAACCTAGTTACGTTTTGTATGTGATGCGTCAAAAACCAAAATATATATTAGGTAAATTAATTTGATTTAGCAGATTGTGCATTTTGGTGCGGCGCTGATGATAATATGAAGTGAATCCTACTTTCTGATGCTGATTTCAAACTAATTGATTTGATTTCTTGCTCATCCTCTTCCCTGGAGCACTGGTAGATGTCCATAGCGCGCACTCTAGTTTGATATTATTCGACATGTTCTACTTTGTGCCAGAGGTAAATGTGAGACCAAATTCAGTTAAGAACAATTCAATTTAATTCTGTCAGCGTTAAGCTAAACCCTTGGTGTAAATCAATAGTTATTTGCAAGGGGCATACTGTAAGGTGACAGGAGTGACAGTTATTAATGGATGATTTAAGGGGGGGCATTTGTCTCTGCTAAACCCTCTAATTAATGGCTTTCTCTCTTGTTTGCCAAGCACTGTAATGCACCAACACAAATTGTATCAAAAATTCATTGTTCCTCCATCACGCTCGTTACACAAGCCTAATTTTGGGATCTTGTAAAAATTGGGCTTGTGCACGAACATCGTGCAGAGGGCAGCCTGTGCCAAGTTTTGTAATCTGAGGCCTGCCCCCTCTCGCTTGCCTCGGCTTCCTGTGTGTGCAACACGTGGGCAAGGAGGCAAGCCCCCAAACTGACTGACGGCCATTTGCAAAGTCTGGCCAGCAGCAGTTCAAGGGAGGACGCTCGGGTTCAAAGGGGTAGCATTTCTTCCAATTAGAGGAAGGACCGCCAGGTGCAACAATATTCACAAGTGGAAGGCACACAAGAGGAACACAAGAGATTGAAGCAGGTGTGCCATGTCCGTGCCATGGCCCCCTTCATGGACAAGGGATTGGTATCCTACCGGGCCTGGCCTTCGAAAGTGGGTTAAATGCGAGCACAAGGCCCTGGGTTCAACCTCGGTGTCCCACATGAGCAGCATACACCTCAAACATTACTGCGGTGCTGTGGGAGGGACTTGTTCAGGTGGAGAGCTCCATGGAGTGAGTGGCATCCTCACCCATTGATGATGCAGTGCCAATACGCTATGGCTCCACATTGCTCTCAGATCAGTGGGTAGGGAGCACTGCATATGAGCACTTACGTTCTTGTGGGATGATCTGCTAACTGCTGTTCAAATGCCAGTGGCATTTATAGTCATAGAAACATACAGCACAGAAGGAGGCCATTCGACCCATTGTGCCTGTGCCGGCTCTTTGAAAGAAGCATCCAATTACTCCCGCTCCCCTGCTCTTTCCCCAGAGCCCTGCAAATTTTTCCCCTTCGAGTATTTATCCAATTCCCTTTTGAAAGTTATTATTGATTCTGCTTCCACCACCCTTTTAGGTGGTGCATTCCAGATCATCATAACACACTGCGTTAAAAAACAATCCTCCTCATCTCGCCGCTAGTTCTTTTGCCAATTACCTTAAATCTGTGTCCTCTGGTTACCGACCCTCCTGCAACTGTGCTCCTGTTAATACCCACGAAGAGTTGATGGCCCTGTCAGCTTGTGTGAAGTTTGGAAAGTTGAAAGCAGTCCATGGAAACATTTTAAACTTTACCAATTGCAGTTATATTAAACCCTGTGTGAAGCCCAAGGGTTGTCCAGCTGCCTCCTGGAGGCTGAAACCTGAATTGAAGCCCGTCTGATTTCTGTCTTTCTGTGACATCAAAATTGCTTTGCAATGATGCAAACTGCAGAATATAACATTTTTATAAGCTTCAATGTTTATTTTCTGTTTATAAAAAAAACATTTGATAATGTACCTCATGATAGGTTACTGCACAAGATACAATCTTGTGGAATTGGTGGGAAGCTGCTACCAGTGGATAAAAGCTTGGCTGCATGTCCGCAGGCATGAATTTGTTATCGATAGCTGTGGATCAGTGTTAGGGCCTTTACTCTTTACTATATTAATGGCCTAGATGAAGATGCTGGGGGAATGATCCACAAGTTTGCAGATGCTACTGTAGTGTATGTACCTTTAAGAGAGAACTACTTTTACAGCTCCTGTATACTGTAGTACCGGCAGTGACCACACCTGTATATAAGCCTTGAGCATGCCTCTGTACTGCTAGTCTTGAGACTACCCTACTCCAGTAAACACCTGTTGATTGTTAAGTTACAGCCTCCATGTAGTTATTGGAAAACATCATACTCTAAGAATCACGGATCCAACAGTGGCGACGAGGTCGATTCGAATCTACCTGCAACTCTGCATTTCCCTTCAAGGATTCGCTCCAGGAGGGCGGTGGAAGAAAGTTGAGGCCAGAAGCACGGGCGTCGACCACGAGCAACCGCCCAGTCGTCCGGCAGAGAGTGAACATCGCAGGGGAGGCTGTTGAGAGCCGGGCTTGATTCCCCAGCCACGATGATCCAGCAACAGACTGGCAACAGGTACAGCGCAGACCCTTCCCGGACAGCGGTGGCTGGAGCCGACCGACGGCAGAGAAAAAGCCGAGCAGCATCGACGGGGTAAGAGAGAGGGTGAAGCGCACAGGGCGCAGCCGGGGGTTGAAAACCGAGCGGCGTCGAGGAAAAACAAAAACAGAGAGAGAGGGTAAAGCAGCAGCCGGGTTCAGGACCGAGCAGTGGAAACGGGAAAGGCGCACAGGAGAACGCGCAGAGCACAGCCAGGGCTCAAGGGCTGAACAGCGTCCGCGGGGAGAAGAAGGGAGAGCGCGGGAGACGCCATTGAGCCACGGAGAAGAAGGGAGAGCGCGGGAGACGCCATTTTTAGAAGCCGCAGCGGAGAAGAAGGGTGAGCGCGGGAAGAAAGGAAAGTGCGGGAGACGCCATTTTGTGCCAGCGGAGAAGAAGGGAGAGCATGGGAGACGCCATTTTTGACAGTTAAATTACACCCAGGGATGCCGAAGAGTGGCAGTATCTCTGCGTTCGACAATGAAGTCGAAGACTGGGTGACATATGTGGAACGCATTGAGGTGTACTGCAGGACGAATGAAGTACCAGATGCTAGGAAAGCACTGGTTTTGTTAAATTCCATGGGTGCAAAAACTTATGGCTTACTGCGAAACCTAATAACCCCAGAGAAGCCCGTGGATAAGAATTTTGGAAGCATAGTAGAAATCCTACAGGACCACTCAAACCCCACACCACTGCTGATAGCAGAAAGATTTAAGTTCCACAAAAGGAACCAGCATAAAGACGAAAGTAATGCTGAGTACTTAACGGAACTGCGCAAGCTATCGAAACACTGCCAGTTTGGAGTGGGACTAGCAAATACATTAAGGGACAAGTTTGTGTGTGGGCTTCAAAGTGAAGGAACCCAGAAACGGCTTCTATCAGAAAAGGATCTTACGCTGGACAAGGCTTTCAGCATGGCAGTATCACACGAAGCAGCCGCAAGGGGCGCTGCAGAGATACAACGGAGACCACAAGAATATGGCACCAATGAAATGTCATATGGAGCAGGGAAGTGTTATCGCTGCGGCAGAACAACATACGACCAGAAGGATTGTTGGTTCAAGGACCAAGTGTGCAGACAGTGTGGAAAAGCAGGACACATAGCAAGAGTCTGCAGGTCAGGGAAGAAAACCAACAGCAAGAAATCTCCTCAAGAGAAGTACAAAAAGGTACATAAGGTGATGGACAGTAGTTCAGACGAACAGAAAAGTGATACAGACTCCGGAAGCAAGGAGCTGGGTTGTCTGAAACTACATAAGGTAACCAAAATGGATTTTCACCAGACTATCTGGGTCACACTCAAGATAGACGGAGTCCAAGTGAAAATGGAATTGGACACAGGATCAGCCCTAACAGTCATAAACCAAAGGGACTACAAGCGACTATTTTCACACATACCCTTGAAAGCTACAGAGATTGTCTTGAAGACGTATACGGGGCAAAAAGTCTACCCCAAAGGAAAAATAAGGGTGAAAGTGATATACAAAGGCCAGGAAATACCTAAAATGGACCTATATGTATTGCCAGATGGAGGACCACCACTACTAGGACGTGAATGGATCCGGAAGATACAATTAGATTAGCATTCCATACAGGCACTGAAGGTTGAGGCCAAAAAGGATGACGACATCACACCTGTACGACTGTCAAAAATGCTAACTGACGCAAAAGAAGTGTTCCAGGAGGGACTCGAACACTAAAAGGCATAACAGCAACAATTAAAATAGAGGAAAATGCAAGCCCAAAGTTTCTTAAGGCCAGACCAGTGCCTTATGCAATCCGACCAGCCGTCGAAGCAGAGCTGGAAGGGTTGGAACATTCAGGAGTACTGTCCAAAGTAGACTGGAGCGAGTGGGCTACACCCATCGTTCCTGTAATGAAGAGGTCGTTGAGTAATACGCCTGGGGAACCAAAGAAGGTCCGCATCTGTGGGGATTTTAAGGTGACAGTGAACCCAGTCCTTCACACGGTACAATATCCGCTTCCACGGATTGAGGATATTTTCGCCTCGCTATCTGGAGGTAAACGCTTCACCAAAATTGATCTAGCCCAGGCGTACTTGCAAATGGAGGTAGAAGAAGCCTCGAAACAATACCTCACGATCAACACTCATAAAGGTCTCTACCAATACAACCGACTGGTGTTCGGGGTAGCATCGGCTCCAGCTATTTGGCAAAGGGCGATGGATCAAGTCCTGCAAGGGATTCCAGGGACCCAGTGTTATTTGGACGACATCCTGGTCACGGGCAAAAATGACAGTGATCACCTCGTCAACCTGGAGAAGGTGCTCACTAGATTAAAGGAATATGGGCTACGAGCTAATCGCCACAAGTGCGAGTTTTTCCAGAAGCAGATCTCGTATTGTGGCCACGTTATTGATGAAGAGGGGTTACATAAGTCCCCTGAAAAGATTGAGGCAGTAGTCAAGGCTCCAGCACCGGAAAATGTGTCACAACTGAGGTCGTTCCTCGGGCTGGTGAACTACTACCATAAGTTCTTACCAAATTTGTCTACAGTATTACACCCACTGAACAACCTACTGCAAACGGGGGTACCATGGAAGTGGAATGACGAACGTAAATGAGCTTTCCAGAAGTGCAAAGAATTGATCACATCAAAAGAGGTGTTGGCCCATTTCAACCCAGCACTACCAATTCATTTGGCATGTGATGCATCACCCTATGGTATTGGAGCGGTGCTGTCGCACAAATTCCCAGACGGGTTGGAGAGGCCAGTAGCCTTTGCGTCTCGGTCACTAACCTCAGCCGAGCGCAACTACGCCCAGATTGACAGGGAGGCCCTCAGCCTAGTATGGGGAGTAAAAAAATTCAACCACTATCTGCATGGGCAGCAGCTCACCTTGCTGACTGACCACCAACCACTTGTCTCCATCTTTAATCCAAAGAAGGGCGTTCCGGTGATGACTGCACAACGGTTACAAAGATGGTCCCTTTTTCTAGGGGCGAACCAATATGAAATAGAATATAAAGGCACGAAACAGCATGGAAACGCTGATGGGCTATCACGCCTGCGACTGCCTACTGTGGAGGAAGCACCAGCAGTGGACCCTATCGAGATATTTTATTCGTCAATAATTGAACGATTGCCAGTAACTAACACGGATATAGAGAAGGAGACCCGCAATGATCCGACACTGTCTCGGGTATATGATTTGACGGTGTGGGGATGGCCAACACATGGCGACTCACTGGTGCCAGCATTCTCATCCAGAAGAGAACAGCTGTCAGTATGCCAGGGGACAGTGATGTGTGGATCCCGAGTGGTAATTCCACCCAAGTTAAGGGAGAGAGTGCTAAATGAGCCTCACGAAGGTCATCTGGGAGGGGTGAAAATGAAAAGCCTTGCTAGGGCTTATGTGTGGTGGCCGGGGATCGATCAACAAATCGAGGACCTAACCAGGAGCTGCTCAGGATGCCAGAAGGTCCAAAATGCACCACCACATGCCCCTCTACACCCATGGGAGTGGCCCTCCTCTCCATGGCAATGGGTGCATATTGATTTTGCTGGTCCATTCATGGACTCAATGTTCTTAATAGCAGTGGATGCTCACTCGAAATGGCCTGAGGTGATAAAAATGTCTTCAACCACTACAGAGAAAACGATTGCAATCCTACGGACCATATTTGCCAGGAACGGCTTGCCAGAGCAGATTTGTTCTGATAATGGACCACAGTTTGTGTCCGAAGAGTTTCGGAAATTTATGAGAAGGAATGGGGTAAGGCATTACACATCCGCCCCGTATCATCCAGCCACAAATGGATTGGCTGAGAGGTTCGTACAAACCTTTAAAAAGGCGATAAAGGCCATGTGCGATGATGAAATTCCACTACAGCACAAGGTGGACAATTTCCTGTTAGCCTACAGAAATGCGACACATGCAGTTACCAACCAGACCCCGGCCATGATGTTCTTTAACCGAAGGTTGAGATCTCGTCTGGATTTGCTCAGACCAAATGTGCGAAGAAATGTTGAGGACAAACAATTCCAGCACATCAATGAGAAGCCGACAAGGAGCTTCAATGTAGGACAACCAGTCTTGGCCCGTGACTACCGAACAGAAAAATGGCAACCCGGAACGATATGCACACGGCAGGGGCCATTAATGTACACAGTGGATGTTGGGGAGAACATTGTGAGACGCCACGTCGACCAGATCTTAGCGTCACAGGAACGAGTCAACCCCATGTCTCATGTACCTGGGGATGAACCCGACATACCGGTAGCATCTACCTCAGAAACAGTAGCAGTGGAAACTGATGTACTAACCGACGAAAGGGGGCCAGAATCGCCTCCGCACCAAGAACAAGAACCTGAGGAAAGGCGCTATCCAGGAAGGATCAGGAAGCCGCCCCAAAGACTGAATCTATAAATGGACTATTTCTGTTTAATGTGCATGCTAAAGTGTTAATTGTTATTTGAATATTATGGGTACTGCTAATCTAAAAGGGGAGGAATTGTAGTGTATGTACCTTTAAGAGAGAACTACTTTTACAGCTCCTGTATACTGTAGTACCGGCAGTGACCACACCTGTATATAAGCCTTGAGCATGCCTCTGTACTGCCAGTCTTGAGACTACCCTACTCCAGTAAACACCTGTTGATTGTTAAGTTACAGCCTCCGTGTAGTTATTGGAAAACATCATACTCTAAGAATCACGGATCCAACAGATACAGAGTTTTGTGCTGGCGTTAACACTTATGGAGAAGACCAGACAACCGCAAGCATATCTCGATGTGTTGGGGGAATGGGCACGCCTTTGGCAAATGGCATTTAATCTGGAGAAGTGCAGTGACATGCATGTGGGCAGGACCAACGCTAAGCATAGTTACACCTTACAAATACAGAACTGCAGCCTGTGGTGAAAGGAAGCAATCTTGATATCGTAGTTCATAACTCTCTAAAAGGTTCACGACCAAAGTTGTGAAGCTATAGTTAAAGCAAATTGGGTACTGGGGTGCATTCACAGGACTATTCATTACAAAATGAAACGTACCAGTTTGTCTTCATACAAGACATTGGTTGATCCTCATTTACAATACTGTGGCCAGTTTTGGTCCCCTCACATGGTGGTTGATACAGAGGTTTTGGAAAAGGTACAGAGGAAGGCCCTGGGAATGATTCCCAGTTTAAAAATCTTAGCTAGCCAGTTAGGCTTAAAGAGCTGGGTCTATATATTTTAGTGAAGCATAGACTCAGGCATGACGTGATTGAGGTCTATAAAATAATGAAAGGACTCAGTTGTGTGCACACTGACAAATTATTGAAGTTAGATAGGCTGGGATAGACCAGGAGGTCACGCGTATAAATTACACATGGGAAGAAATAGGTTAGATGATCTTCTCCCAGAGAAAAGTAGACCTGTGCAACACCTTGCCGGCTTGGGTGGTGAGTGCTGACTTGCAGTGTACCTTCTAGAGAGAGCTGGACCAGTTCCTGGGCTGAAGCTAGCATCATACAAGAGTTAGGTATCAAATTATATAAGCCACGGTCAATATGGTCTCTCGGGATCGGAGAGGAATTTTCCAGATTCTTTTTGTTCCCTAATTGGCCTTGGATTTTTGATCTGGTTTATCTGCCACTCCCAGGAGCCTACATCGCACCAAGGGAGCAGGGACGCTCTTGACCTGATGCATAAGGTATCACAACTGTGTGAGACAGGCTAGATGGACCAGCTGGTCTTTCCCTAGTCGACGTTTTCGTATGTTCGCATATTATTTTGGGACCATAAAGCAGACTGCAAAGCCATCACGAGTTGGGATACAGTTGACTTGGGCTGCATTGCTGCAAGCTTTTTCCAATCCGAGAGCACAGTTCCTCATCGTCTTGCAATTTCCCACTAAAAACGACACATGCTTTTAAAATATAAAAAAAAATCTTTAGATTGATTTTCAAAACACTCGCAACTCTCCAGGGCCATCCATGCAGCTGCTTGTAATTTTCAAAAGTTTAATTTGCAGAACCTCGAGGGTCTTGTGGATTTTGACAGAGGGGATAGAGCAAGGTTACAAAGGGTTATTTTCAATTGAGAGATTGGCCTATAACCTCTTCCCTTGCTCTGTGATATTCCCCATGTATGAGAGTTTCATGCTGCTTGTAGAAATGTTTATTTGTTTTTACTTATTTTTATAAATCTTTCTTTTTTTATAATTAATTTTATATCCCTGCAGATCACAGAAAGATTTCCTTTTGTTTAAATGCCTTATTTTTGTTTTCTTGCCTCTACAACCTTCTCTGTGTGACCTTGCTATTCATGGGATTGACATAAATGTCAAATACTTGCGACATTTGCATTATTATCCATTTATTGGACCTGGATAATTCCACAGGGATGGAGAGAAAAGAACAGTGTACAAGGACACTGAAAATAGCAAACATGGGTAAATCTAGAAACCAGAAAACAAACTACTCACATTCTAGTATTAAAAAGGGATCTGCATTCTATTGAAATGTCACATAATCCTAAAAGTTATTTTGACCAAAATGACAGTTCCATCCTATTCTCGTTTTTGCAAAGGTTCCCTTTAATCAGTCACTAGTCACAAGCAGTTTACGAACTTACGAATTAGGAGCAGGAGTAGGCCACTCGACCCCTCGAGCCTGCTCCGCCATTCAATAAGATCGTGGCTGATCTGATTACTCCACATTCCCGCCTACCCCCGATAACCTTTCACCCCCTTGCTTATCAAGAATCTATCTACCTCTGCCTTAAAAATATTCAAAGATTCTGCTTCCACCGCCCTCTGAGGAAGAGAGTTCCAAAGACTCACGACCCTCTGTGAGAAAAAATTTCTCCTCATCTCTATCTTAAATGGGCGACCCCTTATTTTTAAACAGTGACCCCTAGTTCTAGATTCACCCACAAGAGGAAACATCCTCTCCACATCCACCCTGTCAAGACCCCTCAGGATCTATGTTTCATATATGTATGTTTCAATCAAGTCACCTCTTACTCTTCTAAATGCCAGCGGATACAAGCCTAGCCTGTCCAACCTTTCCTCATAAGACAACCCGCCCATTCCAGGTATTAGTTTAAAATGTTACAGGAAACTTTTTTTTATCCGGCATGGACGGGACCGACGTGGTGCCGGTTCATCAAAAATTCCGGATAACCGAAAGCTATAGTAAAAGATACGGAGCTGAGAGCTCCGTATAAAGCAACAAACCCTGTTGCACAGCTTCAGAACAATGGCCACAAGTTGCAAGTGTCTCTGTAGCTTAGCTACAGCTGCAGCCACACCCTTGCACAGCAACAAATGGAGGAAGGCAAGTAATAAAAGTTACCTGAACCTACTCCTGAATTTTGCCGGTTAACCGAGATTTCCGGTTATTTAGGTGCCGGTAAATCGAAAGTTTCCTGTACTAGACTAGTAATCGAGAAGCCCAGACTATAATCCAGCAGAGCGTGAGTTCAAATCCTACCATGGCGGTTTGAGAATTTGAATTTAGCTTAAAAAATAAATCTGGAAGTAAAAAGCCGGTATCAGTAAACCATGACCGTGAAGCGGTCAAATTGTTGTTAAATCTCAACTGGTTCACTAATGCCCTTTAGACCACACCTGGAGTACTGCGTACAGTTCTGGTCGCCATATTATAAAAAGGATATAGAGACACTGGAGAGGGTGCAGAGAAGGTTTACAAGGATGATACCAGAAATGCGAGGGTATACATATCAGGAAAGGATGAACAGGCTGGGTCTCTTTCCTCTTGAAAAAAGAAGGCTGAGGGGTGACCTAATAGAGGTCTTTAAAATTATGAAAGGTTTTGATAGAGTGGATACAGAGAGAATGTTTTCACTTGTGGGGAAGAGCATAACTAGAGGCCATCAATATAAGATAGTCACCAAGAAATCCAATAGGGAATTCAGAAGAAACTTCTTTACCCAGAGAGTGGTGAGAATGTGGAACTCGCTACCACAGGGAGTGGTTGAAGCGAATCGTATAGATGCATTTAAGGGGAGGCTGGATAAGCATATGAGGGAGAAGGGAATAGAGGGTTATGCTGATAGATTTAGATGAGGAAAGACGGGAGGAGGCTCGTGTGGAGCATAAACGCCGGCATGGACTGGTTGGGCCGAATGGCCTGTTTCTGCGGCATATATATATCGTATGTATATGTGATTCCAGTCCCACACCAACATGGTTAACTCTTAACCGTCCCCTGAACTGGCCGAGCAAACAACTCGGTTTGTATCAAACCGCTGAGCATCTTCACCACACGGACTGCAGCGGTTCAAGAAGAAGGCCCACCGCCATCTTCTCGAGGGGCAACTGAGGGAACAATAAATGTCGGCCTTGGCAGCGATGCCCAGGTCTCGAGAATGAACTTTAAAAACGAGCTGCAGCTTGTACCTCGTCCCTTGCAAATACAAATGTTGCAAGTTTTGATATTCAATACAAATGTTGCAAGTTTTGCTGATTCTCTGCCAAGCTTGCGAAAGGAGCCAAGCTACTTTTGAATAAACACAGTCTGAGTGGGGGAGATCTTGACTGTTCAGCAGTATAAAGCGGGCGATGTCAAGTCGGCAGCCCATTTTACATCTCGATGTTTATTTCCCATTCAATAGAGATGTAAAACCGGCTGCCAACTCGCCATCACCCGTTTTATACTCTCAACAACAGCAACAACATGCATTTATATAGCGCCTTTAATGTAGTAAGGCGCTTCACAGGAGCGATTATCAACAGAACTTGACATCGAACTGTAGAATATTCGGGCAGATGACCAAAAGCTTGGTCAAAGATGTAGGTTTTAAGGAGCATCTTAAAGGAAGCGAGAGAGGTAGAGAGGAGGAGAGGTTTAGGGAGGGAATTCCAGAGCTTGGGGCCTCGGCAGCTGAAGGCACGGCCGCCAATGGTGGAGTGATGAAAATTGGGGCCAGAATTGGAGGAGCGCCGAGATCCCGGAGGGCTGTAGGGCCGGAGGAGGTTACAAAGATAGGCAGGGGTGAGGATGAAAACAAGGATGAGAATATTAAAATTGAGGCGTTGCCGGACCGGGAGCCAATGTAGGTCAGCAAGCAAGGGGGTGATGGGTGAACGGGACTTGGTGCGAGTTCAGTTACGGGCAGCAGAGTTTTGAATGAGCTCAAGTTTTTGGAGGGTGCAAGGTGGGAGGCCGCCCAGGAGAGCATTGGAATAGTCCAGTCTAGAGGTAACAAAGGCATGGATGAGGGTTTCAGCAGCAGCAGATCGCACAAAGTCAAGGTCTACTCCAGTGATTTGATTAGTTATGTGTATCACAACCAGTGAGAAATATGGAGCAGAAACAGGCCATTCAGCCCATCAAGCCTGCTCCATGTATAAATTTTCAAATGAATATTCCTCCCACACCATTTAGGGAACACCAAGGTATCAACTAGCACTAGGAGTCAAGCAGTGCTTTGCATCTCTATTTTAAACAGTTCCATTTTAAAGATGCCAATTGACCTGAAGGGGATTGACAGGGTAGATGCTGAGAGGCTGTTTCCCCTGGCTGGAGAGTCTAGAACTAGGGGGCATAGTCTCAGGATAAGGGGTCGGCCATTTAAGACCGAGATGAGGAGGAGTTTCTTCACTCAGAGGGTTGTGAATCTTTGGAATTCTCTGCCCCAGAGGGCTGTGAATGCTGAGTCTTTGAGTATATTCAAGGCCGAGATTGATAGATTTTTGGACTCTAGGGGAATCAAGGGATATGGAGATCGGGCGGGAAAGTGGAGTTGAGGTCGATGATCAGCCATGATCTTATTGAATGGCGGAGCAGGTTCGAGGGGCCGTATGGCAGAGCAGGTTCGAGGGGCCGTATGGCGGAGCAGGCTCGAGGGGCCGTATGGCGGAGCAGGCTCGAGGGGCCGTATGGTGGAGCAGGCTCGAGGGGCCGTATGGCGGAGCAGGCTCGAGGGGCCGTATGGCGGAGCAGGTTCGAGGGGCCGTATGGCGGAGCAGGCTCGAGGGGCTGTATGGCGGAGCAGGCTCGAGGGGCCGTATGGCAGAGCAGGCTTGAGGGGCCAAGTGGCTGACTCCTGCTCCTAATTCTTATGTTCTTATATTCTTATGACCCCAAATTCAAATCTCTGTACTTCTTACATTCAAAAGGTTTTCTGTTGTAACTTTCTGCACTTATACAAGCTGCTGTACAGTCTGCTTACAGGTACATCCAGGTGTCAGCCTTGGCTCAATGGCAGCGCGCTTGCCTTTTGAGTCAGAAGGTTGCAAGTTCAAGCCCCACGTCAGAGACTTGAGCAAAAATCAAGTCTGACACTCCCAGTGCAGCAGCGAGGGAGTGCTGCACTGTTGGAGGTGCTGTCTTTCAGATGCGATGTTAAACCAAAGCCCCGTCTGCCATCTCAAATGGATATAAAAGATCCCATGGCTCTATTCAAAGAAGAGCAGGTGATTTCTCCCTGGTGTCCTGGCCAATATTTATGCCTCAAACAACATCACTAAAATAGATTATCTGGTCATTATCACATTGCTGTTTGTGGGAGCTTGCTGTGCGCAAATTGGCTGCCACGTTTCCTACATTACAACAGTGACTACACTTCATTGGCTGTAAAGCGCTTTGGGACGTCTTGAAATCGTGAAAAGCGCTATATAAACGCAAATCTTTCTTTGGCATACATTTAACAGAAGGTGTATTAATTATTCATTCACAATTAACATATAAATCGCCCTTTTCTATCATCTTTTCTCACTGTGTTTTTAGTCATGCGTGTCTGCATAAGAAAACACAGGGACGAAATAACACTGGAAAAATATGAAGACAAAGTTGTGACACACCAGAACAGCTGAATCATGATATGAGGCATTGCAATGATCTTGCAATCATGCAAAAATATATTACCTACTGATTAGTTTCACAAGCCGTAGCAACCGGGGGCAAAACCCCACAGGCCCTTGGTCCTGGCAAAAATGCCAGGATAAGCCCACCACTGCTGATCCCTCCTGGGGTCCAGGGAGCTCACTTAACTCCAGTAACCCAGGCTGGCACCTGTGCTACTTGGGGCAAATCATAAGCACCCTCCTGTCTGAAAGGGCTGTAAAATGCAATGGAGGGTGCCAGCTCCTGGGCAGCAGGGGTGATGCCAGGCCTCCCCAAGAAAGATAAATAACCTGTACACTTTATAAAGGGAGTTGGCGAATCATTTATTAAAAAATCTTGATCTCTGGGGGTCCTGACCACAATCTCACATCCATTGTCATGCCCGCTCTCACCGGATATGCCAGCCCACCGATGCTCCGCCAGCCTGGGATTCCTTTCTCCAGACATGGCCTGTCATGAATCTTATCATTCATGAAGAAATGACTCATGAAATAACACTGGGCGGCCAGCTGGTGGCGCTGTCCAAGGAGTATAAATACTCGGGCGTGGGCCCAGGTTGCCCAGGACGTTTTTGTAACCAGGAACTAGTGATGTACCTAGAATCTCATGGTTGTGAAACAGTTGATTAAAGCCTTGTTTTATACTCAACCAAGTGCTTAGTGAGTTTTCTTACGTCTTGGCCCTCTTATGCCAGTGTCCTTGTTTGGGGTGGGCAGAGGCTCTGCCCCCAACAAGACCTACTGGACGTAGGTCCCAGCCTAATCTTCGGCCCTGCTTCCAGACTTCTGCTGGAGTCACAACAGGAGTGCACTGGAAGGGCCAAGGTTTTAATGCCCCCGGGACATTATCATTAATGGTTCTATGCAAAATCAGGACACTTTACAACTGGGCCTTCACTGAATAGCTTCCAGTGATGCAGCTAAATGCTATAATGGGACAGTTAGAGAACTGGAGAGAGGAGGTTTGATGAGTTGATCGGCCTTTTCACAGTCTTGAGTTTTCTTATATTTTTACATTGCACAGGCTAAAATGCTGGTTACACAACAATAACATTTAAAAAAAAGCGCCTTTCTCCAAAAATAAATGATTCCAGCTCTCGTGGGATTGAAATCCCAGACTGTCAATGATTTTAGTGAAAACAGTTCCTTTGCAATCACACTTAACTTTACTCTAAAATTACGAATAGGAGGAATTTCACCCTGTCTACAAGAACCCACAGATTCAGGATGCCCACCAGCACCAGTCCAGCTTAGGTTCCTAGAAAAACATAATTGTTCTTTCAAGTAACGTGAAAAATGTTTTCCTGGTCTACCAAGGCACACAGTACAATATCCAGAAACAGAGAACGATTTGGGCTGTTTCCTCAACACTCTTCACTCATGTTCACTACAAAAGGCAGCTTCCATAAGCAGGCCTAAGTCTCTTCTGAAATGGAACTTAACCATATGCATGTAGCAAATTGGATGTAGCATTCTTTAAGGTTAACCATCTGCCCTTTATCATTGGGTTATACCAGAATTAATGCAGACTACCCACCGAATACTCTTGGGGGGGAAGATTTTCCATTAAGACCTTTATGCCAAAAGAAGCCTTCATATCATAAGTGAAAAATGTAGTATAGTTCTAGCAGGATACTTTTGATAAGACAACCATTACAGATAATGTGTCTGTCACAGTGTCAAACATCAAAACCATTGCTGAGAAATTAATCAAACCATTTTTTGTCTGTCTCCCAGTAATTAATCTAAATAGAGACTGTCTGTCCTTTGATGCTAGCATATAGACTCCAGGCAGGATTGTGTGCATTCACTCAAAACACCCACACCCACCCAAGGAGGCAGAATAAGTCCCTTCCAGACAGCAATGAACAGAAACTAGTTTAATTTTGCCAACTTTGGCCCAGATAATGAATTAAAAGATGTTACATAAAAGTAACAGAATTTGAAACAGGACAGATCTAGTTTCTGTCACAGGGCCTTTACTGGGATTAATAAGGAGCGTGCAATGACAAACTGAAATATGGCCCAGAAAATGTCCAGCTGTCCTAAGAAGGAAAAATGCAGACATTAACCCTCGCTCTCCACAACCAATCCATCAATAAATGCACTACAGGCAGTAAAGAGACGCCAGTGATAAATGAATGAGGATACAGAGATTATTACACTTTCAGGAACTGTTTTCTTTCTCAATGGTTCCATAACAGTTCTTGTGCATGGACCTTAAACCCTATAATTCAGAACCTGTCCCTTTCATGCAATCTGCCTTTGCAGTGTAGCCTGACCCAAAGGATTAATAATTACACTGACTGCAGTTTATCGTATTATATGTATTCTTAGGCTACTTTGTGACACTTACTTTTGAATCACAAATTTTAAAATCAGGTAAACAGACGATAATAACTAATATATTTATTTATTAAAAAGCGCAAAATATTCTGCAAAATATTAAATACGAAACAATCTGCAAAATGTTAACGGCATAATTTAAGATGAGAAAAGTCTACCATGTTAATTAATCTTCATGAAAAAAAAAATCTATTTTGGGTAGAAATCCTTTTTTTTCATTTTTAAAGAGAAAGTCCCAGTAACTGGCAAAGGGACTTAAACTGGTTTGGGTTTCTCACACTACTCTTTGATGTCAGTGTACCTTGTCCATCAAGTAAGGAATCTGAGGTGAGTTTCCCACCTGAATCAGTCACCAGAATTACAGAAAATCTCAGTCATTTTTCATTGCCCTGTCTTTAAGCACTCTATTCTTTTGAATTCGCGCTCCCAAAAGTTGTAATAAAACTCTTAGGGGGCAAATTTCCTTGAGACTTCTCCTGCTGCGCCGCCGAAGCCTCAGCGGAAACCCTGTTTACGCATCACTTAACCAACAGCTTTCCAGACATTCACAGTGGAGCTTTGCCCTTTGACTATAAATATATTTTTCCAAGGAGCGGAGTCAGTATCGGCAATTCACGCCAGCACAAACTGTGCCTCCGTACTGATTTTATATACACAATGCAGTACTTTCAGAGGCAGCTTCTCTATTTACTAGTTCAAACTGAACCTACTATTAAAACTATTAAAGTACTGTCGGCTTCTAGTAAAGTTACTTTAAGGCTAAGCTATCATTTGGAATGGAAATTTGTTATCCTAATTCTAAAAATAAAAGCATTAAGATGCAGTAAAGTTAGGAGTAGCGTTACGTTCATCAACACTGTCAACAAAAGGGTCATGATTTCAAACCCCAGCTTTAATTGCCATTCAGCCTTGTTCGCTTTGGATGGATGCGTTGGCCTGGTCTCAGCCGAGGTGACAGATGAAGCACTGCATTGCAGCAAAACATCCTATCTTGGGAAGAGAAGGGCAGAAAGAGAAACTGAAAGTAGAAAACAGTCCCGCCCTGCATGAAAACCCCTGCTGTTGAGGTGATCCACGCCAGATTTCCTAACAGAAACTTTGGTGGTAGGAATTGCCATTTAGAAATTTAAAAGCAGATGATACACGTGTGTGATTTAGATTTTTTCTTAATTTCAAGAAGCAACTATGGGAAAGGGAAAAAAAATCATTTTTGATGATGTATTACACATTCCCAGTCAAATATAATGCAAGTTAGATGGAGTGTATTCCTACGAAATACGTGCTCAAACCCTCAGACTAACACTCTATTGCGTATTGTGGCACCATCCATCTACGATTAGAGTTGTCGGTTTAGTGCCGACTCGTGGCAATTTATATGAACCTCTGTGCTATTGCCTTGCATCCCTAAGGAACTAGAGTGAGACTGCCAGACTTATATTACTTGGTACCCTTACATCCAGTGAGAATACTTCTGTCCCATCAGTCTAGACTGGATTTGAATTCAAATTCCATAGGCGGATGGATTGCACTTAAACCCATTCACCAGAATATAAATTTTAAAGAAGTATCTATGGCCGTGATTTTGCCGACGCTCAGAGTGCGGGTTCGGAGGCGGGTCCGCTGTCAAAATCGAAATGATTGACAGTGGGTTGGGAAACCGCTCCGAACCCACCTCCATGTGTTTCCAAAGTGTGGGATCTGCAATTTCAGAACAGACCTGACACCAAGCGACTGGGGAGGCATTTAAGATAGTTAAATGCTTGTTAACTACTATTTTGCCAGCCTATTTCTATTTTCCCACTTTTTTAACGGGGTTCACATCATTTGGAGATCACGTCAGGTAAGTAGGTCGGGTTCTCTATGTCTCCCCGTTGCTGTGAATAGGTGACAGCAGCAAAAGTGGTATAAAAGCTTCCATTTCACAGCTGGTCACTTTGCAATGTCAGAAGCTTGAGCCTTCAGGACTTGGAGGACACTTTTGAGCTTTATGCAGTTTGGAAATGTTTGGAGTAAGCTCTCTATCCACTGTCACCTCCTTGGAGCAAGCTCTCTCACCATTGACAGATCACGTCTGTCATCTCAACTTCAGCTGCCATCTATTCCAGTAACATCGGTACACTTGAAAGAATCACACCTTGGTCCTCAGAATCCCACTACGATCAGCCCCAGCACCAACATCACCAGGCACACCAACATCACCAACAACAATAACAACCTTCTCTGCAATCACATGATGCTGCACAGGACACAGGGCATCATTACCCAACAACATTGCTGCCCGGGAGGCCAGCAATGGCATCACCATGGCCAGATTTACTTCACTTGACGCTGTACACCCTGGCTGCTACATAATGCACAGGTTGACATAGAAACATAGAAATATAAAAGATAGGAGCAGGAGTGGGGCATTCGGCCCCTCGAGCCTGCTCCGCCATTCAATGCGATCATGGCTGATCATCCAAATTCAGTACCCGGTCCCTGCTTTCGCCCCATACCCCTTGATCCCTTTAGCCTTAAGAAATATATCCAACTCCTTCTTGAATATATTTAATGAATTGGCCTCTACTGCCTTCTGTGGTAGAGAAATCCACAGGTTCACCACTCTCTGGGTGAAGAAATTCCTCCTCATTTCTGTCCTAAATGGCTTACCCCTTATCCTTAGACTGTGACCCCTGGTTCTGGACTCCCCGACCATCGGGAACATCCTTTCTGCATCTAGTCTGTCCAGTCCTGTCAGAATTTTATAAGTTTCAATGAGATCCCCTCTCATTCTTCTAAACTCCAGCGAGTATAAGCCCAATCAACCCAATCTCTCCTCATATGTCATTCCTGCCATCCCAGGTATCAGCCTGGTGAATCTTCGCTGAACTCCTTCCATGGCAAGAACATCCTTCCTCAGATAAGGCGACCAGAACTGTACACAATACTCAAGATGTGGTCTCACCAAGGCCCTGTACAACTGCAGCAAGACATCCTTGTTTCTATACTCAAACCCTCTTGCTATGAAGGCCAACATACCATTTGCCTTCTTAACCGCCTGCTGCACCTACATGCTTACCTTCAGTGACTGGTGCACAAGGACACCCAGGTCTCATTGCACTTCCCCTTCTCCCAATCTATTGCCATTCAGATAATAATCTGCCTTCCTGTTTTTGCCACCAAAGTGAATAACCTCACATTTATCCACGTTATATTGCATCTGCCATGCATTTGCCCAATCACCCAACCTGTCCAAATCATCCTGGAGTTTCTCGGCATCCTCCTCACAGCACACATGCCCACCCAGCTTTGTGTCGTCTGCAAATTTGGAGACATTGCATCTAGTTCCCTTGTCTAGATCATTAATATATATTGTGAATAGCTGGGGTCCAAGGACCGATCCCTGCGGTACCCCACTAGTCACTGCCTGCCACTCAGAAAAAGACCCATTTATTCCAACTCTTTGCTTTCTGTCTGCCAACCAGTTCTCTATCCAAGTCAATACCTTGCCCCCAATCCCATGTGCCTTAACTTTACACGCTAATCTCTTATGCGGGACCTTATCAAAAGCCTTCTGAAAGTCCAAATACACCACATCCACTGGTTCTTCCTTATCTATTTTACCAGTTACATCCTCAAAAAATTCCAGTAGATTAGTCAAGCACGATTTACCTTTTGTAAATCCATGTGGACTTTGTCTGATCCTGTCACTGTTTTCCAAGTGCTCTGCTATTACATCTTTTATAATGGACTCTAGCATTTTCCCCACTACCGATGTCACTTTTTATGTAATTCCCCGTTTTCTCTCTACCACCTTTTTTGAATAGTGGGGTAACATTAGCTACCCTCCAATCCATGGGTACTGTTCCAGATTTCATCAAATGTTGGAAGATGATCAGCAATGCATCTACTATTCCTAGGGCCACTTCCTTAAGTACCCTAGGATGTAGATTATCAGGCCCTGGGGATTTATCGGCCTTCAATCCCATCAATTTCCCTAACACCATTTCCCTACAAATACTGATTTCTTTCAGTTCCTCCCTTTCATCAGACCCTATGTTCCCCGACATCTCTGGGAGGTTATTTGTGTCCTCCTTTGTGAAGACAGAACCAAAATATGTATTTAATTGGTCTGCTATTTCTTTGTTCCCCATTATAAATTCCCCTGATTCTGACTGCAAGGGACCTATGCTTGACTTTACCAATCTTTTTCTCTTCACATATCTAAAAAGCTTTTACAGTCAGTTTTTATGTTCCCTGAAAGCTTACTCTCATATTCTATTTTCCCCTTCTTAATTAATCCCTTTGTCCTCCTTTGCTGAATCCTAAACTGCTCCCAATCCTCAGGTTTACTGCTTTTTCTGGCCAATTTATATGTCCTCTCCTTGGATCTTATGCTATCCCTAATTTCCCTTGTTAGCCATGGTTGAGTCACCTTTTTTGTTTTATTTTTATGCCAAACTGGGATGAACAAATTCTGTAGTTCATCCATGCGGTCTTTGAATGTTTGCCATTGCCTATCCACCGTCAACCCTTTGAGTGACATTCCCCAATCAATCCTACCCAACTCACGCCTCAGACCATCATAGTTTCCTTTATTTAAATTTAGCACCCTAGTCTCTGAGTCAACCACTTCATTCTCCATCTTAATGAAGAATTCGATCATATTATGATCGCTCCGACCCAAGGGGCCTTGTACAACAAGATTGCTAATTAACCACCCCACACCAACACCATAAAGCATTCCTATAATGTCCAAGCCATTCCTTTCACACTCATCATAATTGGGGGGGTGGGGGATGTTATGTCTCAACATTCACTGGAACTCACTAAGACACTTCCAAAGGTGAGCACAGATCTGTCCAATAAGGTAAAGTGTTGAAAATATAGATTTCAATGTTTGACAACACATAAACAGAAACTTCACATGAACATTATCTAAACCACCCAGGTGCCTACCCTTGTGTGTTGTTAGTTGGTATGCTTGCAGTAGGTTGAGCGTGAGTGTGAGGGGTGGCTAGTGAGATGGGGAAGTGATAACATAGATAGAGAGAGATGGGTGGAGGTGCAAGGTAAGTTGGTGTAAGTAAAGATGTGCAGGAGTACTGTAGGGAAGGCAGAGTGATGGGGATGTGACGAGTGGCACAGCAGGATGAGGTTGAGTGTGGTTTGTCAGTAACGTTTCATGATCTGCTCAGATCATTGAAAAGTTTGCGCCACTGCAGCCTGGTCCTCCTGATGACATCCCTGCTTGTGCCCTCCTGTGCAATGTGCATCCAGGCTGCGTTGATCTCCTGGGGAGGTCTCTTCCGCCTATGGGAAGGGAAGAGAACCTCCCTGTGTGCTGTAATGGGAGAGCCTGGGTGCAGCCGTGCACCTCAAGGCTGTAGATTACTGACAACAAAAATGTCAAGATCAATTTGGACATGGCCCCTTTAAGGAAACCGGCTGATGACACGTCATCAAATGACGTCATCAGACCCACTTCCTTTTAATTGGCCGGGAACCTCGCAGGGTGGGCTTAACAAGCCCTATTAATGTAAAACCACTTGGAGAGTGCGGGCTGCAGTAGGCAGCGGGCTGGGACCGCGACACCGACCCCGGCTGACCCGGACCCTTCTCGGTCTGTGAAATTGCAGCCTATGTATTTGTCCTGGTTACACTTCCTCGTCAAGATCAGGATAGCAGCTTAGAAGATAGGAGCAGGAGTAGGCCATTCGGCCCTCGAGCCTGCTCCGCCATTCAATGAGATCATGACTGATCATCCAAATTCAGTACCCTGTCCCTGCCTTCTCCCCATATCCCTTGATCCCTTTAGCCTTAAGAAATATATCCAACTCCTTCTTGAATATATTTAATGAACTGGCCTCCACCGCCCTCTGTGGCAGAGAATTCCACAGGTTCACCACTCTCTGGGTGAAGAAATTCCTCCTCATCTCAGTCCTAAATGGCTTACCCCTTATCCTTAGACTATGACCCCTAGTTCTGGACTCCCCGGCCATCGGGAACATCCTTCCTGCATCTAGCCTGTCCAGGCCTGACAGAATTTTATAGGTTTCGATGAGATCCCCTCTCAATCTTCTAAACTCCAGTGAGTACAAGCCCAATCGACACAATCTCTCCTCATACGTCATTCCTGCCATCCCAGGTATCAGCCTGGTGAATCTTCGCTGCACTCCTTCCATGGCAAGAACGTCCTTCCTCAGATAAGGCGACCAAAACTGCACACAATACTCAAGGTGCGGTCTCACCAAGGCCCTGTACAACTGCAGCAAGACATCCTTGTTCCTGTACTCGAACCCTCTTGCTACGAAGGCCAACATACCATTTGCCTTCTTAACCGCCTGCTGCACCTGCATGCTTACCTTCAGCGACTGGTACACAAGAACACCCAGGTCTCTTTGCACTTCCTCTTCTCCCAATCTATTGCCATTCAAATAATAATCTGCCTTCCTATTTTTGCCACCAAAGTGGATAACCTCACATTTATCCACATTATAGTGCATTTGCCATGTTTCTGCCCAATCACCCAACCTGTCCAAATCGTACTGGAGTTTCACGACATCCTCCTCACAGCATACCCTCCCACCCAGCTTTGTGTCGTCTGCAAATTTGGAGATACTACATCCAATTCCCTCGTCCAGATCATTAATATATATTGTGAACAGCTGGGGTCCTAGGACCGATCCTTGTGGTACCCCACTAGTCACTGCCTGCCACTCGGAAAACGACCCGTTTATTCCAACTCTTTGCTTTCTATCTGCCAACCATTTCTCTATCCAAGTCAATACCTTGCCCCCAATCCCATGTGCCTTGATTTTGCAAGCTAATCTCTTATGCGGGACCTTATCGAAAGCCTTCTGAAAGTCCAAATACACCACATCCACTGGTTCTCCCTTATCTATTTTACCAGTTACATCCTCAAAAAATTCCAGTAGATTAGTCAAGCACGATTTACCTTTTGTAAATCCATGTTGACTTTGTCCGATCCCGTCACTGCTCTCCAAGTGCTCTGCTATTACATCTTTTATAATGGACTCTAGCATTTTCCCCACTACCGATGTCAGGCTTACCGGTCTATAATTCCCCGCTTTTTCTCTACCACCTTTTTTGAATAGTGGGGTAACATTAGCTACCCTCCAATCCATGGGTACTGTTCCAGAGTCTATTGAGTTCTGGAAGATGACCAGCAGTGCATCTACTATCTCCAGGGCCACTTCCTTAAGTACCCTAGGATGTAGATTATCAGGCCCTGGGGATTTATCGGCTTTCAGTCCCGTCAACTTCCCCAACACCATTTCCCTACAAATACTGATTTCTTTCAGTTCCTCCCTCTCATTAGTCCCTATATTCGCCGACATCTCTGGGAGGTTATTTGTGTCCTCCTTCGTGAAGACAGAACCAAAATATGTATTTAATTGGTCAGCCATTTCTTTGTTCCCCATTATAAATTCCCCTGATTCTGACTGTAAGGGACCTACGCTTGACTTCACCAATCTTTTTCTCTTCACATATGTATAAAAGCTTTTACAGTCAGTTTTTATGTTCCCTGCAAGCTTACTTTCATAATCTATTTTCCTCTGAGCATGTAATTCTTTTCCACAAATACAAAAGCAAAATACTGCAGATGCTGGAAATATGAAATAAAAGCAGAAAATGCAGGAAATACTCAGCAGGTCAGACAGCATCCATGGAGCGAGAAACAGAGTTAACGTTTCAGGACGATGACCCTTCGTCAGAACTAGAAAATGTTTCTGCAGTTCTGATGAAAGGTCAACGACCTGAAAAGTTGACACTGCTTCTCTCTCCACGGATGCTGCCAGACCTGCTGAGTATTTCCATTATTTTCTGTTTTGAATTCTTTTCCACCTTGGATTCAGTGACAGTTGGAGCATTAAATGTTTCTAAATCACTAGGGAATTGGATATATACTTGAAAAGGAAACAGTTGCATGGCTGTGGGAAAAGAGCAGGGGATGGGACTAATTGGATAGCTCTTTCAAAGAGCCGGCACAGGCATGATGGGCCGAACGGCCCCCTTCTATGCTGTAAGATTCTGTGATTCTAGGTATGACCAGGTCAGATGCAGATACAGTAGGGAGCTTTCTTCCACTGTGTTGCCCCAACAGCAATTTCAATTGCACCACTAATCTCAGAAATTGCATTAACCCGCCTAGCCCAGCTACTATCACCATACCAGTGTATCGTTTCCCAGAGAATCCTTGAACAGATGTTAATACTTTGATTGAATTTGACTGTGCTAGGCTGGTGCTTATATAAGCAGACTATCGAGGCTATCACTTTGGCACTACATTGTTCTGGCAACATATTTTGTAAGAATGAAAAAAAAATCAGCAGAAAATACTGTCGAGCCGAGGAATTTGCGGTTGTCAACTGTTAAAAATTTTAGGCTTCAACAAGAATTTGACGTTCAAGCAATGGCATTATAGTGAGCCACTCGTGTGTAGTTTTCAGCAAAGCCAAACCTACAGAGTGGAAAATGTGAACCGACATTAGGACAATAAAATATCTCTGAGGGAACGAATTCAACAACAATGTGTCAGGCAAAACGCTCACACAGCATGATTGCTGCTTTGATTAAATTCAGCCACAGTGTCGTTATAGGACACACACCTAGGCTCTGCTCCAAAAAAAGAAATTATAGTCAACACTGCCCTCGTGAGCAAAGAGTCACGTAACAATCAATAATGGTTCGTGCATACAGGAAGACAGTAGTTTAAAAAAATGGCAAGCTCCCTCCATGGCTCAGTTAGTAATACACTATCCAATGCAAAACTGAGCTATGCAAACCAGAGAGACCTTGGGGGGAAAATTGGGTTGGTTTGCGCCTCACGTTAGCGCCCCCAGGGGGCACTGATGAGAGGCGCAAAACACCTAGCGCTGCTAACGCCTCCCGCAAAATTTGACGGGAGGTTAGCGGCAGTGGTAGAAATTCGGCTGCGCCCCCGCGAAGCTGCCGTGGGCGATGTCAGCGACAGCCTTGCGGGTCACGAACTGGGCTGACCTCCGCCCGGCTGCGTCCCGCACCGGCACTTCGTTGTTTTGGCCGACCTCCAGCTCGGCCCCTCGTGGCAGCCCTTGGCATGGACCGTGGCCACCATCGCACAGCCCGGCACCGCGTCTCGGTCTGCGGCCATGGCACCACGCCACCCTGGTGGGCTAGTGGAGGCTGTCAAACAGCCTGCAGAGTGTGCAGCGTCCCTCCCCTTTAACGGAAGGGGGCACTTTGCGCCCCAGGCACCGCCCCAAGAGGATGTGGAGCGCCCAAGATAGCGCTCCCCTTCCTTGCCGGGGCGGTAAGCCCAATTTAGCGGCCGGGTCATTACTTCCGCGCCGGGCGCTAAATGGCTAGCACTAATTCGGTTACCGCCTCCAAACGGGGCGTAACCGAATTTCTTCCCCCTTGGGTTTAATTCCCTCTCTATGCTGAGTTTGCTGATCTGAACTGGGATGACAGTGGTATGTATTACCATTCAGCTCCTTGCTCCCAGGCTAGTGTTCCTGATCACTATCCAGTGAATGCTGCAATGACGTGTCCATGTGTGGATACAGGTGAGGAAAGCATCAGGCTTGTCTGGGATGCCCTCACTCAATGGTCATATTAGCCTGTTGACACCCACTGTCTAGACACACGTCAACTCTAGTCATTTGGGTAGCTGACATCTGTGGAGCCATAAACGAGCACAAGTTAGTGCCTGCAAAATTCGATGGAAGGTTGCAGGAAAAAAGTATTTTTTGACTATTGAAAGTATCAAAATGGCAAAACCGCCTCTGCCATGGAATACTCTCCATTTGCCTGGATGAGTGCAGCTCCAACAACACCCAAGCTACTCGACACCATCCAGGACAAAGCAGCCCGTTTGATTGGCACCCCATCCACCACCTTTAACATTCACTCCCTCCACCACCGGAGTACCGTGGCTGCAGTGTGTACCATCTACAAGATGCACTGCAGCAACTCGCCAAGGATTCTTCGACAGCACCTCCCAAACCTGTGACCTCTACTACCTAGAAGGGCAAGGGCAGCAGGCACATGGGAACACCACCACCACCAAGTTCCCCTCCAAGTCACACACCATCCTGACTTAGAAGTATATCGCTGATCCTTCATCGTCGCTGGGTCAAAATCCTGGAACTCCCTCCCTAACAGGACTCTAGGAGTACCTTCACCACACGGACTGCAGCGGTTCAAGAAAGCGGCTCACCACCACCTTCTCAAGGGCAATTAGGGATAGGCAATAAATGCTGGCCTTGCCAGCGACGCCCACATCCCCTAAATGATTTTTTTTTTAAATCAAGTAAAACAACTGGTAGATCCCAGTGGTTGAATGAAACGAGAGCTAATCACAGAAATCACAGAAATCACAGAAACCCCACAGTGCAGATAGAGGCCATTTCGGCCCATCGAGCCTGCACCGACACATATCCCACCCAATCCCCGTAACCCCTACACCAACACATATCCCACCCTATCCTTGTAACCCCACGTATTTAATCCCCCTAACACTAAGGGTCAATTTATCATAGCCAATCAACCTAACCCGCACATCTTTGGACTAATGATAGGATATTTGAAACTGCCAGAGTTCCAAAGACAACTGGCCACATGTCCCACTCCCATGCTCCCCCCAATACCTCCTGAAATCATCCATCTGCCTTTAATTACATATGAAACATTTTGCATCACACCCCTCCTGGTAAGACATGAAGTCATGATATGGACAAGTTTCACTGAATTTAATTGTTCTCTTGCCATCACAATTGACCAGCTATTATTTATACTATAACATTGGAACTACCTCCTCCACACTCCTGAAAATGTTATTGTAAAAGTAACAATGGAAGAAAAGGACTAAAAATAGAGCTGAGGAGTTATGGAACTAGACCTAGGAGATGGAGAGATGGCAGGCATTAGCCGACAGATTGCTCAACATTCTGCTGTTACTAAATTACACAGAATGGCCTTGCATAATTCTACAAGTCATATTGCATATCATGGACCAACTGGTTGTGTTTGGGTGTTGAGAAATACAGAGTGCGATCAAGCAAATGAAAGTCAAAGACAAGTTTGGGAGTGAAACTCAAGCCTTTTAGATGCAAGTCAATTGTTCTACCATGTAAGCTGCCAAAGCTAGTTTTGAACAAATGTATTTTTTTCACATTTTGCCAAGATATCCACCCAGACCGCAGGAAGTTCATGCATTCAATTTTAATTTTTTTGAACATTTTTAGAAGACCCGCTGACCACCCGTAGACCACCCAAGGGAAATGTGGGGCCATGAGAGGGGCGAGGTTGAAGAGTTGGTCTTTAGCACAGACATTCCTATCTATTCTCCTATCATGAGAAGCTTGTTATGTTTGATTTGCAGCCACAGGGTAAACAGAGCTTTCCTGTGTTTAGCACATATCCCCCCCCCACCCCCCCTCTGCTTTGTCAGGCCGCTAATCCGGTCCCACGTGGTCCCAGTCCTTCTTTATATCTGCTTCCCAGCTGGAACTGATGTGAGTCCAGAGTCCTCAGTGCACAGCTAGATCATAGCAGACACGATGGCTTTAAGGGTGAGTGTGAAGTTTCTAACATCTCCAGCTCCACAATTGAATTACTTATTGATTTAAAAATGTAGCTTGTCCCTCAGCATTGCGTTTGTTCATGCATTGTTAGATGGGTAGTGTTGTGAGATATATTCCACAATATAAATCCTTCTCCCACGCGCTGTGTCTTGGTTAAGTTTCATTACAGCCAGAATCAGAATGTCGAACTGAGAAGTTTTTGCTTCATTTTCAGAAATGTCTGACAATAAATCAAAGAAATATAAACTAAAATGACAGGAGAAAAGGGAATAAATAATTATCTGAAGATAGGAGTGATTCTCAGAATTGAAGAGGAATATAAATAGTTTAATTGTTAGCTTTACTGAGGGTTTTAAACTTTAAAATGCAATAAAAATTACTAATAATGCTCAGGTTGTAGCATTATGTAATATTCACACATAAATGACAGATTTAAGGAATAATGTAGAAGAATGTGTGCAGCCCCAGGGAATTAAGGAGAGGCATGCTGGATTTAAAGATGACACTATAGGTCAGTACTTTCCATCCAGAGGCCTATCCTAAACTCCCTGGTGTCGGGTATATTGTTGCTACATCACCATACTTCTTTGGAAGTATGTCCTTGTTCCCATCTATCGAAGGAAAATTTCTTCTGAAAGCACGGGGTTCATGACTACGGTAGCTAGGTGTATTATGTTTTTTGAGTGGTGATGCCTGGAAATTTCCACAGTGTGTACAGGATGTGATTGTTAAAACAGATGTCCATTTTCCACTTACTTTTGAGTCTTTGATATAAAGAAAGAATTTATATCACACCTCTCACGACCATAGGACGCACAATGTGCTTTGCAGACAATGAAGTACTTTTTTTTGAAGTGTAGTCACTGCTGAAATGTAGGAACCGTGGCAGCCAATTTGCGCCCAGCAAGCTCTCACATGTGATAATGACCTGATAATCTATTTTAGTGACATTGGTTGAGAGATAAATGTTGGTCAGGACACCAGGGAGAACTCCCCTGCTCTTCTTCAAAAAGTGCCATGTGATCTTTTACTTCCACCTGAGTGGGAAGACAGGGCCTCGGTTTAACGTCTCATCCGAAAGACGGCACCTCCGACAGTGCAGCACGCCCTCAGTACTGCACCGGGAGTGTCAGTCTAGATTTTGTGCTCAAGTCTCATGGAGTGGGATTTGAACCCACAACCTTCTGACTCAGAGGTAAGAGTGCTACCATTGAGTCACGGCTGATAATTATTTATAACAATTCAATTAGTTCTTTTATCATCAGCATACCTAATATCAGGGCTCAAGCCAACATATAACCCTGATTTTGACCACATCTGTTTTTGGATTTGGCAAAATAATCTACTGCACAATGAAGAAACAGTTAACCGTGACTGATCTTTCAGCTCACCTATAATTCAAACTGAGGTTTACAATGAAAGATTATTCCTAAATTAGAGGTGAACAATAAGGCTGTGAGTGTCTAGTAGAGCACATTTCATTTTGAAGTTGAACAGCAATTTGGCTAATTCCAGGTTTGGATTTATCAGATAGAACACTATCCCCATAATGTATTGAACCTTTCAGAGTGGAAAAGAAGTGTGGATGTGGGAGAGTGCGTGTGCGGGTATGTTTATATTTCTTATATAAGGGCATCCTCAATCATCTTGAAGTTTTGGCAGGCATGTTTGAATTCTACATGTTTCTTGTTTGGGGAAAACAATATGGACCATTTACTTTCACAAATGAGTTGTTTTTGATGGAGTGCAGCCCATTGTGTTTATTAAGACGTTCAACTTTTATTTATTTGTAGCTGTCAAATCCACATCTAATCTTTATGGGACTGTTTAATTTAAATAATAATTTTTTAACTAAAGTCTTTTCGCTGTTTTTAATTTGCTAAAATCAATGAGAGCAATGCAAATTCTTGATTATTTATATCAATCTTTGCCATTACCTCCCCTCCCCCATTGTGGCAATGACTCCATGCTGAGGTATGGTTCCAGGGGAGGCAGACTCCAGAGCCTTTCCCAAGTCATTAATCTTCAAGCGTGAGCCTTCACAATGTGTGTTGGTAGGCCATTCAATCAAAGGGACATCACAGCCTAGCCGAGGCCTGTCCTCATTCAATGACCATACACACACCCTTCCAACAGATCAACATAACAAAATACGCATAATACCAGGCAATCTCTGCAACCCTAGAGGGTTTTTTTTTTAAATTCTCACCCCTAATGCAGTTTGGCCTTCCGTGTTGATTTACAGCTGCTGTGGCGCTTAAATGCCAGGTTGTTGGAGAATTTCATTAGGCTTCCGGGATGTGACAAATATCTGGATATACAAGCCCCCATTTCTGCGAGGAAGAGCCTAAATCAGTCTTCCTCCTCTGAATGGGTTGAGCATTGCAGAAGTGAATAATATCCACATCCCTGTCAGCTCAACTGTGAATGGAAGCAAAGCTTCCCTCAGGCTTCTATATGAGGTTAGAGCCAGCGTCAGTGGTTTCATATCAGTGAAGCTGGAGCTTACTCGGGATATGAAAATATCCAAATATTAGCTCAGCCCATTGAGTACTTCCAATTAGACTTCAAATCAATGCTTTTCAAGGGTTTCTTATACACGTCTCATTTGATGCAGATTTCAAAATATTTAGCCTGTGGCGAATTGGAACTTAATATATTCATCGCTATCAAACATATTTTCACTTATAATACACTAATGCACAGACTTAGAGAACTAAACTGAATGACTGCACATATTACAACTATCTTTAAGTTCTTGAACTGTCTGGGCACTAGACACTTCAATACTAATTTAATTGCTTGTGTTTTATTCAATTTATTCACATTTGCTGAAAAGCAATCAAATAATTATTCATTTACAATCTGTTATCGCATACTCCTCAATATAATAGATGTTTTTCCAGCTCCCAGATTGTAATCTTCCACATTGTACAAGGTGGGGCAAGATCAGTTTTTTAAACAACGAAACACATACTTAAAAATGAGGATAGAAAGGACTATTGATGCTGTTAGCATGCAGACACATATAACACTCATATCAATGTTTGCTACTTTAACTTCCGACCACATATCCACTCCATCATCAAGACCGCCTATTTCCACCTCCGTCACAGCACCCGCCTCCACCCCTACCTCAGCTCATCTGCTGCTGAAACCGTCATCCATGCCTTTGTGACCACTAGATTTGACTATTCTAACGCTCTCCTGGCCGGCCGCCCATCTTCCACCCTACATAAACTTGTGCTCATCCAAAACTCTGATGCCCATAGCTTAACTCGCACCAAGTCCCGTTCACCCCTGTGCTTGCTGACCTACATTGGCTCCCAGTCCGGCAAAATCTCCGTTTTAAAATTCTCATCCATGTTTTCAAATCCCTCCATGGCCTTGCCCCTCCCTATCTCTGTAACCTCCTCCAGACCTACAAGCCTCCGAGATCTCTGCGCTCCTCCAATTCTGGCCTCTTGCGCATCTCTGATTTTAATCGCTCCACCATTGGCGGCCGTGCTTCCAGCTGCCTGGGCCCTAAGCTCTGGAATTCCCTCCCTAAACCTTTCCGCCTCTCTACTTCTTTCCTCCTCCTTTAAGACACTCCTTAAAACCTACCTCTTTGATCAACCTTTTGCTCATCTGTGCTGATATCTCCTTCTGTGGCTCGGTGTCAGACTCTGAATGCTAACAGTCTTGTGAAGCAGTTTTGGAACATTTTGCTACGTGAAAAGCACTATATAAATGCGAGTTGTTGTTGTTTTGTTTGTTTATTTGTTTTTTCTTCTTCTTCTTCTTCTCTGTTCTATCCAATCACTACAGTGATGTAACGCTCGTAAAAGAGCAACAAGACATTGAACAAAACCCAATATTAGCGGCACCTCAAACAGCCCCACTTGACTAATCAAATCCAAACCTTTAGCATAATTGACAAACATTTAAGAGTACCTCCTCATTAATGGACACCACAGATTCTGATATAAGCTGGATATTCATTTGCCTCTCTACTGGGACAAAAACTGACTTGTTATTCAGAAAACTCTATTTATACTTTTAGTTTTAAACTTTCTGCAATGATTGTAGGACGAACATTGCTAGAGTGACTGAGTGAACCTATCGTTCATCATGATTATATATCAGACCATCATGAACCTGGTGCCATGCCACCATTCCTTTCTCATTTAGCTGATCTGTAAGCAGTTATATTACAATAAAGGGATGCTGACAAAGATGATGCAAATGGGGAAAATGAGAGCAACTAAGTGGTTCATGCAATTGAACAATTAACTCTGGCAATAAGTCAAGTTCAAACCAATTTGCTCAGGCCCTTCTCTGTTCTCAGCCAGAGAGAGGACTATATGATAGCAAGGTATGAATGGAGGGGGTAAGGGTGCTGCCTTGGTTCATGAAATCTAGGCCTAGAAATTCAGTTGGCTGCGCCAGCCGTTAGCGCCTTAGGAGGAGCAGATCTCGAGCGCTAGGCACTTAGCGCCCAGGCGCAGCGCGATCTGCGCCTCGCCCCAACTTCAGTAGACATTTAGCGCCGGCGTAAAGTCATTGCGCGTGCTCATCTGCGCGCGCAGATCATGACGTCATTTCGTCGTGCAACGCCCTTTGTGCGCCCGGAACCGGAACTTCACTCGCGCCGCCCCATTGTGCGCCTGGCGGCCCGAACGACTGTGAAGTGGAACGGTACACAGCCGAGGCGGGCCGCGGGGAGCGCAAATTAAAGGGCACTCCTGCAGTAGAAAAGGCAGCCGTTTTGCAACACTCCTTCTTTGGGAGGAGGAGGAGGAGGAGGAGGAGGATACCACATAACAAACTGATGGAGAGAAGCCCTCCCCAAAAACACACAAATACACTAGTCTCGGCCTTTCAAAAAAACAAATCCACCCTCCCCCTTTAAGAGCTCACCGGAGCCAGAGTGTCTGCCGGCAATCAGCAGCTCGCCGCACCTGCCCTGCGCCCAACTTCCGGTGTTAGCGCCCCGGGCTGCCGGCTTAGCGCCTAATGATAGTCGTGCATCACCTGTTTTAGCGCAGCAGCAACCTCTTAGGGCGATGCAACTGAATATCGGCGAAGGGGGCTCGACTTTGCACCGGGCGCAAAGTTTAGCGGCCGCCCAACTTTACCGCCCCAAAAGTGGCTATACTGAATTTCTAGGCCCTAATCTTCTTCGAGCCAATCATAGACCCCTATTTTAAATAGTCACAGATAAGTCTACAACCTCAACTGTACTCCTTCTCCGAACTACAGGAAAATGAAGATTGGCAATCAGCCAGGGAGGGGACTAAATCGGAAAAAATTATGTGTATATTAATTTACTTATCTACTTACTTATATCTCATTGAAACGTATAAAATTCTGACAGGCCTAGACAGACTGGATGCAGGGAGGATGTTTCCCCTGGCTGGGGGGGTCTAGAACGAGGGGTCACAGTCTCAGGATATGGGGTAGGACATTTAAGATTGTGATGAGGAGACATTTCTTCACTCAGAGGGTGGTGAACCTATGGAATTCTCTACCACAGAAGGCTGTGGAGGCCAAGTCACTGAATATATTTAAGAAGGAGATAGATAGATTTCTAGACACAAAAGGCGTCAAGGGGTATGGAGAGAGAGCGGGAATATGGTATTGAGATAGAGGATTAGCCATGATCATATTGAATGACGGAGCAGGCTCGAAGGGCCGAATGGCCTACTCCTGCTCCTATTTTTCTATGTTTCTATGTTTCTGAAGAGAAATGTGTTGCTTTAATAAAATGTTATTAATCTTTCCTTTTTTGGGCAGTTTGAAGCTGTGTGTCCCGAGGGCCTGTGCCCTGGTTGGAACGTGACACTGAAGGGTGAACCACGCTCAGAAGCCAAAAGGTAATTGAAGAGCACGCTGTCTGCCACAGTCATTATATGTTCTGGTTTAGCCTTGAAGTGAAGTGGAGCCAATCCATACCATTTCAGAACAGATCCCTTCTGTTCACACATCAGCAGACATTAGAAATATTTCTGCAAATCAGCTGGAGTTCCCACTCCTGACCTCGATTCAGTGGTCGATTCTGGAAGTGCTCATGTGTGTGTTTGTGGCTATCCGGTGAGGGCAGAAGCAGACCAGACTCCGATGCTCCTCCTCCCAGCTCAAATTGCTTGCTGAAACTCACTGTCAAGGCTCACACATTTCATCCTTTTTTTTGTCTCTCCATCTCCCACTGTCTTTTCATCTCTGTATTTTCTCATTCTCTCCCTTACTCGTCGCCTCTGTCTTTTGGTCTTCTGCATACTTGGTGTACACTATTTTGAAGCACTTCAAATGGAACTCATTGGGCCAGATTTTCAGTGTGCCGTGAGGCGGGTTTTCAGGCGTGCAGGGGGCAAAAGTCCCGAATTCGGGGGTCCCGACACCATCCCGCCCAAAACCCGCCTCCACGTAAGTTTCAAGGGAGGCGGTTACCCGCCCCGCAGTGGGATCCGCCGACCCGAGGCGGGAAGGGATTAGTGCCAATGAACTGCCTGTTAACAGGTAGTTAACAGGCAGTTTTTAGCCTAATCCCTATTTTGAGGGGTGTCATGTGGGATTCTCGACGGCTCCAAACCACGCCAGGTTAGAGCAGGCGGGCCGTCGGGTTGAAGGACTTGGAGGGGTCGCGATGTCGGTGTTCAGGTGAGTGATGAGTGCATGAGTGCAAAGGTAAGTGTGTTTGGTGTGTCTAAAGTGTGTAAAGAAGTTTTACTTACCTGTACTTCCCTTAACAGCCTTTCTTCCTCTAGGCGTCGGGAGTCCATCACTCAGCCAGAACTGAAAGCTGAATGGCTGCGATCTGTCAAAAGTGACAGCCTTCAGCTTTTAGTGCCAGTGAGAGTTCTAACTGAGTCTGCGTAGAAGGACTCAGGTTAGAAGTCAGACTGTCAGTGTTTGACAGCTTCAAACAGCTGTGAAACACTGATATTTCATCTGTCAAAAACTCTTGTCAGATGAAATTTCAGTCTGTGACGTCACCTGTTGCTGGGTGGCCCTTTAATTGGCCTGCTGAGCCCACTGGGCGGGCTCAACAAGGTCAATCAAAGGAAAATCGTGTCGATTGGCCGGACATCGATGGAGGCAGGACTAAAATCCGAAAGTTGTAGTCCGGCCTCCTTCCCGACAGCTTAATGAAAATCCAGCCCATTCTGTTTCTGTTAATTTCCAATGCTCTGGAATCCACCCCATGTGCATGTTTCAGAGCTCTGGCAGCAACACAAACACAACTACACGTGCAAATATGTTAGATGTTCGGAGGTGGTCCCTTCCCAGAAATAGTGGACCTCTGGAACAGGCCCGTCCAGTGAACACAGCATTCCCAAATTCCATCAAGTGAGAGCTGGACTTGTTTCTAGCTGGGGCGGAGATCACACCATACAAAAATCAGGGTCCGAGTGGTCTCCTGGACTAGTTTCGATCACCTAACAGGGTCAGAGAGGAATTTTCCAGGTCTCTTTTCCCTAATTGGCTTAGGTGTTTATCTGGCTTTTCGCCTCTCCCAGGAGATCGCATGACTTTTAGGTGGGGTGGGGACTGTATATGTTGTGATGCACAAGGCATCGCAGCTGTGTGGGACAGGCTGGATGAACCAGAGGGTCTTTTCCTGTCCGCCATTGCTCATATGTTTGTAAAAATCACAATTAGGATTTCAGCTTTTTGGACATTTCCAGATGTTGGTGAAAGTTCTGCACAACTGCACTGCTGACTGGAGGAGCTGTCTAGGCCCTCAACCCAGATATGGTGAGAAAAAACAAAAGCCTGTAGCAGCTTGTATTCAATCACACCCTTACCTCCACCTTTGATGCTCTTGGCCCCATTAAAACCATTACTATCTCTCACCCTGGTTGATCCCCCTGGTACGGCCTCCATCTCTGCTCCCTTAAGTCCAGGAGACGCAAACTTGAACACTTATGGTGGACAACTGGTTTAGCCATTCATCGCCACATCTGGCTGGACCTCATCAAACACTATCGGGTCCTCTCTGCTCTGCCAAAATGGCTCACTGTTCCAGGATCATCCTGGAATGCCCCTGGCTTACCTTCTCCACTGCAAACCGTCTTGTTAAACCCCACACCCCTGCCTCCGCCAGTCTCACCTCCAACAACAAGTGTGTGGAGCTCATGGACTACTTTGTCACTAAGATTGAGGCCATCCATTCAGCTGCCTCTGTCACTTCCCCCCTTTGCCTAGCCCACCAACTCAAACTTCCCTTAAGGCTTCCCCCCCCGACCCCTGTCCAAGCCCTGAACTTGCATCTTTCTCTAGTTTCTCTCTTACTTCCCCTCATGCCCTCTCCGAGCTCATCTTGTCCATGAGACCCACCTCCTGCTCCCTTGACCCTATTCCCATCAAACTGCTAACCACCCAACTTCTCTTTCTGGCCCCCATGTTAGCTGATATTGGTAATGGTTCACTCTCCTCAGGTACTGTCCCCCTCTCCTTCAAATCTTCCATCCTCACACCCCTCCTCAAAAAAACACCCTTGGCCTCTCTGCCCTTGCAAACTACCACCTCATCTCCAACCGCCCTTTCTTCTCCAAAGTCCTTGAACGTATTGTACATGCTCTGTAAACTTGAGCTCATCCAAAACTCTGCTGCCTGTACCCTAACACGCACCAAGTCCCGTTCACCCATCACCCCTGTGCTCGCTGACCTACATTGGTTCCCAGTCTGGCAATGTCTCAATTTCAAAATTCTCATTCTTGTTTTCAAATCCCTCCATGGCCTCACCCCATCTTATCTCTGTAATCTCCTCCAGCCCTACAATCCCACCCCCCCCCCCACCCCTGAGATCTCTGTGCTCATCTAATCCTGGCCTCTTGCGCATCTCCGATTTTCATCGTTCCACCATAGGCCCTTTCTCTGGAATTGCCTCCCTAAACCTCTCTGCCTCTCTACGTCTATCTCCTCCTTTAAAGCGCTCACAAAAACCTGCCTCTTTGACATGTCCTAATATCTCCTTATGAGGCTGGGTATCAAATTTTGTTTGATAATCGCTCCTGTAAAGCATCTTGGGATGTTTTACTACGATAAATGGACTAAATAAATGCACGTTATTGTACCGCCAGAGTCTGACATTTATATTTGCTGCCACTGACATTGTTTCTTTAGTAGCTTGGAGAAAAAAACCTCTTAACATGGCACCTTGTACTATAAGAGACATTGGTGCCACCTCATTTATATTACATCTGTGCACCTGTCATCAAAGTCAAGGCTGCAGTCAGTGCCAGCACTGTAATACAAGAGCAGACTCTGTCTCGTTGTCTCCCTTTTATCATTTACCTCTTGCTCTCTGTCATGGTCTCATGTCAAATCTTTTTCTACGCCTGTCATCGGCTCCTTTCCTTTCGGCCTTTGCACCCGTCGGTCTCACTCCGTTACACATCTTAAATTAAATGTCCTTGGTCAGTCAAAGTGCAGTTGTTAATTGATAAAGGTTGACATTGCACCTTAACATCAACAGTATTTACTTTCTGGCAAATTAATGGAATTTGAAATGACAGAGAATGCTGCAAATGGAAATGTAACGCTGCTATGGTGTGTGTGTAGGGAAGAGGGTTACATTTGAAACACACAAATTGTGGTTCAATTAAAGACTGCAGTCACATTTTGACTTCACGCCCAGAAGCTGGCAGCCTTGCCTATTCTTCAACCTCTAGTAACACCTGTAGAAACGGCCATGATCCGAGTTTGTTTATCTGCCCACAAAGACACTGGACATTGTCAAATGAGTGCTATTTATATAACACTCTATCCGAGATTGCCTCACTCAGCACAGGCAGGGGAGCGAAGCTGAAGCCTTAAAAAAAACAGAAAACGCTGGAAACACTCAGCAGGTCAGGCAGCGCCCGCGGAGAGAGAAAGACTATTAACGTTTCAAATCGATGACCTTTCATCAGAACGGGAGTTGAAACCTATCTGCTGTGTAAGGCTCAGCTCCACACAGTGCGGTACATTCACCACTGAGAGGTTAGGTGCCCCATCTTATTTACATTTGTGAAGATCTCCTCGTGTGATAGGACGACATGCTACTAATTCATACCTGCACTATACACAGGATTAACTACAATAAGCAACAGTGGTACGGTTCTGATGAAAGGTCATCGACCTGAAATGTTAACTCAGTTTCTCTCTCCACAGATGCCGCCAGATCCGCTGAGTGTTTCCAGCTTTTTCTGTTCTTATTTAAGAATCTCAGCATCTGCAGTATTTTGCATTTGTTGCAGTCGTACAGGACGTTATTGCCATGCGCTGATAGAGCACATTTGACCTCCGCTGCACCATCATGGGGAGAAGCTGAAAAGGAAGAAGCGAGCCAAAGCGCTTCACAACTAATGAACCTTTGAAGTGTAGGGACTGTGGTTATGTGGGGAAATACAGCAGCCAATTTGCACTTGAAGTCAGGAGCTTCACTACAGAGGAGAGAAAATCAGGGAGTTGCTCTGAGCATCATTTCTACACTTGCCAGTGGCTGGTTTCAGAGTGGCATTGTCAGAGGCCTGAGAGTATTTGTGATATTGCATGCAAGGCAGATAAAGGCACGAGGATATCTTAAAAAAAGGAAGTACCAGTTCCTGGCTCAGCAAGTTTATTTACAATAACAACAACAACTTGTATTAATATAACACCTTTAACGGAGTAAAACATCCCAAGGTGCTTCACAGGAGTGTTATAAAACAAAGTTTGACACCGAGCCACATAAGAAAAAATTAGGGCAGATGACCAAAAGCTTGGTCAAAGAGGTAGGTTTTAAGGAGCGTCTTAAAGGAGGAAAGAGAGGTAGAGTGACGGAGAGGTTTAGGGAGGGAATTCCAGAGCTTAGGACTTAGGCAACAGAAGGCACGGCCGCCAATGTTTGAGCGATTATAATCAGGGATGTTCAAGGGGCAGAATTAGAGGAGCGCAGATATCTCGGGGGGTTGTGGGGCTGGAGGAGATTTCAGAGATAGGGAGGGGCGAGGCCATGGAGGGGTTTGAAAACAAGGATGAATCGTGGAATCATAGAATCGTTACAGCACAGAAGGAGGCCATTCGGCCCATCATGACCATGCTGGCTCTCTGCAAGAGCACTTCAGCTAGTCCCACTCCCCCGCCCTTTCCCCATAGCTCTGCAATTTTTTTCCCTTCAGATACTTATCCAATTCCTTTTGAATGCCACGATTGAATCTGCCTCCACCGCCCTTTCAGGCAGTGCTTTCCAGGTCCTAACCATGTCATCTCATGTCGCCTTTGGTTCTTTTGCCAGTCATGTTAAATCTGTGTCCTCTGGTTCTCGACCCTTCCGCCAATGGGAACAGTTTCTCTCTACCTACTCTGTCTGGACCCCTCATGATTTTGAACACCCCTATCAAATCTCCTCTCAACCTTCTCTGCTCTAAGGAGAACAACCCCAGCTTCTCCCGTCTATCTATGTAACTGAAGTCCCTCATCCCTGGAACCATTCTTGTAAATCTTTTCTGCACCCTCTCTAAAGCCTTCACATCCGTCCTAAAGTGCGGTGCCCAGAATTGGACACAATACTCCAGTTGAGATTGAGAATTTTAAATTCGAGGGGCTGAAAATTCAGTAGGGTTAGCGCCCATTTTGCGGCGCTAGAGGGCCTAGCGCCACAATGATAGCCGTTTCTGAAATTCACTTCGGCGCTGCCATCGGCGTTAGCCGGTTGCGCTGCGCCGGCACCGATGACATCATCGGTGTGCGCAGCGTCCCGGTTGCCGTGGCAACGCGCCCGAACGCCGAAATTCAGTTGCGACCGCCTCGCCCATGGCAGCCGCAACTAAGACTCTGGCAACCGAGTCTTACACAAGTTAGCGCCGGCGCATTAAGGTCGCGCGGCGGCCGGCCGCTTTCCCGCCGGCCGCCTGCCCGCACCTCCCTCCCCGGACTCCTCCACCGCCCCCCCCCCCCGCGGAACAGATGCGTCTGGCCTGCAAGCCCGGCACTTGTCCGAGGTGCTGGGCTCATTTTTGAAAAAATCAAACGGCCAGCGATCGGGTGAAGGCAGCGCCTCCTTAACGGGAGGAGGAGGCCTGCACTTCCCCAGCCTGCCGCACCGCATCGGGTGCCGCAGCGCCGGATTAGCGCCGCAATGCGGCACTCAGCGCCCATTGGGAGGCACTCACGCCCGCCAGTAGCGCCGGCAGCCATCTGGGCGCGGCGCTACTGAATTTTTGGCGCGCGCAAGGGAATTAGCGCCGGCGCTAAATTTCCGGCGCTAAAGCCCTGGCGCGGCGTCAACTCAATTTCTAGGCCGAGGTGTTGCTGGACCGAGAGCCAGTGTAGGTCAGCAAGCACAAGGTTGATGGGTGAACGGGACTTGGTGCGAGTTAGGACACTGACATCTGAGTTTTGGATGACCTCAAGTTTATTTAGTGAATTAGCTGATCTCAGCCAGGGCAGCGTAAGGTGACATGAGTGAATTGCGGCGCCATTGTGTTAAGTAGGGGAGAATCATCCAGAGTTGCTACTTCTGATGTTGATGTGAGCAAGTGTGTGGACATCAGCTCAGGACTGGATCAGCCTCAGCTTCAAGTAGTCGTGCCAACACACGCTGTCAAGATCCACGTGTGAAGAATGTTAATTTGGGTAAGATAATGGAAGGTGCTTGGTGTGTGCGCAACAAAATCCCTGCAAAGCATCCCAGAGGAGTGGAAAGAAAATTAGAGAACAAAAAGACTCAGCCTCAAAAAAAAGAATAACATCAACAGCACATCTGGCTGGCAAAGTAGATTTTCTTCCGGAGACATTTCTATGGAAAAGAAAATTGGGCTGTCTCTATAATGGGTGGGCTCATTCCCGGTGCTACTTTTGCGCTCGGGTGGCAGGTTGAAAATCTATCCCATAAAATAATCATCAACGCAGCTTCCGGCAGTAACTTCAGCCAGGCCCCCGAGCGCGCAGATAGATCTGACCAGGAACAACTTGAAATACAAGTCATGGCCACAGCCCAGTGCCCCCCGGGAAGGAAGTGTTGATAGGGACAATCACTCAAAAAAAAAAGTAAATCCAATGTAACGTGAAGAAGTTACACACAGACCTGCAAAAACAGACAGAAAATCTGTCAGCACAAAATCTGATGGTGTTATGTTAGCCTCAGGGGAAGATTCATTCTGCAGCACACACTATTGGTGCTGTATCATATGTCATCAATTTGCTAGTTGATTATTAGAAATGTTTATCATTGAAAAGATGTAGTGGCCAATATATAAATACTACTAGCACTTTGTCACGTTGAAACGTCTCAAACGCTTGTCACATTGGTTTACTTTGGAATAGAGTGATTGTTGTTTTGGAGGCAAATGTGGCAGCCATTCTACACCAGCATGTCCCACAAAAAGCATTGTGATGAATGTCCAGTTAATCTGATTATGTTGGTAGAGGGAGGAATTTTGGCCGGGATGCTGGGAGAACTTTCTGTTCTTCTCCAAATAGCGCTGCGTAATCTTTGATGTCCACCCGAAGCATTGACGGATGGGGTCGCGGTCTAATATCTCATCCAAAGGATGGCGCCTCTGACAATGCAGCACTCTCCCAGTACTATACTGCAGGGTCAGTCCAGATTATGGGCTAACACTGAAATGAGGCTTGAATTCACAACATGCTGACCCAAAGGCAAGAGTGCTACCAACTGAGCCCCAAGCTGGCATATAAACTGAGAGTTGATGTGTGTGGTAATGCACTGTTGTAATTCTATCATCAATTCCATCAGTATGCACACTGTTTACTAACTGGAGAATCTACTAGTGGGCGTAGTCTATAGGCCTCCGAACTGTGGCAACTCTGTTGGACGGAGTATCAATCAGGAAATAGTTGAGGCTTGTAATAAGGGAACATCTATAATTATGGGGGATTTTAACTATCATATTAATTGGACAAATCAAATTGGGCAGGGCTGCCTTGAGGACGAGTTCATTGAGTGTATTAGGGATGGGTTTCTTGAGCAGTATGTAACTGAACCGACCAGGGGGCAGGCAACCTTAGATCTGGTCCTGTGTAACGAGACAGGATTAATTAAAAATGTCCTAGTAAAGGGTCCCCTTGGAATGAGTGACCATAACATGGTTGAATTCCATATTCAATTAGAGGGTGAGAAGGTTGGATCTCAAACAAGCGTGCTAAGCTTGAATAAAGGAGACTATGAAGGTATGAGAGCGGAATTGAGTAGAGTGGATTGGGAAAATAGATTAAAGGGTAAGACGATACATGATCAGTGGTGTACATTTAAGGAGTTATTTTACAACTTCCAAAAAATATATATTCCACTGAGAAGAAAAGGGTGTAAAAGAAAAGACAGCCATCCGTGGCTAAGTAAAGAAATTAAGGATAGTATTCGACTAAAAACAAGGGCATATAAGGTAGCCAAATTTAGTGGGAGGATAGAGGATTGGGGAAACTTTAAAAGACAGCAAAAAATAACAAAAAGATTGATTAAGAAAGGGAAGATAGATTATGAAAGTAAATTAGCAAAAAATATAAAAACAGATAGTAAGAGTTTTTATAGTTATATAAAAAGAAAAAGGGTGGCTAAAGTAAATGTTGGTCCCTTAGAGGATGAGACCGGGAAATTAATGGTGGGAAATATGGAGATGGCAAAAACACTGAATGAATATTTTACATCAGTCTTTACAGTAGAAGACACTAAGAATATCCCAACACTGGACAAACAGGGGGCTAAAGGGGGGGAGGAGCTAAACACGATCAAAATCACTAAGGAAGTGGTACTCGGTAAAATAATGGGACTCAAGGTGGATAAATCACCTGGACCTGATGGCTTACATCCTAGGATCTTGAGGGAAGTGGTGGTAGGGATTGTGGATGCATTGGTAATAATTTTCCAAAACTCCCTGGACTCGGCAATGGTCCCGGCAGACTGGAAAACTGCTAATGTAACACCCTTATTTAAAAAGGGCAGTAGACAGAAGGCTGGAAACTATAGACCGGTTAGCCTAACATCTGTAGTAGGTAAAATTTTGGAGTCCATTATTAAGGAGACAGTAACAGGACATTTGGATAATCATAATTTAATAGGACAAAGTCAGCATGGTTTTATGAAGGGGAAGTCATGTTTGACAAATTTGCTGGAGTTCTTTGAGGAAGTAACGTATAGGGTGGATAAAGGGGAACCAGTGGACGTAGTGTATTTAGACTTCCAAAAGGCATTTGACAAGGTGCCACACAAAAGATTATTGCTTAAGATAAAAAATCACGGGATTGGGGGTAATATTCTGGCATGGATAGAGGATTGGCTATCTAACAGGAGGCAGAGAGTTGGGATAAATGGTTCACTCTCAGACTGGCAATCAGTAACTAGTGGTGTTCCGCAGGGGTCAGTGCTGGGTCCCCAACTCTTTACAATCTATATTAACGATTTGGAGGAGGGGACCGAGTGTAACATATCAAAGTTTGCAGATGATACTAAGATGGGGGGGAAAGTAGTGAGTGAGGAGGACATAAAAAACCTTCAAGGGGACATAGACAGGCTAAGTAAGTGGGCAGAGATTTGGCAGATGGAATACAATACTGGAAAGTGTGAGGTTATGCATTTTGGCAGGAAATATCGTAGAGCAAGTTATTATCTTAATGGCAAGAAACTGGAAAGTACTGAAGTACAAAGGGATCTGGGGGTCCTGGTGCACGAAACTCAAAAGGTTAGTATGCAGGTGCAGCAAGTGATTAAGAAGGCCAATGGAATGTTGACTTTCATTGCTAGGGGGATAGAATATAAAAATAGGGAGGTATTGCTTCAGTTGTACAAGGTATTGGTGAGACCGCACCTGGAATACTGCGTACAGTTTTGGTGTCCATACTTAAGAAAGGACATACTTGCTCTCAAGTCAGTACAAAGAAGGTTCACTCGGTTAATCCCGGGGATGAGGGGATGGACATATGAGGAGAGGTTGAGTAGATTGGGACTCTACTCATTGGAGTTCAGAAGAATGAGAGGCGATCTTATTGAAACATATAAGATTGTGAAGGGGTTGGATCGGGTGGATGCGGGGAGGATGTTCCCGATGATGGGTGAAACTAGAACTAGGGGGCATAGTCTTAGAATAAGGGGCTGCTCTTTCAAAACTGAGATGAGGAGGAACTACTTCACTCAGAGAGTGGTAGGTCCATGGAATATGCTGCCCCAAAAAGCTGTAGAAGCTACATCATTACATAAATTTAAAACAGAAATAGACAGTTTCCTAGAAGTAAAGGGAATTAAGGGTTACGGGGAGCGGGCAGGAATTTGGACATGAGTCTAGGTTCGGATCGGTCATGGCCCTGTGGGTAGCGGAGCGGGCCCAGGGGCCGTGTAGCCTGATCCTGCTCCTATTTCGTGTGTCTAATTCTGTTAGATTCAGGAGATGGTTCTGTGATAGTGGATTGGCGGTTAGGATCAGATCAGCCATGATCTTATTGAATGGCGGAGCAGGCTCGAGGGGCCGATTGGCCTACTCCTGCTCCTATTTCTTATGTTCTTATTAATCTACCAATTGTCAATGCTGCTTTAAATTTCAGGTGTTTGATCCCCGGATGGTTTATTTCTCCAGTGAGTAGCTGAGCCATTCTGGCTACGTCGATCCCAGGTTCAATCCATAATTCATGCTGTGTGAGGCATTGGCGGAGACACTACAACTGGCTTCAAGTTATGTAAGGGAAAATTAGCCATGCTTGCCTACCCCAATTAGCGGATTAGTGGATATCAGGTCAGGTTTGAGGGCGTTGACCCTGAGTTGAATAGCCTACCACCACTCACAGCCAAGACTCACAGGTGAATTATAATGATCAGTGACCATGGAAACGTGCACCAACAGAGCGTCGATGACCCCAGGAGAGCAGGAGTGGGATGAGAATGACAGGATTTTGTCCTTAATGAAGGATTAACTAGGAAAATCAAAGCAGACACTGAAGGTCAGAATTAAACACAATCTAACTGTGGTTTCTCTGCTGATAGGTTTGAAATCAATTTTGTGTGTGAAAGAAGTGAAGAAATAGCATTCCATTTTAACCCACGCTTTACCGAATCATTGCTTGTGTGTAATTCCTACCTGGCCAAAGAGTGGGGCGAGGAGGAACGGGCCACAACATGTCCACTCGAGGCAGAAGAACCATTCCAGGTAATCATCCAGTGCTGTAGTAATTATAAATTTTGAAAATAACATCACATTTTTTTCAATGTAAAGTTTGCAATGCCTTGTTCAGGGGAAGGCGCAGTTGTTATCCAAGGCCAAGACAAAACTCTCTCCAGCTTAGCCTTGGAAAGACTGAAATTATCCTGTTTAACTCTCTCCATTTATTCCCGGATTACATTCCCCCCTCCCAGCTGCTCCCTCAGGCTGAGCACAATGGTGCACAATCACAGCTGGTAAGAACTCTCCCAGTGCAGTACACGGCCATGAATGCGAGTAGTTCTTAACTTTGATCCTCAGTCTGTGTTGAATTAGTCGGAGTATTCATAGAATTACACTGATATTATAACATGGAAATAGGCCATTCGACCTAATTAGTCTATGTTGAGGTAATGCCAACAGTTGTCCTAATTTCATGTGCCTGCTCTGTTCCCACAGCCCTTTATTTCCCTTTCCTTTGACTACCTACCTAACCTATTCTCCTTGCGCTAGACCCCTCAATCACTGGAAACAGTCTGTTTCTAAAAACTCTGTCCCATCCCTTCATAATTTTAAACACCTCTGTCAAATCATCCCTTAATCTCCTCCGTTCTAATGAAAACCACTGCAATTTTTCCAGTCACTGGACTGAGGAAAAAAATTGTCTAGGGCTCCAACTCTTGTTTGCTACCCAATGGCTCTGGCTAGAAAGTGTGCAAACATGGATGTCAGACAAATAAAGAACCAGACTCTGCTTCCTGTGGTTAAATATTGTACCGACAATCACTGAGTATTCTCGCACAAGGCCTGGATGAGTGCAGCTCCAACAACACTCGACACCATCCAGGACAAAGCAGCCCGTCTGAGTGGCACCCCATCCACCACCATAAATATTCACTCCCTCCACCACCGACGTACTGTGGCTGCAGTGTGTACCATCTACAAGATGCACTGTAGCAATTCACCAAGGCTTCTTCAGCAGCACCTCCCAAACCCGCGACCTCTACCACCTAGAAGGACAAGGGCAGCAGACGCATGAGAACACCACCACCTCCAAGTTCCCCTCCAAGTCACACATCATCCTGACTTGGAAGTATATCGCCGTTCCTTCATCGTCGCTGGGTCAAAATCCTGGAACTCCCTCCTTAACGGCACTGTGGGAGTACCTTCACCACATGGACTGCAGCGGTTCAAGAAGACGGCTCACCACCACCTTCTCAAGGGCAACTAGGGATGGGCAATAAATGCTGGCCTTGCCAATGACGCCCACATCCCATGAATGAATATATTAAAAAAACACAACAGCAATAGTTCTGGAGTAAAAACAGAAAATGCTGGAAACGCTCAGCAGGTCAGGCAGCTTCTGTGGAGAGAGAAACAGAGTTAACGTTTCAGGTCGGTGACTTTTCATCAGAACTTAGTTATAGTTCTGGAGCATGGCCCGTGATTGTATAGTTGCACATCAGTAAGAGTCAGAACGAGAGATGGAGAAAAATACCCACTGCAGTTTTTAAGTCGGAAAAGAGTTTCATTGCCAGTTTATATTGGGGCATATTTCCTTTGTGTGTTTATATTATATCAACAAGCAGACATGTGTAAACAGAGGTGGAGGAACAGGAGAAAGTTTTAATGATTATTCACATCTTTGCTCCGCTACTCTCAGTAGTACTCCCATCCTAAAATGGGTTCAGGGAAATTAGCAACAAAAAAACCCAAGCTTTTTTGCTTGTTAAGGCCTTGTTAACAACGTGTCACAGGCTAATCGTGAAAAACTTGCAGAGTGCATAGAGGGAAAAGGGAGGAAAGAGATATATAAAAAAAGAAATGTGGCTATTGAACTCCAGGTCAGAGATCACATTAATTAGCTTACTGAATGGGAAGATTTTGACATTTACCACAGTTTCAGTGAATATGTTCATACAAGTTAAATTAACAAGGTTGTGCAGCATAACAAATTTACAAAACATTTCATTTGCATTTGTTCCTCAGGATATGTAATTGTTCTGGCCTACACATTACAGCCCATATACAGGCCACAGAAGCAAAAACATGGTTGACATTTCTGCTGTGCTGTTACATCATATTGCTCACTTGCAGATGTGCACTTTTTATAGCCAGTTTGCTACAAAAGTAAAACTCGCCAGTTTATATTGTACACGATTCTAGATGGACAACCACCTAGATGATCTCCCGAAGACAGGTACCTAAGAGCAGTGTTAATACCATTCTTCAAATTTTGCCACCAATGCATTGCTTGACTAGCCTTATATGTCCTAAAATAAATTGACCCACACCTGAGGTAACTAATAAAAAAAGGGAATTTTAACATAAAATTATGCTTCATTATACTCAAACAGCCCACCTCACCCATAAAAAAAAACTATAGATAATTTTCTAATGTTTCCACCGATGAGTGGACTTCTCTATATTCTTCTCTGAGAGAGATAAGTGCAATTTTTTAATAAAATATTGATTATTAGTGCAGTGATTTAAAAAAAAATATGGAGTCAAAGTTTGAGAATCTGCTCATCAGCTAATTGTATATCCGCCGCATCGCTTTTTGTTCAAAGCACGCCCACTGACATGAATCTTGTCATTCATGTGGAAATGACTTATGAAGTAATACTGGGCAGCCTGCTGGTGGCGCTGTCCAGGGAGAGTATAAATACTCGGGCACGGGCCCAGCTTGCTCTGGACATTCTTTAACAGGAACTAGTGAAGGACACAACTAGATCTCCATGTTGAAAAACAGTTGATTAAAGCTTTGTTTAATATTCAGACCAAATGCCTTATAGTAGTTTTCTTACATCACCCACATTTTAGAGAATAAAATAGTCAGCTATGAATTGTGTTGGGTGCAGTGCCAAGCTCTAATTCATTCATCATGTGAAATGAAAAGAAAAAGCTTGCATTGGTATAGCAGCTTATCACGTCCTGAAGTGCTTCACGTCTAATGAATTATTTTTGAACTGCACTCTTGTTGTGCTGGCAGGCATAGTAGCATGGGCTGACAAATTGCAGATCAGATGATCGAGCCTTTAATCTCTTTGTTGGTTGTAAGGGGAAGGTTGCAGAGGATACCAGAAGAAAAGCCTGCTTTTTTTGAATAGCGCCATGGGATCTTGATTGTCCACCTAATCAGGCAGGGCCTCAGTTCAGCATCTTAACTGCTAGACAGTGGGGTAGATTTTCAAATGGCTGGCCGGGCATAATACTGGCATTGTGGATTAGCCACCCATTATAGAAATCACCAATGGCAATGGAAAATGGGGTGGTTTCTATATTGGCGGCCAATCCAGAACATCAGTTTTATGCCCAGACGGTAAGTTGATTACCCCAGTATCTCCAACAGTGCAGAACCCCCTTCATACTACACAGAAGTGTCAGCATAGACCGTAGTTCAAGCCCCGGAGGAGGGCTTGAACCCATAGCCTTCTGACTCAGCAACAAGACTGCTAACAAATGAGACAAGTTGAAACGTACAGATGTTTTAACATTGTAATAAAGTGGTAATTAAAGCATGTATTATAATCTATATGGGTTAATGTCTTGTGTCTAGCATATAACAATCACATTGCAGAGATCATAATTCCAAGATTTCACAGATTTAAGGTGATTGGCAAAAGAACCAAAGGCGACATGAGGAAAAACTTTTTTACGCAGCGAGTGGTTAGGATCTGGAACGCACTGCCTGAAAGGGTGGTGGAGGCAGATTCAATTTTATCTTTCAAAAGGGAGTTGGATAAGTATCTGAAGGAAAAAAAATTGCAGGGCTACGGAAAAAGGGCAGGGGAGTGGGACTAGCTGAGAGTGGGCACGGGCTCGACGGGCCAAATGGCCTTCTTCCGTGCTGTAACCATTCTATGATTCTATGAAAGGGTCACAGTTTATTACAGATGTAAAGCCATTAAAAAAAAAGAGAAAGAAAGCCGGTCGTTGGCAGAGAGCCTGAAACCTAGAAGCTCTTACAATTGCCCAATCAGCAGCCTCAGCACTTTATAAGCAGCTTCAATTACCTGGATTTGCCTATTGAGAGCAGTGGGCTTAAAGAAACAGGCCAGGTGATGAGCTCCATATCACAGCCTTGCTCCAGACCTCCTGTGAGCAACGCCATGGGAGATCCAGTAGTTATTACAGAAATATGGCCCTCAGTGACAACTGAAATTAAAGGGGATGTTTTTATTCAAAGCACGACCACATTTTATGGAATAAAAGAAGTCGGGTATGGATTGAGTTGGATGCACCGCAAAACTCCCTATATTATCCCGACAACATAACACAACCTCATCAAAAAAAAGCACAATATTATTTCCCATCAACGTAAAATGATGGAAATGCATATCAGGCCCTGATAGCATCTGAAAGAGAAAGTTTCAGGGGAAGCTCTTCATCAGAATTGGCATGCTCAGGTAGAACAGTAGAACAGAACTTTACAGGACTCACAAAAACAAATGTGGAAGAGAATAATTAACAGAAGTCACGAGTTCTGATATATTTCAGATTTCCAACATTCATATTTTCTCTTTTTATCATTACATATATAGAAGTACATATAGAATTTTATTCTGCCCAACTAGTCCATGCCTGTCAACTTCAGCCCCAATTTTAAGCAGGTGGGAATCCCCCGTGGAGAGTTGAACGTGAGTTTAACTTCTGACCTTGTTAGCATTTAGGAAGGCAAATGGAATGTTGGCCTTTATTGCAAGGGGGGATGGAGTATAAAAGTAGGGAAGTCTTGATACAACTGTACAGGGCATTGGTGAGACCACACCTGGAGTACTGCGTACAGTTTTGGTCTCCTTATTTAAGGAAGGATATACTTGCATTGGAGCCAGTTCAGAGAAGGTTCACGAGGTTAATTCCTGAAATGAAGGGGTTGTCTTATGAAGAAAGGTTGGGCCTATACTCATTGGAGTTTAGAAGAACGAGAGGTGATCTTATTGAAACATATAAGATTCTGAGGGGGGCTTGACAGGATAGATGCAGAGAGGATGTTTCCCCTCGTGGGGGAATCTAGAACTAGGGGGAATAGTTTCAGGATAAGGGGTCGTCCATTTAATGGAGATGAGGAGGAATTTCTTCTCTCAGGGGTTGTGAATCTTTGGAATTCTCTACCCCGGAGAGCTGTGGAGGCGGAGTCATTGAATATATTCAAGACAGAGATTTTTGAGCTACTGGGGAGTCAAGGATTATGGGGAGTGGGCGGGAAAGTGGAGTTGAGGCCAAGATCAGATCAGCTATGATCTCATTGAATGGCGGAGCAGGCTCGAGGGGCCAAATGGCCTACTCCTGCTCCTATTTCTTATGTTCATTTGGCAGAGCTGTCTCCCGACAGGGCCGACAAGTGGGAACAGGAACACGAGAACCGACGCTGCCGGGGACCCAAGCGAACGGTCCTCTGACTGCTAGCGAGGGGTTTGAAAGGAGATGCCGGCGCTGGGAGGGAGAGGCAAGGCCGGGGCTGGGGCAGTCCAAGGACTCCATGCAGGGCCCACAAGGTATAAGAAATAGGAACAGGAGTAGGTCATTCGGCCTCTCGAGCCTGCTCTGCAATTCAATAAGATCATGGCTGATCTTCTACCTCATCTTCACTTTCCTGCCTGATCCCCATATCCCTCGATTCCCTTAATATTCAAAAATCCGTCGATCTCTGTCTTGAATATACTCAATGACTGAATCTCCACAGCCCTCTGGGGTAGAGAATTCCAAAGATTCACCACCCTCTGAGTGAAGAAATTTCTCCTCATCTCAGTCCTAAATGGCCAAATCCTCAGAAACGTTGAAGAAATATACTTACCTTGACCTCTTCTGGCCACTCTGCTGACTCCCGTCAGTTCTGGTGGTCGGGTTTGGCCCTGTGCGGCTTTCCCAATTCTGAGTTAAAATCGTGCTATAGCATCGATGACATCATGCAGCTGTGATTTTTTTGAAGGCAAAGTAGGTCCCCATCTGCTCATCATGAGCAGCCCTCCCCTGCTTGTTTTGAGGTTAGTAAAAATGGTGGAGGACGTGGGAACATGGCGCAATCCCCTGACTGCCATTTAATGAACCACATGCGCTCCAAGCGGGCTGGGTTAAAATCCGGCCTTGTGTCTTTGTAGGGTAAATTCAGTAACGCTATACAGGGATCCCTCCTCAACCGCAGGGGATACGTCCCTGAAAACCCCCGCGGTTAGTAAAACCCCGGTTGGCAAATCCAGTATAAACACAATAAAAAAGAAGCTAAGCATATAAATAGCATAAAAATCATGTTTTTTTACCTTATTCCTAAATTAAAAACCACGGATACGCGAAGTTCACTGCCGTGGTTGACAAAAATAGTCGCAGAGTGGAAACCACGTATGGTAAAACCGCAGTTGGGGCGGGATTCCTTTACTTCGGGATTTGAATCTCACCCTAATATTCTTTCCTAGGCTTCAAAGGGGTTCACCTATTTATATTCTGTTTTTGTGACAGGTTGAAATTTATTCTGATGAAGAATATTTCCACGTTACGCTTGACGGAACTACAGTTTGTCAGTTCAAACATCGCGTGGAGGAACTCAAATCCATCACCAAGCTGCAAGTGCTGAACGATGTCAACATTTCCTCTGTAGAAATCACCAGAAAGCCCTTTATGTGATGTTGTGGAAATGCTAAGAGCCCAGACGGCCTCTCCTCAAACTGAAGAGCTGTGGAAGTTTGAATGTTGGACAATATAGAGCTCATAAAAAGAAAATTTATGAACTGTCAACCTTAATGAAAAATTGTGTCTAAAGCAAGATCAAATTACTTTGAACCAGAGGTTCATACTAACCTATTTCAAAAGGTCAAAAATCTCTTATGGTTTATGCATTGTTGACTGAATTCTTACACTTGACTTTACAACTCACTATCACCAGCATAACTAAAATATTAATTGAATAAAGTGGCTTTAAGAGAAAATAGGCTCCTGATTAGAGGACAGAAAAAATGACAAAAGATACCTATTAGAATAACTAACAAGTTTATGAATTAGATTACAGATTGATCAATGCACGCTATTGATAAAACATATATATATAGATATATTAATTTCCTTCCTATATAAGGCATATAAATTGAAGGAGTTGTAAACGTCTTGTTAATTTGATCATAATTCCACTTATCAACAGTATTTTGTGTATATGTGGTATAAATCAAATTGCACCTAAATAGTATAAAGGAACATTCTGGATTCAATTTTAACCCATCCGGAGATGCCAGGTGGTGAGCCACTCGCCGCAGAATACCCAGCCTCTGAACTTGTAGCCACAGTATTTATGTGGCTGGTCCAGTTGAGTTTCTGATCAATGGTGGCCGCCAGGATGTTGATGGTGGGGGATGTGATGATGGTAATGCCATTGATGTCAATGAGAGGTGATTAGATTCTTTCTTGTTGGAGATGGTCATTGCCTGGCACTTGTGTGCAGCTAAGGTTACTTGCCACTTATCAGCTTAAGCCTGGACATTGTCCAGGTCTTGCTACATGCGAGAATGGACTGCTTCATTATCCGAGGAATTGTGAATGGAGCTGAACACTGTGCAATCATCAGCGAACATCCCCACTTCTGACCTTATGCTGTAGGGAAGGTCATTGATGAAGCAGCTGGATAGTTGGGCCTAGGACCCTGCCCTGAGTAACTCCTGCAGCAATATCCTGTGACTGATATAATTGGCCACATGACCATCTTCCTTTGTGCCATGAATGACTGCAGCCACTGGAGAGTTTTCCCTATGATCCCCATTGACTTCAGTTTTACTAGGCCTCCTTGGTGCCACACTCAGTTGAATGCTGCCTTTTTTGCAAGGGCAGTCACTCTCACCGCACCTCTGAAATTCATCTTGTTTGTCCATGTTTGGACCAAGGCTGTTAATAAGGTCTGGAGCCAAGTGCTTCTGATGGAACTCAAACTGAGCATCTGTGAGTAGGCTATTGGTAAGTGTCGCTTGATAGCTCTGTTGATGACACCTTCCATCACATTGCTGATGATTGAGAGTAAGTGGCTGGGATGGTAATTGGCTGAGTTGGATTTGTCCTGTTTTTTGTGGACAGAACATACCTGAGCAATTTTCCACATTGTTGGGTAGATGCCAGCATTATAGCTGTGCTGGAACAGTTTGGCTAGAGGCACGGCTCGTTCTGGAGCACAGATCGTCAGCACTGTTGTTGGGACCAGCACCCTTTGCTGTGTCCAATGCACTCACTCATTTCTTGATATCACGTGGAATGAATTGGATTGGCTAAAGGCTGGCTTCTGTGATGGTGGGGACTTCAGAAGGAGGCTGAGAAGGATCAGCCACTTGGCACTTCTGGCTGAAGATAGTTGCGACCGTTTCAGCCTTGACTTTTGCCCTCACGTGCCGGGCTCCGCCATTATTAAGGATGGGGATCTTCATGGAGCCTTCTCCTCCCGTTAGTTGTTTAATAGTCCACCACCATTCGCAACTGGATGTGGCTGGACTGCAGAACTGTGACCTGATCTGTCAGCTCTGTCTATAGCATGCTGCTTCTGCTGTGTAGCATGTATGCAATGCTGTGTTGTAGCTTCACCAGGTTGGCACCTCATTTTTAGGTACATCCGGTGTTGCTCCTGGCATGCACTTCTACACTCCTTCTTGAGCTAGGGTTGGTCGCGTGGCTTGATGGTAATGAAGGAGTGAGAGATATGCCAAACCATGAGTTTATTGGTTGTGGTGGAATACAATTCTGCTGCTGAAGGCCCACAGCACCTCATGGATGCCTAGTTTTGAGCTGTTAGATCTGTTCCTAATCTATCCCATTTAGCGCTATCAAATCAAATCAAATCAAATCAAATCAACTTTTATTGTCATTGTTAGTGCACAAGTGCAGTACAACGAAATGTAGGCTTGCGGCTCCCGAGAGTGTACATTTGGATTAAGACATTTAAACATTCAACATACATTTGGCTTGTAGTATATTAACATAAATATAACCATAATAAAGTGCATTGGCAGATGTGCAGGCTTTAGAGTTTATTTGTGGAGTTCAGTAGGATGACAGCCCTGGGAAAGAAGCTGTTCCTAAATCTGGTCGTACGGGTGCAAATGCATCTGTAGCGTCTCCCAGATGGCAGGAGGGTGAACAGACTGTGGCTGGGGTGGGTAGGGTCTTTGATGATGGACCGTGACTTCCGTAGACAGCGTTTATGGTATATGTGCTCTATGGTCGGTAGCCGGGTGCCGGTAATGCGTTGGGCAGTTTTGACTACCCGCTGCAGGGCTTTCCGATGCCACATGAAGAAGGGTGCCCTCAGTGTGATGACAGGACTTGGTTTCCACAAGGACTGTGCGGTGGTCATTCCTGCCAATACTGTCGTGGACAGATGCATCTGCAACAGGTAGATTGGTGAGAACAAGGACAAGTCGGCTATTCCCTCTTGTTGGTTCTCTTACCACCTTCTGCAGGCCCAGTCTGGCAGCCAAGTCCTTCCGAACTTGACTAGCTCATTCAGTGGTGGTACTATCAAGCTCCTCTTGGCGATGGACATTGAAGTCACCCACTCAGAGTACATTCTTTGCCCTTGCTACCCTCAATGCTTCCTCCAAGTGATGTTCAACATGGAGTACTGATTCATCAGCTGAGGATGGGACCAGGTTTCCTTACCCATGCTTGACCTGATGTCACGAGACTTCATGGGGTCTGGAGTCAATGTTGAGGACTTCCACTCCCTCCGGACTGTATACCTCTGTGCCCCATCTCTGTTGGGTCTGTTCTGCCGGTGAGACAAGACATACCCAGGGATGGTGATGGAGGAGTCTGGAGCATTAGCTGATAAATATGATCCTGTGAGTATGACTATATCATGCTGTTGCTTGACTAGACCACTCTCCCAACTTTGGCCCCAGTCCCCGATGTTAACGAGGAGGACTTTGCAGAGTCGACTGGACAGGGTCTGCCATCGCTGTGTCCAAACCCGATGCCTACATCGAAGCCGAGTGGCCTGGTGGATTTTATTCTTATTCTTTATTGTAACGGTTTGGTACAACTGGGTGGCTTGCTTGGCCATTTCAGAGGGCAGTTAAGATTCAAGTACAGGAAACTCTTTGGTAACCGGCACCGACGGGAGCGGGATGGTGCCGGTTGATTAAAAATTCCGGATGACGGAGAGGGTTATCTACCGAGGCTATTTTTAACAAACAAAAATAAAAAAATCAAGAAATGTGCAGTATACAGTAATTGGCGGATCGGAAGAGACTACTAGCAGCATGGGAGAGTCAGACTCCTGTTATTGAGGTGTTCGGACTTCCGACAGCATCAAGAAGCCGAGTAGTGGCAGTTTGGAGAACTACCCCCACTGACTAACTCGGCCACCATGGGAGACTCGGACTCGGCAACATTTCTGGTTATTGAGGTGTTGTTTTCGGAGTATGAATTTTGCCGGTTAATAGAGAATTCCGGATAATTTAGGTGCCATTTAAACAAGAGTTTCCTGTACATTGGTGTGGGATTGGAGTCACATATAGGCCAGACCGGATAAGGTCAGCAGGGTTCATTCCCTGAGGGACATTAGTGAACCAGTTGGGTTTTTATGACAGTCCAATAGCTTCATGGTCACTTTTACTGATACCAGCTTTATTTTTTTTTTATTAAACTCAATTCAAATTCATAAACTGCCATGGTGGGATTTGAACTCGCATCTTTGAGTTATTAGTCCAGTAACATTAGCACTATGCTACCATACCCATTCTTGAAGGTTTACTGGCCCATTGCCACGGGAATCAGGTTAACCACCATTTTAGCTGCTGACTACAGTTAGATGGCTGTAGCACTTGCAGGTAGCACGCAGAAGCCTCATGAATTCATGCAAATTGGGATCCTATTACATCAATTTGTGCATTTTAACCCGGGTCTAAGCGGGGAAGGCGCTGTGTCATTCCTGCCAGGTAAAGGCAGGTTAGCAGCTGTTGGTAAGGGTGACGAAACCCTCAAAGGATAGTGAAAAACTTTCCCTCTGTGGGTCCACAAAGAGCAGGAGTGCTCCTCTGGGCCCCACAAGGAAAGTCATGGCCAGCCCTGCCCTCAACTCCCACTCCTTCTCTTACAAAAGTCCCTCTTGAAACCCCCTTCCTGCAACCTACTTGCTTGCTGACGAGCCATCCTTTGGAGCTAGCCGGCAACATTGGCCACCCGAGCTTCCTCTTCCGCCCACCTGTCAGTTGGCACTCTCCAGCCATTTCAGGCGGACAGGCAGGCGAGGCCCAGGTGTTAAAATACATTGGGCCTCAAATATAGGCCTGTGAGCGCCCAATACCTACTGGGGGTTAAATGGACCCTTTCACTTTTATACTGACACAAGAACACAGTAGACTGTGGCTTCCATTTATACCAGCGGTTATTGGGCAACGAGTCATTCACAAGTAACAGATATGGTGCAAGGCTTTTTAGCCTTAATTTGCTAATATTACAGATTTAAAGGAACATTGGGAGTGAAATTGGTCTTTGCCGGTAGTACAAAATGGATGATAGTGATTCAACAGCAGATTTTACATCCCGCTGAATGGAAAAGAAAATCGGGCGGGGTGTAAAACAGGCTGCTGATTCGTTATCACCCGTTTTGCTTAATCGCCAAAGCCCAAAAAAATTAATATGCAACCTGAGTGGCAGCGAGAGGAGGACCGACGGCACAAAAACAGCAGGAGAGAAGGCCTCGGGCAGAGCGGCTCTGAGCGGCAGCGAGAGGAGGGGCGGAGGGACATTCAAATTCAAAAACAACAAAAAAGGAGTAACGTCACAGGACAGCAGGTAGGTGATTGGTTAGTGAGTATTACAGCTCTTTTGCTCTCTAGGTTTCAGAACTGGGAGAGTATTAACTACTATAACTTTATTGAATTCATAACTTAAACAAAATTAACTGATTAAAACTAAAATGAAAACTAAAAATAATCGTTTGAATAAAAACTGCAACTAATTATATAAATAAAATAAGATAAGATAGAGATGGCAGGGCAGGTGGTGTGTCATAACTGCAGCATGTGGGAGTTGGTGGAGACCAAAGAGATCCCGAGTAACCACATTTGCGGTAAGTGTCTGCAGCTCAAGGAACTTCGGCTCAGAGTTGTTGAGCTGGAGTCCGAGCTGCAGACCTTGCGATGCATCAGGGAGGGGGAGAGTTACCTGGACACTTTGTTCCAGGAGGCAGTCACACCCCTTGGGTTAAGTAATACTTTAGAGTTAGTCAATGGTCGGAGACAGGAGGGTGTGACTGCGAGTCAGGAAGGTAAGGGGACCCAGGATGTAGTGATGGAGGAGCCTCAGCCCTTGATCTTGTCCAACAGGTATGAGGAACTTGCTACTTGTATGGATGAGGACAAGGACTGCAGGGAGGATGGGCAAACTGACCACAGCACCATGGTACAGGAAGCCATTCAAGTATGGGGGGAGTAAAAAGGAATGTGGTAGAGGTAGGCGACAGTATAGTCAGGGGGATAGATACTGTTCTCTGCAACCACGACAGGGAGTACCAAAGGCTGTGTTGCCTGCCCGGTGCCAGGGTTAAAGACATCTGCTCGCAGCTGGAGAAGAACTTGGAGTGGGAAGGGGAGGATTTAGTTGTCGTGGTCCAAGTAGGAACCAACGACATAGGTAGAACTAGAAATGAGGTTCTGCTGAGAGAGTTTGAGGAGTTGGGGTCCAAATTAAAAAACAGAACCTCAAATGTAATAATCTCTGGATTGTTACCTGAGCCATGTGCCAATTGGCATAGGGATAAGCAGATTAGAAGGTTAAATGCATGGCTGAAAGAGTGGCTTGGGAGGCAGAGGTTTTGCTTCATGGGCCACTGGCACCACTACTGGGGAAAGAGGGAGCTGTTCCGTTGGTATGGGCTCCACTTAAACTGGGCTGGAACCAGTGTCCTGGTGAATCGAATAACTAGGCCAGTAGACAGGCCTTTAAACTAATGAAGGGGGGGGGTGGGAGGATTCAGGAAAGAGTAAATTTAAAAGCAGCGAGAGAAATGTCAAAGCTCTAGAGCAGAGCAGAGTTTTGGGTAAAAATAAGCAGAGTGGGTCAGGAAGGGACAGAGAAAGTAACAAAGGTAATAGGGCAACAGTGACTAAACTAAAGGCACTGTAACTGAATGTGCGAAGCATTCGCAACAAAATAGGTGAATTAATAACGCAGATAGCAATTAATAGATTTGATCTAATAACCATTACGGAGGCGTGGTTACAAAGTGACCAAAGTTGGGAAATAAATATTCCAGGATACTTAACTTTTAGAAGAGATAGGCAAAATGGAAAAAGAGGAGGGGTAGCCCTGATAATAAAGGATGGGATAAAGACAGTAGAGAGAAAGGATCTTGGCTCGGAAAATCAAGAAGTAGAATCAGTTTGGGTGGAGCTAAGAAACAGCAAGGGGCAGAAAACATTGGTGGAAGTTGTTTATAGGGCCCCCAAACAGTAGTTGTAATGTAGGGCAGAGTATAAATCAGGAAACTAGAGGCGCATGTAACAAGGGTAATACAGTAATCATGGGGACTTTTATCTACATATAGACTGGGCAAATCAAATTTGCAATATTAGTGTGGAGGACAAGTTCATGAAATGTATACAAGATAGTTTTCTAGATCAGTATCTAGGGAACAGGCTATTTTAGATCTACTATTGTGCAATGAGAAAGGGATCATTAATAACCTTGTAGTAAAGGGACCTTTAGGGAAGAGTAACCATAACATGATAGAATTTTATATTGAGTTTGAAAGTGATTTAGTTAAGTCTGAAACTAGGGTCTTAAATCTAAACAAAGCAAACTATGTAGGTATGAAGGGCGAGTGTATAAGGTACATTGGGAAACTACATTAAAAGGTATGATGGTAGAAAAGCTATGGCTAGCATTTAAAGAATCAATACATAATTTACAACAAATATACATTCCTTTAAGGCACAAAAACTCCACGGGAAAAGTGGTCCAACCGTGGCTAACAAGAGAAGTTAAAGATAGTATTAGATCAAAGGAAAAGGCTTATAATGTTGCCAAAAAAGTAGTAAGCCTGAGGATTGGGAGGATTTTAGAATTCAGCAGAGGACCAAGAAATTGATAAAGAAAGAGAAAAAAGAATATGAGAGTAAACTAGCAAGAGACATAAAAACAGATTGTAAACATTTCTATAGGTATGTAAATAGGAAGAGATTAGTGAAAGTCAATGTGGGCCCATTAGAGGCAGAGACAGGAGAAATTATAATGGGCAATAAGGAAATGGCAGAGACATTAAACAAATACTTTGTATCTGTCTTCACGGTAGAAGACACAAAAAAATTCCAGAAATAATGGGGAACCGAGGGTCTAGAGAGAATGAGGAACTTAAAGAAATAAGTAAAGGCATAGTACTGGAGAAATTAATAGGACTAAGTGGTGAAAAATCCTCTGGACCCGACGACCTGCATCCTAGGGTTTTAAAAGAGGTAGCTGCAGAGATAGTGGATGTACTGGTATTAATCTTCCAGAATTCCCTAGATTCTAGAATGGTCCCCAAGGATTGGAAGGTAGCAAACATAACCCCGCTATTTAAGAAAGGAGGAAGAGAAAAAACGGGGAACTATAGGTCAGTTAGCCTGACATCAGTAGTAGGCAAAATGCTAGAATCTATTATTAGGGACATGGTAATAGGGCACTTAGAAAATCGTAATATGATTAGGCAGAGTCAACATGCTTTTATGAAAGGGAAATCGTGTTTGACAAATCTGATAGAGTTTTTTGAAGATGTAACTAATTGGATGGATCAGGGGGAACCAGTGGATGTAGTGTATTTGGATTTTCAAAAAGCATTCGATAAGGTGCCACACAAGAGGTTATTACACAAAATTAGGAATCATGGGATTGGGGGTAATATATTAGCATGGATTGAGGATTGGTTAATGGACAAAAAGCAGAGAGTAGAAATAAATGAGGCTTTTTTGGGTTGGCTGGCTGTAACTAGTGGGGTACCACAAGGATCAGTGCTTGGGCCTCCGCTATTTACAAGCTATATTAATGACTTAGATGAAGGGATTGAGTGTAATGTATCCAAGTTTGTTGATGATACAAAGTTAGACGGGAAAGTAATCTGTGAGGAGGATGCAAAGAGGCTGCAGAGAAATATAGACAGGTTAACTGAGTGGGCAAGAACATGGCAACATGACAATCAAGCAGAGTCAACATGGTTTTATGAAAGGGAAATCGTGTTTGACAAATTTGCTAAAGTTCTTTGAGGATGGAACAAACAGGGTGGATAAAGGGGAACCAGTAGATGTAGTGTATTTGGATTTCCAGAAAGCATTCGATAAGGTGCCACATAAAAGGTTACTACACAAGATAAGAGCTCACGGGGTTGGGTGTAATATATTAGCATGGATAGAGGATTGGCTAACTAACAGAAAACAGAGAGTCGGGATAAATGGGTCATTTTCAGGTTGGCAAACTGTAACTAGTGGGGTGCCACAGGGATAAGTGCTGGGGCCTCAACTATTTACAATCTATATTAATGACTTGGATGAAGGGACCGAGTGTACTGTAGCCAAATTTGCTGATGATACAAAGATAGGTGGGAAAGCAAGTTGTGAGGAGGACACAAAGGGCTCGAATTTCCAAGCCCCGTGGAGGTGGGTTTAGAGGCGGGAGTGGGGGGAAAATTGCAGAATCAGGGGGCATGAACCCTTCCCGCCCCAACCCGCCTCCATGCCTGTTTCCCAGGAGGCGGGTACCCGACCTGTGCTGGGAGCCGCCTCCCCGAGGCAGGAAGGGGATTAGTGCCAATTAACTGCCTGCTAACAGGTAGTTAACAGGCAGTTTTTGGCCTAATCCCTATTTTTAGCCCTGAAGTGTGGGATTCCCGACGGCTCCAAACCACGCCGAGTTAGCGAGGCGGACTGTCGGGCTGAAGGGCTTGGAGGGTTCGAGATGTCCGGTGTTCAGGTGAGTGATGGGTGCATGAGTGCAGAGGTAAATATGCTTGGTGCGTGTAAAGTGTTTAAATAAGTTTTACTTACCTTTACTTACTAATGCAGGTTTCCTTCCTTCAGGTCTCGGGAGTCCCTCATCTCACCGGCACAGAAAGCAGAATGGCCGCGAGCTGTCAAAAGCTGCAGCCTTCTGCTTTCTGTTCTGGAGAGATTTTTAACTGAGTCTGTGGAGAAGGACTCAAGTTAGAAGTCAGATTGTCAGTGTTTGACAGCTTCACAGAGCTGTCAAACGCTGATATTTCATCTGTCAAAAGCTCTTGACAGATGAAATGTCAATCCCTGACATCACCTGTAACTGGGTGTCCTTTAATTGGCCTGCTGAGCCCGCTGGGTGGGCTCAACAAGGTCAATCAAGGGAAAAGCATGTGGGTTGGCCACAAATCGATGGAGGCGGGACTACAGCCCAAAAAGTGGGAGTCCCGCCTCCATCACGTCCCCATTGACAAAATCCAGCCCATAGAGTCTGCAAAGGGATATAGAGAGGTTAAGTGAGTGGGCAAAACTTTGGCAGATGGAGCATAATGTGGGAAAATGTGAGGTTATCCACCTTGGAAGGAAGAATGAAAAAGCAAGTTATTATTTAAATGGAGTGAAACCACAAAATGCTGTGGTATAAAGGGATCTGCGGGTCCTAGTACAAGAAACACAAAAAGTTAGCATGCAGGTACAGCAAGTAAGTAGGAAGGCTAATGGAATGTTGGCCTTTATTGCAAGGGGGATAGAGTATAAAAGTAGGGAAGTTTTGATGCAACTTTACAATACACTGGTGAGACCGCACCTGGAGTACTGTGTAGTTTTAGTCTCCATATTTAAGGAAGGGTATACTTGCATTGGAGAAGGTTCACTAGGTTGATTCCTGGGATGAAGGGGTTGACGTATGACAAAAGGTTGAGCAGGTTGGGCCTATACTCATTGGAGTTTAGAAGAATGAGAGGTGAACTTATTGAAACATATAAGATTCTGAGGGGGATTGACAGGATGGATGCTGAGAGGATGTTTCCCCTAGTGGGGGTATCTAGAACTAGGGGGCATAGTTGCAGAATAAGGGGTCGCCCATTTAAGACGGAAATAAGGAGGAATTTCTTCTCTCAGAGGGTCGTGAATCTTTGGAATTCTCTACCCCAGAGAGCGGTGGAGGCGGAGTCAGTGAATATATTCAAGGCGGAGATTGACAGACATTTGAACTACAAGGGGGTCAAGGGGTACGGGGGGAGAGCGGGAAAGTGGTGTTGAGGCCAAGATTGGATCAGCCGTGATCTTATTGAATGGTGGAGCAGGCTCGAGGGGCTGATTGGCCTACTCCTGCTCCTGTTTCTTATGTTCTTATGTTCTTATGGCAAATGGAATACAATGTGGGGAAGTGTGAAGTTATCCACTTCGGTGGGAAAAACAGAAAAGCAGAATATTTTTTAAATAGTGAGAGACTGGGAAATGTTTGCATTCAGAGGGACCTGGGTGCCCTTGTACATGAATCACTGAAAGTTACCTTGTAGGTACAGCAATTAGGAAAGCAAATGGTATGTTAGCTTTTGTTACAAAGGGATTAGAGTATAAGAGTAAAGAAGTCTTACTGCAATTATACAGGGCATTGGTGAGGCCACACCTGGAGTACTGTGTACAGTTCTGGTCTCCTTACCTAAGGAAAGACATACTTGCCTTAGAGAGAGTGCAACGAAGGTTCACTAGACTAGTTCCTGGGATGAGGGGATTGCCCTATGAGGAGAGATTGAGTAGACTAGGCCTATATTCCTTAGAGTTTAGAAGAATGAGAGGTGATCTAATTGAAATATATAAAATTCTTAAGGGGCTTGACAGGGTTAATGTTGAGAATTTTTTTCCCCCGGTTGGCAAATCTAGAACACAGGGTCACAGCCTCAGAATAAGGGGTCGGCCATTTAGGACTGAGATGAGGAGAAATTTCTTCACTCAGAGGGTTGTGAATCTTTGGAATTCTTTACCCCAGAGAGCTGTGGATGCTCAGTCGTTGAGTATATTCAAGACAGAGGTCGATAAATTTTTGGGAACTAAGGGATTTGGGGATGGTGCGGGAAGGTGGATTTGAGGTAGAAGATCAGCCATGATCTTGTTGAATGGCGGAGCAGGCTTGAGGGGCCAAATGGCCTACTCCTGCTCCTATTTCTTAAGTCCTTATGTAACTACTCACCCATGTTCTGAGGCCCCCGGGTACTAATCAGATGGCAATTTGTTTATTTAATTCAATGTTCTATGGTTGCAACATGCAATCAGATGTTTATAAACACAGAACGTGTGGTTCAGTATACTTCATACAGAAATATGTAATGTCAAGCCTTACCTAGAGGTTTACTGACAAACCATGGGTCTAGTTATGCTGAGTGGTATTGGCTTTTAGGTATTTTACTTTTAATACATTTTACAAAGTATTTACAGCATAGAAACAGGCCATTCAGCCCAACAGGCCCATGCCGGTGTTTATGCTCCACTCGAGCCTCCTCCCACGCGTCATCTAACCCCATCAACATATCCTTCTATTCCTTTCTCCTTCATGTGCTTCCCCTTAAATACATCTATGCTATTCGCTTCTACAACTTGTGGTAGCGAACTCCACATTCTAACCACCTTGCCCGCAAGTGGAGACATCCTCTCTACGTCTACCCTATCAAACACTTCATAATCTTAAAGACCTCTATCGGGTCACCCCTCAGTCTTCACTTTTCTAGAGAAAAGAGCCCCAGCTTGTGCAATCTTTCCCAATAGGTTTAACCTCTCAGTTCTGCTATCATTCTAGTAAAAACAAAGTTTGCACCTTCTCCTGTGCCTCTATGTCTTTTGATAACAAAAAGCAATTCATTTGTCAGATCTCTAAATCATGAATATTCATAGTTTGGCTCAGGTTTGCTGGCCAGCTGCAAACCAGTATTAAGAGGATGGCTGCAACCTATTCCTGCTTTGCTGTTGTTTTTAATTTACGTTCTCAGCGGGCTGCCTCTGTAATGGATGAAATTTCATACTACTTGAGCTTTTAAGAACAGAATTGGGAGCTTCCAAGACAGAAATAGAGATCGAATTACATTATTAAACTCCATGGGAGCAGGTGGGATAAGAATGGAAATGACAACAACTGTACCAAGCACTCCCAGGTCAATAATGGCTTGGGTTATATGCAAGGGAGTTATTGCAAGATAAAGGTTTCCATACACTGCACAGCAATCTGCTTTAATTCAGTTTCACAAAAACACTCTCGGCAACTTTTCCATTTTCCCATAAAAGGAATCTTTATGATCTCACTCATACTACAAATGGCAAAAAAATGTCTGTTTTATGGACTCGTATCGACTTGGAACTGGACTGAAGCTGTCCAAATTTAGGACCATTGCATTTAGCAAAGAGAGGTAACTTTCACTGAATCAGTCTGTGCTGGATTTGAAACCAGTTTCTGGTTGTGACAGGACAGTGCGCTATTTCAGTTTACCTCTCAGTTCCCAATGTCTTTGACACCAGGAAAGCTAGTTACTGGAGCAAGTTCCCATCTGTCACTTCCGCGTCATCTCTGATGAACTAATTGAGTTGTCCCAGTTTTCAGAAGCCTCGGTGAGATATCCAACGTTTCAGATACAGGAAATGTTCCCATTTGTGCAGAAACAAAATATAACCTGAGTTAGAAATTACTTTCCAGATTATCTAGCTTTATCAGCAGTGTACCACTGAGACATTTTGAGCAGTTTAACATGCACACTATTCAAGGTTGAGACAAGTTACAGCAAAATAAATCATCCTCTAATTACTCACTTGGCCTCTTTCATCTGTGTAGTTTTTACAGTAATTGATTTAAATAGAATCACCCTATGTAACTCTGCCCCCAAGCACCATCAATTGATTGGGACAATCAGCAGATTTCACAAGTTCAGACAGGCTGGTTTATTCTGAACATGAAATAAAAGCTCAAAAAGTGATGAGACTTCTACGGTGCAGTCAGCTGTGAAATTAGTTGAAACAAGGAAACAAAGTTGCTGGGTTAGTTACTAGGGCAAGCTGCTGTAAACAAGATCACTCATCTATCTTGCCTGATCACGTGGTTCCCTTTCTAGTTTTATTGCAGTGCAAGAGCATTGAGTTCAGCTTTAGTGCTGACGCAGTTGCAGCTGAAAATAATGGATTCAGTAAATATGATACATGTCTATTACTGCCTGTTAAAATCCTCCGTAAGACATCCTGATTTTAGCCTCAAGAAGTAATTCAGTGATGCACCTCTTTCCTTGTTTTGTCTTTAGAAGTACATTGTGAATGCTACCTTGTTAAGCTGCTCAGTGTTGTGTGTACTTCTAGCATTTTTAAAAGCTGCCTCACTGCGAATTAAGAATTTCTGAACTAAATTAAAGAGAACAGCATTTCCCAGTTTGTATCTGCACTTGAGTCCTTAATCTAACACATTACTGAGCAAATTATACAATATTTATCAATGTTAACACACAAGACGCATTTTCCTTTAGAAATTAGAGTAAACTAATTTGTTGTATAAATCCACATAGGACTTGATCACTCTTGTTCATTCCTCAGTAATGAAAAACTTTTTTTCACATTTATTTTTTATGCTTCTCTGTTAAAACACTATAATGAAATCACTCGGGACATTGGAATAGCATATCCAATGTTCTCAATCAGACAGAAGTACATAAACACAGAATTAGGCAAGTGGGCAGGGACCTGGCAGAAAGGAACAGGTATACAGACCGCCAGGGTCATAGGGAGGAGGCTACATGAAGAAGCAATCACATGCTAGATATGTGGATATTAATGACAAGAGGTTCAAATGTCGGGATTGGGTTTGTGGATAGGTGAATATAAAAAAATAAATCTACAAACATCAGGCTTATAAAATAACCCTAAATGATGTCAAAAGCATCTTCAAAGACTGGAAGCACCTCTAATATAAACCATATACCATCATCAGACGTCGCCTAAAGCAAAATGGTAGACCTTCAACAATTTGAACAAGAACTAGTGGATCTTTTGTTAATCAGAGAGTATGGCCTCTCTCTTACCTGTCTCTGTTGTCTCTATGTTTCTGTTACTCACTCTATCTCCCTTCATCTAATTCTGTCTCTCTTTTTCTTCTCTTCAGCTTCTTTTTCTCCCAAACTCTTCTTTTTCATTCTCCATCTTTTTCTTCCTTTCTAGTTTCCTTCCAGGTGTGAGATGGTGTGGGATGGTCTGAGATAGTGTGGGATGGTCTGAGCTGGTGTGGGATGGTCTGAGATGGTGTGGGATATTCTGAACAAATATTTTGTATCTGTCTTCACGTTAGAAGACACTAACAACATCCCAATAATGGATAATCAAGGGGCCACAGGGAGGGGGGAACTAAAGATAATCACTATCACTAAGGAAATAGTACTTGGTAAAATAATGGGACTAAAAGAAGACAAGTCCCCTGGACCAGCTGGCCTGCAGCCCAGGGTCTTAAAAGTGGCTGCAGAGATAGTGGATGCATTGGTTGCAATATACCAAAATTCCCTGGACTTTGGAGAGGTCCCAGCGGATTGGAAAAGCGCAAATGTAACACCTGTATTTAAGAAAGGAGGGAGACAGAAAGCAGGAAACTATAGACCAGTTAGCCTAACATCGGTCGTTGGGAAAATGCTGGAGTCCTTCATTAAGGAAGCAGTAGCAGGGCATTTGGAAAAGCATAATGCAGTCAAGCAGAGTCAGCATAGTTTTATGAAAGGGAAATCATGTTTAACAAATTTGCTGGAGCTCTTTGAGGAGGTAACGAGTAGGGTGGACAAAGGTGAACCAGTGGATGTAGAGTATTTGGATTTCCAGAAGGCATTCGATAAGGTGCCACATAAAAGGTTACTGCATAAGATAAGAGCTCACAGAATTGGGGGTAATATATTAGCATGGATAGAGAATTGGCTAACTAACAGAAAACAGAGAGTCGGGATAAATGGATCATTTTCCGGTTGGCAAACGATAACTAGTGGGGTGCCACAGGGGTCGGTGCTGGGGCCTCAACTATTTACAATCTACATTAATGACTTGGATGAAGGGGCCGAGTGTAATGTAGCCAAGTTTGCAGATGATACAAAGATGGGTGGGAAAGCAAGTTGTGTAGAGGACTCAAAGGCCTAGAAATTCGGTTGTTTGCGCCAGCGGTTAGCGCCTAAAGAGACCGAGAATTGGGGCGTTACCCAATGTTGGGGCGGGCGCAATGAAGATAGCGACAACTCCCATATTGACTATACATTTAACGCCTGCGCTAAGTGTTTGCGCGCGCCCGCGAGCGCAAGCAGATCATGACGTCATTTCAGTTTGCAACACCTTTTAGGGGCGCCTGAGCGGATATTGGGTGGCGCCCGGAGCCTTTACGCCTAGCGCTATTAGTGACAGTTCGAAGGAGCGTTAGCAGGCCCTTCTCGGAGTCGGGGGGCGCTATTTAAAGGGGACAGCTCTAGTATAGAAGCTTCAGCCACTTGGCCTGTTCATTGCGATCATTGCTGGAGAGAGTTGGTGAGCTACTGTGGAGCAGAGTTTTTGGAATTTAGCATTAGAGTACTTGGGACCTTCAAGCCTGTCCGGAGCAGTTGGAGCACTAGACCTAACAGCCTTTTGACAAACTGGCATCGGAATGGGAGATGCTTTGGAGGGCGACGGCCTCATGGCCGAACACTATGAAGGGGCAGAGAGATGGCGGGAGAGAGGGCCGGGATTGGCCAGAAGGAGGAGGGGCAATGGAGGTCGGCCAATCCGAGGGTATGCTGCGAGGGTCTTTAGGCAGCAGGTGTCATACCTTGACATGTCGGAGGAGCAGTGTGTGCGAAGGCTCCGAATCGGGAGGGACGTTGTTACTGAGCTGTGCCACCTGCTTGCTGAGGATCTGCAGCCGCGTCTACAGTGCAGGACCTCTCTGTCGGTGGCCGTTAAACTGACTGTTGCCCTCAATTTTTATGGCAACGGATCCTTTCAGTCAGCCATTGGGGACATTGCGAATATCTCTCAGGTTGCAGTCCACTGTTGCATCCGGCAAGTTACAGCTGCCCTTTATAGGCGAAGGCATCAATTCATCACCTTCCCTCTGACCCCGGAGAAGCAGGCGGAGCGCGCGCAGGGCTTCGCTGCTATTGCGGACTTCCCCATGGTGCAGGGGGCGATTGACTGTACACACGTGGCTTTGAGGGCGCCATTCCAGAATCCTGAGGACTTCTGCAGCCGCAAGGGGTTCCACTCCCTCAACGTGCAGCTGGTCTGTGGCCACTGCCAAATCATCATGGCAGTCAACGCCCAATTCCCAGGGAGCAGCCACGATGCCTTTATCCTGCGGTAGACCTCAGTTTGTGACCTTTTTGAGGGGCCGGCTCGACCACGAGGCTGGCTTATTGGGGACAAGGGCTATCCTCTCTGCCCATGGCTGATGACACCACTCCGTGTGTCCGCCACCCCAGCAGAAGAGCTGTTCAACAGCAGCCATCAGGTGACCAGGAACATTGTAGAGCACACTATTGGTGTGCTCAAACAGCGTTTCCGATGTCTTGACCATTCGGGGGGAGCCCTGCAGTACTCGCTGGAGCAAGTGGGTCACATCGTCGTCGTCTGCTGCATGCTCCACAACTTGGCGATTCGACGCACCCAGCCAATTCCAGCTGTCCCTCAACGACCAGCAGAGCAGGCGGTCGAGGAGGAGGAGGAGGAGGAGGAGGAGGAAGAGCAGGCGGAGGAGGAGGAGGAGGAGGAGCATGCGGACAAGGAGGAGGAGGAGGAGGAGGTGGAGGAAGATGGAAGGGCTCCTGAAAGTGGAAGGGCCATCCGTCAGAGGCTCATGAGGACTCGTTTCGAGGCCCCTCTGGCGGAATGATGAGTGTCTTTACTCCTGCGCACTTTGGATGTTTGAAAGCCTCTGAAGGCCAGCATCACTGTAATTAGTCACGTGCACCATAGCACATTAAAACTTCTCTTTATTGTCACAAAAGTCTTTCATTACAGCAAAACAATGTCATGTCAACAGAAACCATAACTAACAAAATAACAGTTAACTCTTCGGCAAAGCTGCAAAACTCAACAAACCATTTCCAACAATTACAACAGGTGAGGGTGTCCTTGAATTTGGCCAAAGAAACGTCTCAGCATCTCCCTCTACTGCTGGCCCCTTGATGGAGAATGACTTCTCTTTCGCGGTCGGCCCCTTCCCTCCCTGCTGCTCCTACGTAATTGAACCCCAGTGGCGGGGCGAAGGCTGGGGGATGCCTGCTGACTGTGTGGAAGCGCAGAAGCCCCTGAGGGATGGCCTGGCTGACCTCTGGGCTTGGAGGGTGCGGACGCAGGATGCTTGATCTGAGCATGGCTGGAAGCAGTGTGCCTTGCAGGTGGTGGCAGCTGCACTGCAGACGTACCAGCGCTGGCATGTGCAATGGTCACCTGCCGAGAGAGGACACCTGCACCATGGTCGGACGACACACTGGCTCTCTGAGGGGACCGGCTCGGCTCATCCGCCACAATCGCATACTCCACTGATTCCTGGCCTTGTATGGGACTGGAAGGGCCCGGGGTGATCCTAGCTGATGCAGATAGGGTGGCTGCAGTGAGAGTTCGCGTTGCCTCAATCTGGGTGTGGACGAGGCCGGCAAGTGACTGTGTGGCAGCAGTGAGGACCTGTGAGCCAGGTGCCAGTGCTTCGGAGAAGCCCTGGACAGTTCTTTCCATTGCTTCGGACAAGGCCGGTGCCGACCGCTCCACTGCCTCGGACAAGCCCTGGACAGGCCTTTCCAGGGATTGTCCGAAGCCCTGAACAGTCCTTTCCATAGCGGCCTCGAAGCCCTGGACAGTCCTCTCCATTGTTGCCCCGAAGCCCTGGAGAGTCCTGTCCATTGTTGCCCCAAAGCCCTGGAGAGTCCTGTCCATTGTTGCCCCGAAGCCCTGGAGAGTCCTCTCCATTGTTGCCCCGAAGTCCAACACAATCTTTGCCAGTGTATCTATTGACTGAGGCATCCTCCCCACTGCAGCCATCAGCTCAGTGTGCCTGAGCCGGGCCTGGGTGCTCATTTCAGCCAGGCGACGCACCTCCTCTGCACTCTGTGCAGCAGTCATCACTACCTGCCTTGCCCTCCGGGGAGACGGTGGCCGAACTTGCCTACCCCCCTTGCGTTGCTGCATGCCGCTTGTTCCGGCAACTGGCTGATCCTCAGAGCCGCTCCCCCTCCCCTCCAGGGAACTACTATCCCCAGTCTGTAGATGTGTATGCTCCCCTGAGATTGGAACGGATGGTCCGGCTTCCTCCTGATCCTCGCCTCCGGAGGCACTGGCACTGGCAGCTTCAGGGCGTTGAGCCCGAGTTGGTGATGCATCATCTGAAAGCAGGGAGGTGGAAGAGTGGCTTTAGCAAAAGGACAGGTTGGCGGAAAGGCATGCCAGATTGCGGCAAGGCTCTGAAATGGCTGCACACTGAGGAAGCATGCTGGAGGGGGGACCAAGTGGAAGGAAACAGCTGAAAAAGGAGAGAGCCTTACCCTCGCTGTTGGAAATGGGGTCGGCAGCTGCAGTGGTAACAGAACCAGACAGACGTCCTCCAAGAATCTGGTGCACCCTCTCCTCGAGATCCGTCAGAGTGACGACTTGTGGAGGCCCGCCACCGGTTCGAGTCTGGTCCTTTCGCCTCGCCGCCAGCTTGGACTGCAGGGGAAAGAAGGGGAAGTTCTGTAACATGATGCCTTGAGAGATCATCGCATGCCCCCCATGGTGCAAGAGCCCTTACATGAGGCCTTGAGAGATCATCGCATGCCCCCCATGGTGCAAGGGCCCTTACATGTGGCCTTGAGTGAAATGTCCATGTGTGTGCCCAGAAAGGGCCATGGGTGCTTGCTGACAGATGGCCATTGGGGCATCATGGCAACAGGGTGCTCGAAGTCAGGTGCAGATGGAGGGAATCAGAAGTTTGCATAACCAACACTCACCCTAACGACCCGAGTGAGGTCGTTGAATTTCTTCCTGCACTGAACAGGGGTCCTGGTCGCCATGCTGCTGGAGTTGACCCTCAGAGAAACCTCCCTCCAAGATCGCCGGTAAGCCTTTTGATTCGGCCTCTTGCCATTGTCAGGATACAGAACATCTCGACGGCACTCAACTGCAGACACCAACTGGTCCAGAGCCTCAGTGCTGAAGCGCTCTGCTCTCTGTCTCGCCTTCTCCATCCTGACCAAGTTTCTTGCGCCAGAGAAGGGCGAGCGCCGATTCTGAGGCCTACAGGGCGTTGAGTGTGGCAGCTCAGGCTGACTGACCCACCCCTTTAAGAGCCAGCCGGCGCCTGGAAGTCTCGTGGTTTCCGGTAATTGAGATCACCAATATTGGGTAGCGCCTGAACTTTTGCGCCTTAGGAGCCCCGTGCAACGTCTGATTTCGCGCCTCAATCCCCTTTGGGGGCGATGCAACCCAATATCTTGCCAGGCAGCTATAAGTTTCGTCTGGCTATAAACTTTGCGCAGCGCCAGTTCTAACGCCTCAAGCGGGGCTATACCCAATTTCTAGGCCAAAGAACCTGCAAAGGGATATAGACAGGCTAAGTGAGTGGGCAAACATTTGGCAGATGGAGTATAATGTGGGAAAGTGCGAGGTTATAAACTTTGGCAGGAAAAATAAAAAAGCAAATTATTATTTAAATGGAGAGAGATGACAAAATGCTACAGTTCAGAAGGACCTGGGGGTCCTTGTGCATAAAACACAAAAAGTTAGCATGCAGGTACAGCAAATAATCAAAAAGGCAAATGGAATGTTGGCCTTTATTTCAAATGGGTTGGAGTATAAAATCACAGAAGTCCTGCTACAACTGTACAGGGTATTGGTGAGACCACACCTTGAGTACTGCGTACAGTTTTGGTCTCCTTATTTAAGGAAGGATATATTTGTATTGGAGGCAGTTCAGAGACGATTCACTAGGTTAATTCCAGAGATGAGGGGGTTGACTTATGAAGAAAGGTTGAGCAGGCTGGGCCTATACTCATTGGAATTTAGAAGAATGCGAGGTGATCTTATTGAAACATATAAGATACTGAGGGGGCTCGACAAGGTAGATGCAGAGAGGATGTTTCCCCTCGTGGGGAAATCTAGAACTCAGGGGCATAGTTTTAGAATAAAGGGTCGCCCTTTTAGAACTGAGATGAGGAGGAATTTCTTCTCTCAGAGGGTCGTAAATCTGTGGAATTCTCTGCCCCAGAGAGCTGTGGAGGCCGGGTCATTAAATACATTTAATGTGGAGATAGACAGATTTTTGCAAGATAAGGGAGTGAAGGGTTATGGGGAGCGGGCGGGGAAGTGGCTTTTGAGCCCAAGATCAGCCATGATCTTATTGAATGGCAGAGCAGGCTTGAGGGACCAAGTGGTCTATTCCTGCTCCTATTTCTTATGTTCTTATGTTCTTATGGGATGGTCTGAGATGGTGTGAGATGGTGTGGGATGGTCTGAGGTGGTGTGGGATGGTCTGAGATGCTGTGGGATTGAATGAGATGGTGTGGGATGGTCTGAGATGGTGTGGGCTAGTCTGAGATGGTGTGGGCTAGTCTGAGATGGTGTGAGATGGTCTGGGACACTGGGCAGAAGGGGGCCACCAAAGCGTGCAGGTTGCATTTTCTGGTGTGAGTTGCAGGGAAAATGTGGCCTGTAGCCCTCAAAGGCTCCCGTCCAATGTCCCATCACTTATGCTTCCCCATTCCCTTGCTCCCAGCACTACCCCTATCCTACACCTTCCCCTGCCATCTCCTCTTTTTACTACCCCTCACTCCCATCACTATGCTTACTCTGCCATTTTTATGCTACCTCTTCCTCTTTGAACTACCCACTTAACCCCTGTATAATCCATCCCCTCACTCTGCAATAACTCAGATCACCTTTAACCCTCTATCCACTCCCCTCCAAGTCACACACCATCCTGACTTGGAAATATATCGCTGTTCCTTCATTGTCACTGGGTCAAAATCCTGGAACTCCCTCCTAACAGCACTATGGGAGTACCTTCACCACAGGGACTGTACCGGTTCAAGAAGGCAGCTCACCTCCACCTTCTCATGGTCAATTAAGGATGGGCAATAAATGATGGCCTTGCCAGCGACGCCCACATCCCGTGAACAAATTTTAAAAAACTTAGTCCTCATTCCCACTCACTCCCTCAAGAGCAAGTGTCAAAAGAACAAAGGCTCTATTACCCTCATCCTCAACCTGCTTCCATCCATCTCCTAGTCTACCTTCCTACGCCTTTCCCTTAAAGAGGCTGTGTTGCTTTCAAAATTCAACTTATTTGTTTTTTTATTTTTTTAAACTCAACTTAAGATGAAGAAAGACACTGTCTGCCTCTCTCTATCAGTACTTCTTTCTATCTGTGTGTTTGTCTGGGAAAGAAATTGATCCTTGTTCCACCTGTTTTGAAGTATTAAATGGGTACAAAACAATTTATTTTGGGGTGCAATGTCCCGCACCCCAAGGATGTCTGAAAAACATACAACCCAAAATTGAGTCAGGCCGTTTTTCACACGTCCAGGGCAGTTGCCTAACACAGATGTTAGGCCCTTTACATATGCTAATAAGAGGCCTAAGGTCTGTTTAAGGACCCTTTCCAGAAATTCAGCTGCCTGGAGCAGAGAAGAACTCAGCCTTGCACTGTTTGAGTTTACTGGACATGGATGAGGCCTAGCCAGCAGCCGCCACAGAAAAGGTAAGTGTGATTATTTTTTTTAATTGTTGAGGAGTCAGGAGAAGCAAAGCACTCGGACGAGGACCAATATAACCAGCAGCAGCACCAGCCTGACCTTAAGAGACCTGTAGCAGGACAGCAGAGAGGGGAGCAGCATGGAGGTGCAGCTCACGGGAGGCACTACCCAAGATACCGGGTGTACAGGCAGAGGCTGAGTTTCCTTGACATGTCCAAACAGCAGTGTTTTAGGAGGCTCAGGTTGTCACGTCAGGTGGTGGCAGACATCCTAGAAGAAGACTTGTTCCCTGCTGGACCTGGTGGCCACGCTTTACCAGTGGCTGTCAAAAGTCACCACAACCCTCAACTTTTAGCCTCCGGATCATTCCAGTGCTTTGCCGCGGACATATCCAGGATCTCCCAGTTGGCAGCCCACAAATGCAGAAGACAGGCGACTGATGGGTTGTTTGCCAGGGCCGGCAGTTATGTGAACTTTGCCTGCGATGTCAGAATGAGAGGGTACTCAGGTTTGCATCTCTGGCTGGTTTCCCACAGGTGCAGGGCGTCAGCGACTGTATACACCTGGCTATCTGGGCATCCCCAGATCAACCAGGAGTATTCGTCAACTGCAAGAGCTTCCACTCCATCAATGTGCAGCTGGTGTGCAAACACAAAAATATATTTCTGCAGGTGTGCACAAGATTCCCAGGCAGCTGCCATGATGCTTTTGCCCTGCGGCAGTCCAAGCTCCTTGATGTTTTCAGACCTGAAAGCAGACTTAAGGGGCGGCTGCTAGGAGACAAAGGATACCCACTTCAAATTTAGCTGATGACACCCGTCAGAAACCTGAGCAATGAAGTCCAACAGCGCTACAATGAATGCGATAATACCACCAGAAGTGTGACCGAGAAAGTCATCGGCATGCTGAAGATGTGCTTCAGGTGCCTGGACAGATCTGGAGGTGCTCATCAGTAGGCACCAGCCAGGGTCTCCAGAATGGTCGTGGCGTGCTGCGCTCTGCACAATATTGCGCAACAGTGAGGTTTGGACCTGCAGGAGGAACAAAGTGCAGAGCTCAGACCCTCTTCGGACAATTCCAAGGAGGAGAAGGAGGAGGAAGACGAGGAGGAGGAGGGTGATGAGGGCAATGCTCACATTGCTGCCCGGGATGTCAGGGATGCCCTTATTAATGCAAGGTTCACTTAGGTTGCACCAATGGACCCGAGTCACAAGCACACGCAATGGCCACTCTTCCCGTCCCCCTTCCCCCCAATGCTACTGACATAAAGCAGTCCTGCAAACAACTAACCACCCCTTACACATCCAACCATTGATCCCTGTCAATTCATGTCTTCCCATTCATTAGCAAACAAGTTAAAAGGCCACTTGCCACCCACCACCCAAGAATGGGCAAGACAGGAAAGTTGTGGAAAAGAGTAACATTTATGTGCTTTAATTAAACAACAGAAACTTAACAACATTACATTTTATCATACATCCATGTGCATACCCTTTTGCAACTGCAAAGCTTTACTTTTCCTTTTCCTACTACTCCTACGTGGTGCAACCCCTGTGGATTGAGCAGAGGTACAGCAGGATGCTCAGATCCCTGCTCTGACTGCTGAGATGCTCTTGGCCTTGAAACCTGTGAGGGCCCAGCCAAAGACTGCTCCAGCTGCACCTGTACAGGAGCAGTCTCAGCCATTGGGAGATGAGGGAGTACATGGGCTACTGACTGAGGGGGCGAGCAAAGGGTGAGGAGCGGAAGCGCTTTGAGTGGAGTTCCCACTTCCATGTCCCCTTTCGCCATCATCCCTCTCATTGCCTGGCCACATTACACTACTACCACTATGCTGGAGAGCACTTTGGTGCAGATCAGTGTGGCACTGTAAGGCCAAGGCTAAGGTCCTGTCATCCTATTTAAGGTTGCAGACATGTTGTTATCCGTGATTCTGCACAGCCGTGGTCAAGGGGTACATGAACTTATTTGATTGGAGCATCTGATGTTCCACGGTGCTGGCCACTCTATCCATGGAAGAACACATTGGGGGCGATTTTGCCAGCTCTCAGGGGTCGGGTTTGGAGGCGGGACTGCTGTCAAAATCAAAAAAATTGGCAGCGGGTCCCAAACCCACTTCCAATCCGCCTCTAATCAATCTTCCCGGGAGCCAGGTCCCCGATTTGCGCAGGGACCTGACTCCTAGCGGCAGGAAGAGGATTATAGCCACTTAACTGCTGGTTAACAGATAGTTAACAGGCAGTTAAGAGGCTTTTCCACTTTTGACAGGTCTATTGCGGGCTTCCCAATGTCGGGAAACCCCACCAGGGTAAGTGTGGCATGCTGTGGATCTACTGTAATGTTTGTGTATAGATGGCAGCTGGAGAAGTGGTGTGAAGGATCCAATGGGACACTGGTGAGTTGCAGAGGTAAGAAAATGTTGGGAAAGTCATTTTTAATGTGTTTAGAATTTTCTGTACGTGACAAGCTTTGAAGTGTTTGTGTAGTCCCACCTCATTGGGAGAACCTCTCTCACCAGTGACAGATCGCTTCTGTAACTTCACCTGCAGCTGCCATCTCTATTAGCCTAAGGAGAGAGTCACTGGAGAGCCTGGGTGCAAGGGCTCATCTTTGTACAGTGATTGTCAGTGTTTGCAGCACCTCAATGCTGTCAAACACGGAAAAAATCACCTGTCAAAAAGAAATGGTGGTGGCCCCTTTAAGAAAACCGGCAGATGACATGTCATCAACTGACGTCATCTGACATCGGCTTTCTCTTAATTGGCCGCCAAGCCCACAGGGCGGGCTTAACCAGGCCAATTGGCACAAAATAACATCTGTGTCCAGCTGAGCAGAGGTTGGAGAGGGCTGTGCCCGCCGACGCGGACTCTCCACTGCTGTCCCTGACTCCACCATCTGCTCATGCTCACTTCTGAAATGTGAGCCACCAGGTGAAAACCCAACTATCTGTCTTACTGGTCCCACCGAAGTGCGAGTATCTGAGCTGGTGCCTGAGCTGAGCCCTGTGGCTGTGCATCCTCAGAAGAAATCAGCTCCTTTGAGGAATCATTGTCCACGACCTCCACCAACTTCTATTGCATGCGTGAAGTCCCTGTCAGAGATAAAAGATATGAATTAGTCCTGGCAAGTAAGAATGTTGCAAGTTACCATTATGAAGATGATCAAATTTCACTCGCTGTTGAAATCAAGTCAACATGACTGAAGAATACCATACGACATGTGGGTCACTGATATTTAATTGTGTCACCAGGCAGCTGGGAGGCCCCATCTCCCCATCTCCGACAGCTAGGGATTACGAAACTTCACTTATCTCCAGCGCCTCTTCCTCTGCACTTGTGAGCTTGGAAATCTGTGGAGGATCATCGCCGGCTCTCTCTCTCTCTCTCTCCCCTTCGTGTTCTGTGCTCTCTTGTCCTGCAACGAGGCAAAGAACAGATCTCTGAGTGAGTTTAATTGCATGTGTTCACCGGATGGATGCAGTGCATTTGGTGAGGATGACTATGAGGGAGAGGCATGAAATTGCATAACGATGAGGGTGAGTGGGAGTGGTGGATAGATAGATGGGGATGTGAGGAAGTGCACAGAAGGAGAAGGATAGGTGTGCGTGCAAGGTAAGTGGGTGTGAGGAGTGATGTGATGGAGAAGGCTTGAGAAGGCAGAGTGAGGGGCTTGGGGTGATGCGCACAGCAGGATGTAGGTGAATGTGCAACTGCACTCACTTTTCCTGACCTGGTTAGGTCATTAAAGCACTTCCTGGACTGAACCCAGGAGCGTGGCACTAAGCTCCTGCTGCTCACCTCCTGGGCCACCTCCAGCCATGCCTTCTTTGTGTCAGCAGTAGGTTTCTTCCTCCCATTGCTGAGGAATACCTCTCTCCAGCTCCTCACAGTCCCCAGCAGCACATCAAGGGAGGCATCTTTGAAACGCGGAGCAGCCTTTGCCTGTCTGGAATCCATTCTTAAACTTCCTCTTCTGTTGTTTCAAACTCCGACTCCTCCAAATTCCATCTCTGGATTGGCCCTATAAATACTGGAGTTGGGAGCACATCATGTGAATCCTCATCATGCCGGGTGCTGTGCATTTGTCGCCAGACCTGAAAGTAAATTGCTAATGAGCTGGCGGAGTTTAAGAGCCACTGACAGACGCACAGAACTTTCTTCTGGGTTTCCCACATGACATTGGAACCCCGCTCACAATACGTCTCCAAGTTAATATCAAGGCCACTCTCTCTGAATCAGCTTTGTAATGTATACAACATTGAAGGGACTACTTTGTTTTGCGGATGTACATCCTTAGTTGCGAGCGTACATAACAGACGCGTATCGATTTGTATAGTCAGTGCCGAAGTTCCAGTTACCCAGTAAAGATCACTTGAAGTTACTCTCAGTCTCTGCTGCTTTATTATTTTATGTAGTTGTGTATAGCGGTACAAACACAACAAATTAGCGCCGAGAATTATGAACCTACGTCTTCCTATTCTGGCATCGCATCCAGAGGACACCGAAACTTGGAAGAAAGGAGTGAGAAGGTAGAGAAAATGGAGCACGCTTGCTAAGCTAGGCAGGGGATACGTAAGTCAAGTGAAAAGTGCACAGGACTTGCATGATGCTAGCTAACTAGTAAAGAAAGAAAAACGGGTTTGGAAAAAAAAAATGGCGATGATTGGCACGATTGCAGCATTTGATAGCAGCATTGAAGACTAGGCAACTTACATTGAAAGAGTGGAGTTGTACTGTGAGGCTAACGGAGTGGAGGTAGAAAATAAAGCCACTGTTTTGCTGAGTGTTATGGGCGCAAAGACATATGGGCTGCTACGTAGTTTATTAACCCCTGAAAAGCCAGCAAACAAAACATTCAAACAAATAGTGGACACACTCCAAGACCATTTAAGCCCCAAACCACAGCTCATAGCCGAAAGATTTAAATTCCATAAACGGAACCAGAGCAAAAATGAAAGCATTTCTGAATATTTGGCAAAGTTGCGCAAATTATCAGAACATTGCCCATTTGGAGTGGGCTTATCAGACGCATTGAGGGACAGATTTGTGTGTGGCATGCAAAGTGAAAGCACACAAAAGAAGCTCCTGTCTGAAAAAGACCTCACATTGGAGAAGGCTCTGAGTATTGCAATATCAATGGAAGCAGCAGCACGTGGCGCTTTAGAAATTCAACAAAAATCCCTGGAATATTCAACTAATAAAATGCCACTGAAACAAGAAATGAAGTGCTATCGCTGTGGCAAAATGTCACATGACCACAATGACTGTTGGTTTAAAGATAAAGACTGCAGACAATGTGGCAGATGAGGGCACATTGAAAGAGTCTGCAAAGCAAATAAGAAGCTGAAAACTGATACAATACAGAGTAACAAAAAGGTACATCAAGTGACTGAAAACAAGAAACCTTTCAAAGATAGATACAAGAAGGTACACCACGTGACTGGAGACAGTTCAGATAAAGAAATAAGTGACACAGCATCAGAGGAAGAGGATCTGGCCTGTCTAAAACTACACAGTGTGAAAGAGACAGGGGATCTCAGAATAATATGGGTTACTCCAGAAGTGGCAGGAGTTAGGCTGAAAATGGAGTTGGACACAGGCTCAGCTTTAACAGTGATCTCTGTACATGACTACAAACGACTGTTTTCACACATACCGCTAAGGCCAACTAAAGTACTGTTAAAGACATACACAGGACAAAGAGTGTGCCCCAAAGGTAAAATAAAAGTGACAGTGAAATACAAAGAAAAAAAAATACCGCAATTGAACCTCTATGTAGTGGAAAATGGAGGACCACCATTGCTGGGACACGAATGGCTCAGGAAAATACAGTTGGATTGGCACACCATCCAAGCACTGTTTGTGTCAGCAAAGGAGGACAGCAATGCCACTCCTGAGAGACTGTCACAAATACTCTCTGACTCTCAGGAAGTGTTCAAGAAGGGAATAGGAACACTTAAGGGCATGAAAGCAAAAATTAAGATTGAGGAGAACGCAAATCCAAAGTTCCACAAGGCCAGACCAATGCCTTATGCAATTCGCCCTTCAGTAGAAGCAGAGCTGGAGAACTTGGAGCAGTTAGGGGTCCTGTCCAAGGTGGATTGGAGTGAATGGGCCACACCTATAGTTCCAGTGATGAAGAAAACCTCCAGCACAAAACCAGGAAAGCCAAGAAAAGTGCGCATCTGCGGAGACTTTAAAGTGACTGTTAACCCAGTCCTCCACACAGTACAGTACCCATTGCCTCTCTTTGAGGACATCTTTGTTTCCCTGTCAAGAGGGGAATGCTTCACAAAGATTGACTTGGCCCAGGCCTATCTCCAAATGGAAATTGATGATGCATCAAAGAAGTACCTGACAATAAATACGCACAAAGGCCTTTACCAGTACAATCGGCTGGTATTCGGAATAGCATCAGCTCCTGCAATCTGGCAAAGGGCAATGGACCAAGTCCTGCAGGGGATCCCAGGTACTCAGTGTTATCTTGATGACATCATCATTACTGGCAAGAATGACAATGACCACCTTTCCAACCTCGAACAGGTGCTCATCAGGTTACGGGAGTATGGGCTCCGAGCGAACCGAGACAAGTGTGAGTTTTTCAAAAAGGAAATCTCATACTGTGGACATGTGATTGACAAGGACAGTTTACATAAGTCTCCAGATAAGATTGAAGCTGTGATTAATGCACCAACACCTGAAAATGTGTCTCAGTTGAGATCATATCTTGGACTGGTGAACTACTATCACAAGTTCTTGCCTAACCTATCCACAGTGTTACATCCACTAAATGCACTGCTACAGACAGGGTCACAATGGAAGTGGAGTGACAGCTGTGAACAAGCTTTTCAAGAGAGTAAGAGACTCATTACTTCAGAAGAGGTGCTAGCTCACTTTGACCCATCCTTACCTATTCGACTGGCATGTGATGCTTCACCCCATGGCATTGGTGCCGTGTTGTCACATAAGTTCCCAGATGGCTCAGAAAGACCAATAGCCTTTGCCTCAAGATCATTGACTACAGCTGAACGCAATTATGCACAGATTGACCGAGAAGCCCTCAGCCTTGTGTGGGGAGTCAAGAAATTCAACCACTACTTGTATGGTCAACAGTTTACACTGTTAACTGACCACCAGCCTCTCGTTTCAATCTTCAACCCAAGGAAGGGCATTCCAGTGATGACGGCACAACGGCTACAGCGATGGTCACTCTTCCTAGGGGCTCACCAGTATGACATTGAATACAAGGGGACCAAGCAACATGGCAACGCCGATGGTTTGTCACGTTTACCACTGCCGACCTCAGAAAGAGCTACAACAGTTGCCTCAGCAGAGGTATTTCACACAATAGTTGAGCAGCTACCAGTGACAAACTCCCTCATTGAAAGAGAAACACGCAATGACCCTACATTGTCAAAAGTTTATGACATCACTGTGAAGGGATGGCCAGCGCATGGTGACTCATTGTTTCCAGCATTCTCAGCTAGGAGGGAGCAGTTATCAGTGTGTCGGGGAACACTGATGTGCGGCTCACGAGTTGTGATTCCTCCAAAGCTTCGCAACTGAGTGCTAGATGAACTGCATGAAGGCCACTTAGGTACGGTAAAGATGAAAAGCCTTGCCCGCGGTTACGTGTGGTGGCTGGGAATTGACAAACAGATCGAGGACCTGACAAAGAGCTGCTCAGGATGTAAAAAGGTCCAGAACGCACCACCACAAGCCCCTTGCCATCCATGGGAATGGCCCTCATCACCATGGCAACATGTGCACATCGACTTTGCTGGACCGTTCATGGACTCCATGTTCTTGATTGCAGTCGATGCACATTCCAAATGGCCCGAGGTCATTAAAATGAAATTAACCACATCTGAAAAGACCATTTCAGTTCTGAGGACCATGTTTGCTAGAAATGGCCTACCAGAACAAATCTGCACAGACAATGGACGACAATTTGTCTCTGACGAATTCCAAGGTTTCATGAGGAAAAATGGAATCAAGCACTACACATCTGCCCCGTACCATCCAGCTACAAATGGCTTGGCAGAAAGATTCGTACAGACTTTCAAGAAGGCCATCAAAGCAATGTACAGCGAGAATCTACCACTGCAACACAAGATAGACAATTTCCTCTTTGCTTATCGGAACGCAGTACATGCAGCCACTAATCAGACTCCAGCGATGATGTTTCTGAACAAGAACCTGAGATCTCGCATGGACCTTCTTAAATCGAATGTATGTTGTGATGTAGAGAACAAACAGTTCAAACATTTGAATGCTAAGCCAACAAGAAGCTTCAGTGTGGGACAGTCAGTTCTTGCTCGTGATTTCCGGACGGAAAAGTGGCAACCAGGGACAATATCCACAAGAGAGGGACCACTGATGTATACTGTGGATGTGGGAGATAACGTTTTGAGATGTCATGTGGACCAAATTCTGGATGTTCAGGTGGAAAACACCCCTATACCGCGCCCAGACTCACCTGACATGGAAACAGACACTCCTGATTCATCAGCATCAGCACCAGCCTCATCCACAGCTGAGAGTTCTACCTGTGCTGATAGCTCACCTGATGCACCTGTACCTGTACAGTCTCATTCCCCAAAGCAAAAGAGTCTGGAGAGACGTTACCCAGAGAGGCAGAGGAGGCCTCCCCAGAGACTTGACTTGTAAAAGGGCTGTTGACAAAATAAATGTTATGTTGGAATTTGAATTTTGTTACTTTTAAGAAAACAAAAAGGTTACTGTAAAGACAGGCTCTGTATGTTAATTATAGAAATTTTGCGTTAATATACTATTAAACTAAAGGGGGAGGTAGTGTAATGTATACAACATTGAAGGGACTACTTTGTTTTGTGGATGTACATCCTTAGTTGCGAACGTATATAACAGACGTGTATCGATTTGTATAGTCAGTGCCGAAGTTCCAGTTACTCAGTAAAGATCACTTGAAGTTACTCTCAGTCTCTGCTGCTTTATTATTTTATGTAGTTGTGTGTAGCGGTACAAACGCAACAAGCTTAATATGCTTTCTGAAGTTTATCCGACACAAAACAAAAGCTACAAAGATACGCCCAAGTCCAGGGTTCTGGAAAAGGCTGAGGCCTTCAAGCAAATTTTTAATGAAGGCAGTAAAAGACAATTCAATGGATACAGTTCATAATTATTGTGAAATATGTTTTTTATTTTTTTATTTTGGGTAAATATAAATTTAGGCACTATATTAGGATTAGAAATTTCAGTTACCGAGAAAAGAAATGGTGAATTCATTTTTTTTCCAGCAAACACTTTGAGGGATTTTTGTGGGAAAGATAATACAGTACGACATGGTGGTGTTATGGAGAGCCATGACAGGTAAGTCATGACTGATGCTGGCATTGCTATTAAAGCACCACCCTACTGGCATTATGAGGAAACTACTAAGGCAAGCAGGAGAGTGTACATTTTAACATTGAAATTTCTAAAGGAAATGTTTACATAGCCGTTCTCAATGGGGTGCATTATCTATTGTATTCTGAATAGATAAATTATCACAATCTTATAGAGACATAATGGTCATTTTTTAATTCTTATAGACACCAAACTGGTCTTGTACACAGTCAGAGTTCATGACATATGCTATATAAATGCACGTTGTTGTTGTTGTATGTTACTTAACGCCTGTTACCATGTCACAGGCTTTTAACTAGCCCTGATTTTAATCTAACCCAACGTTTTACACACTGCATGAATTTACGCTGAATTGATTTCAACGGAGAGTAAAATCTGGTAGGGTGTAAACCGGTCATCTGACCCTTACCAGTCCCATTCCCGTCAGATGAGTTAGGTTCAATTTGGGTCTTTAATAAATACCCCTTTCAAGCTGCCAGATACAGTACATCATGCGATCAAAGGAAGTTGTCACATTATTTTTAGCCTAATTGTTGCAATTCACCAACCTAACCATATAAAACAATATCTTACTACCAATTTTCAGGATTACATAAGTAGCTCATGACAAGTGTGTTCAGCCCCGATTTTAACCCAAGTAAAATCGGGTGGGGTGTAAATCAGGTGTCTGACCTGAACCGGGCCCCATCCTTGACAGGCAAGTTATGTTAAAATTGGGCCCGGTGTTTCACCAAACTTTCATCTTTTTAGCTTTACGATAACAATTTGTGTCTTCTTTCAGTATCAGTCTATCCTAAAATAGTCATTGTTGGTTGACTTATTTATATTTCTTTTTGAATCATGAAGGCTGTTGTTAAAATTCACAGATGTTCCTGTCATTTGCCCCGTGCCTGTGAGTATTGCTGATATAGCCTGTGACAACAGCCTGCAGTGTAATTGCTCTGGTAAGTGGAACATCTTGCTTAAAGGCACACCTTAACAGAGAAGGAATGCTATAGGTTGCAAAACAAATACTGCCCATTAACAGAATAGAAATGACTGCTTAAATGCAACCAGACCATTGATAAAAGAAAGAAAGACTTGCATTTATATAGCGCCTTTCACAACCACCAGACATCTCAAAGCACTTTACAGCCAATTAAGTACTATTTGAAGTGGAGTCACTGTTGTAATGTGGGAAACGCGGCAGCCAATTTGCGCACAGCAAGCTCCCACAAACAGCAACATGATAATGACCGGATAATGTTTTTTTTTGTTATGTTGATTGAGGGATAAATATTGGCCAGGACACCGGGGAGAACTGCCCCTGCTCTTCTTCAAAATAGTGCCACGGGATCTTATACATCCACCTGAGAGAGCAGACGGGGCCTCGGTTTAACGTCTCATTCGAAAGATGGCACCTCCGACAGTGCAGCACTCCCTCGGCACTGCACTGGGAGTGTCAGCCTTGCTTTATGTGCTCAGGCTGACACCTGATATGCACTTGATTTCACAGGATTATAGCAATAACCTGTTCAAGGAAACATGGCCTTCATCAGCATATTTCCTCTTTTAGGTTTTATCCCCTTAATTTTCTCTGCGGCTGTCCTGAAGGTGCTGATTCCAGTCCTTGCTGCAGCGTTATATATGACTCTGCATTCCAAGGTATTGTATTGCAAGGAAGGTGTGCATCTTGATCTGGAGAGAGTAACATTTGCAGGAATCAGATTACATTTTCATCGTTAACTTTGCAACTACTCATGAATTGTGGACTCTAAAGCTCATTAGAGTTTATGGGCTAAGTATAATTAGGAGGTAAACATAGCCCGATTAACAGGCTAGATTGGAGGTTCTCATTTACTGGGGTTTAAAGTGCTTAGAAGTGCAAGAGGAACATGGGGAAGAATAAGAATGGTGTAAAGGCAGGCCGTGAAAGTTATGGAAAGCGTTTGACTTAGCTTTGCATAAGTAGAACCATTTAAATTTAGGTAAGCATTTATATAGCACCTTTCACTATCTCAGGACATCCCAAAGCGCTTTACAGCCAATTAATTACTTTTGGAGTGTAGCCACTGTTATAATGTTGGTACGTTAATTTGTGATAGCGAGGGAAATGGATTAAGAATTGTGAATTGTTAAAAGTTTTCAGAGCTAGAAGAGAAAATTGGGCTGTTTAAATAAAAATAGGGTAAATACCCAATTATTGAAGATTTTAATTATCCTGAATTAATGTACAGTAGAATGAGTGTGGGGATCTCTCATAGAAGAACTAGTACAAGACTCCATCCTACCATACCATGCTAGCAGGGCAACCTTCAGAGAAGAGGTTTAAGGTAATACAATGATGTTGAGATGGTGGAAAACTTAGAGACTTGGGGAACACTTGACCACCAATCATATCACTAGATTCAACTTTTTGCCACCACAAGTCATCACTATGGTTACAAAAATAAATAAGAATAAAGGAGTTGACTCAGGACTTGGGTGGGGCAGGGAGGGCAGCAGTTAACAAAGGGAGCGCAGGGATAAATGAGCACTTTAAGAAGAGGAAGGTATAATAAACGGGGAGGCCAACAGTATGACGGAAAGATGAAAATGATGATTTGATAACAGTTTTCATTACAGAAAGTGTCTGATTCCTGTAATTGGAGCAGCAGGAGATGTATTCACGTTCCCTGAGAAATTAAAGGTTAGCAATGAAACGATCATTATGGAACTGGTGTATTTGAATATTCATAAGACGACAGGACCAGATGGAATGGATCCAAAGGCACTTGAAGAAATTAGGGTAGAAGTGAATAAACGGTGCCAGAAATTCTACAAAGCTCATTGACACAGGGATTGTGATCTGCAGATTTAGAAGCAAGCTAATGTTGCTCAAAGCTTTCAAACGATAGAAGCAGTGATCATGGGAATTATAGGCTTGGTAGCCTGACATTTTATGATGAGAAAAATATTGAGAGCAATTCAAGCACATTTAATAAGAGTACATTAAGTAAATTCTAATCTAATCAGATGGTTTTGATTGGCATCTCATGCTAACAAATCTGCTGGCATTCTCTGAATATGGAACAGAGTTGGCAGTGTGCAGATGATCACAATTTGAATGTTATATATCTTAACTTTCTGAAAGCATTAAGGTGGCTCACATAGGAGACCTTTAATCGAAAAGACAGATTTTAGGCTAATGTTCAAGAGCCGCCGGCTTCGTCAAATCCTTTCCTCCCCTGTCAAAACCTCAGATTGTTCCCCTGCTAACCCATCCCACTCCCGCCCCTTCCGAAACCTACCCTCCGACTCTCCGTGAACAGCACAAGGTGCAAACTGTGGCGTTTATAAATAATCTCGACAGCGACACTTTTAAGTGGAATGTTTACATTTCTGGTGAACGCGTGGTGCTTTGGATAGTGCGTGGGAAGGAGGATTTTCCACGGAAAATAACAAAATTCATAGAGGTATGCAAGAACTTACCAATTGGGAAGGTGATATCCAATACTGAGAGATGTATTTTAATGTATATTGGTCCTAAAGAGGTAAATATGATTACGGAATCAGATTTTTTGTTAAATATAAATTAGGTCAGGCAAAAGATCCGAATGTGATAGCTGGCCAGAACTCATTGATAATAATAGTATATATGAGTGATTGTCAAGGAAAACAGTATCTTGGAGCGTATAGGTAGACCCACCAAGATTAAATCCAGGGAATTGACACTGGGACTCCACTACGCACCAGTGAAACCACATATGGAGTACGCACGTTGGGGGCAAAATTCAGTTGTTAGCGCCACCCGTTCGCGCCTTAAGAGGGCGCAAACCATCTAGCGCCCGGGCGCGGCGATATCTGCGCTTCTTGCGAAATTGAGTGGACATTTTGCGGCGGCACTAAACAATACCGCCCGATCTCCTGCGCATGCAGATCTTGACATCATTCGAGAGTGCAACGCCCTTGGGGCGCCCCGGACCAGAAATTTAGTGGCGCCCCCCTCCTTTCCATCTGGCGCTACCAACGACAGGTTGACTGGAATGCTTCCCAGTCGCTGTGGGGCTGGGGGGGCGCTATTTAAAGGGGGCCTCTTCCTGGCTTTTGTGTGGTAGCCATTTTTGCACCACTCATTCTGAGAGAGAGAGAGAGAGAGAGAGAGAGAGAGAGAGATTGATTTGTAGAGAGACAAAGAGAGAAAGAGAGACTTCTGCATTGAGTCAACGCTGTCTGAGGCAGTTTTGGCTTCTGACCATAACTTTGCAGGTACTTTGCTTTTTGACCGTCATAACTTTGATTGCCCAGATACTATGGGGGCTGCAATGGATGGGAACGTCGTCCTTCTCCATCACATTCAGAGGGCACAGAGATGCAGAGAGAGAGTGGCAATCATGGCCAGATGGAGCAGGGCCAACAGGCCTCTGTACAGGAGACCTTACCCTCCCAGGGTTTTTCACCAACAGTTCTCCTACATTAATATGTCTGAGAAGCAGTGTTTGCGAAGGCTGCGATTCAGCAAGGAGGTGGTCACTGAGCTCTGCCACCTGCTTCAGCCAGATCTGCAGCCTCAACTGAGGAGCAGGACGTCTCTGTCGGTGGCAGTGAAGGTAACAGTGGCTCTCAACTTTTATGCCACCGGCTCCTTTCAATCTGCTACTGGGGACATTGCCAATATCTCCCAATTTGCGGCGCATTGCTGCATCCGTCAGGTCACAAATGCCCTCTTTAAAAAGAGATGAGAGTACATCTCGTTCCCCATGACCCTGGACAAGCAGCAAGAACGCGCAACGGGCTTTGCAATGATAGCGGGCTTCCCCGTGGTGCAGTGCGCCATTGACTGCACCCATGCGGCTTTGCAGGCGCCGCAAGAGAATGCCGAGGATTTCTGCAACCGAAAGGGCTTCCATTCCTTAAACGTCCAGTTGGTCTGTGACCACAGACAGCTGATACTCGCTGTCAATGCCCACTTTCCAGGCAGCAGCCACGATGCCTTCATCCTGCGCCAGACTTCTGTGGCAGACCTTTTTGATGCACCGCTTCACCCAGGAGGTTGGCTTCTCGGGGACAAGGGATATCCTCTGTGTACCTGGCTGATGACCCCGCTCCGTTCACCCAGCACCCCTGCTGAGCTACGATACAACAAGAGCCATCAAGCTACCAGGAACATCATTGAGCACACAATCGGCGTGCTCAAGCAATGGTTCCGCTATCTGGACCATTCTGGAGGAGCCCTGCAGTACTCGTCTGAGCGAGTCTCCCACTTTGTTGTTGTGTGCTGCATGCTGCATAACCTGGCAATCCTCAGGATCCAGCCAATGCCAGCAGACATTGGAGCACCAGCGGAGGAGGAGGAGGAAGATGAGGAGGATGATCATCAGCAGCACCAAGGTGGGAGGGAGGCACACAGTGCAAGGGCCATCCGTCAAAGGCTCATAGCAAGTCACTTCTAGGCCCCCCTCTGAGGGAATGGCTTCTGCCATTCAAACAACCTGAATGAAACCATCCCGTAACCCCTAAGCCGGTCAAGGCAACAATAAGTGCAAAGACCAAACATGCACATTTTGAATACAGACACTTCTTTATTTCACAAACTGTGTCTCATTTCCACATGACAAAGTAATAGAATGAAACACCAAAAAAACCAGTCATTCACATAACTGGCTCTCACAACCTGGAGACAATGTCCAAAACAGTAACAAAAATTTGATCACGAACCTCGGCCTACAATAAAACAATGCAATACATTTTGCCACACCTCCTACTTTTTGCCCTTCGAGGGTGATCTGCTTCCTTTGCGAAATTGCCCCCTTCCCACCCTGCAGCTCCTCCGTAATGGGACCCCAGTGACTGCAGCAAGGCTGGGGGAAGGCTGCTGAGTGTCAGAAACTGAGACTGCAGATGCCCTTGAGAGACGGCCTGGGCCAGCTCTGGGCCTGGAGGGCCCGGCTGCTGACCGCTCCAACTCTGCATGGGCGGCAGCAATCTGTCCTACAGGTGGTGGCAACTGCAGTGGAGAAGTGACAGTGTTGGCAGCAGGAATGCTGTCATCTTGAGAGAGGACAGCAACTCCCTGCTCGACCGACACACTGGCACTCCCACGGGGCAGCACTTCAGCATGCGGAGCAATCTGCTGGAGCACAGATTGCTGGCCTGCTGCGGCGCGGTGAGAGCCCCAGGGAAATCTGCCCGATCCAGCGAGGATGGCAGCAGTTAGTGCTCGCGTGGCCTCAATCTGCGTCTGCATGAGACCAGCCACTGACTGCATTGCAGCACTTAGCATTTGCATGGCAGCCACCTGTGCTACAGCGAAGTGCTCCACACTCCTTGTCAGTGATTCAATGGATTCGGGCATCCTTGCCACTGCAGCCATGAGCTCAGTGTGCCTTTGCTCCACCTGGGCGCTCATTTCAGCGAGGACCCGCTCCTCGTCTGCGTTCAGTGCAGCAGGACTCGAGGCCATACTCTCCATCCGGGGAGAAGGCCCCTGAGCTTCCCTAACCCCCTCGCGTTGCTGCAGCCCGCTGGGTTCTGGAGCTTCACCCTCATCAGACCATTCCCCCCTGCTCCCCTCCAGGGAAGGCGTGTCCCCAGTATGGGCATGGGCTGCCTCAGCAGAGGGTTGCGCTGATGGTCCGGCTTCCTCTTCCTCCTCGCCTTCAGCTTCACTCCCACTGGCAGCTTGAGGGCACGTCTCCTCACCTGGTGAATCACCATCTGAAAGCAGTGAGGTACAAGAGTGGCTTTAGCATGAGGACAGGGTGGCAGCAAGGGAGGCATGAGTGCAGCAATGTACTGATTTGGATTGAAAGTGTCAAAGGCTGCTGTTGTGAGGAACAAGTGGAAGGAGAGAGGACAAAAAGGTGATGACCTTACCATTGGTGTCCAGAATGGGGTTGGCATCTCCAGTGGCGACGGGACCAAGCATCTGGCTTGCCACAATCCTGTGGACGCGCTGCTCAAGATCGCTGAGGGCTTGAAGGTGAGGCCGCCCTCCACCAGTCCATTGCTGCTGTCTCCTATTATGAGCCAGCTTGGCCTGCAAGAAAAAGGACAGCGTCTGAGTAAATATGCAGCCATGAGCTTGCCTGAAATGCCTCCCATGGTTGAATAGCCCTTACTGTATGCAGCCATGATCTTGCCCGAAATGCCTCCCATGGTTGAATAGCCCTTACTGTATGCAAAGTGTGGAATGTGCGTGTGTGTTTCATGAAAAGGCTATAGGTGTTGGATGAGTGCTGGGTATTGGTGCTTTCAAGACACTCTGGCCGTAAAGTGAGGTGGAGATGGAGGGATGAAGAATTTCTGAAAAAAGGCACTCACCCTGACGACCCGAGTGAGGTCGTTGAACTTTTTCCTGCATTGCACAGGGGTCCTAGGCACCATGCTGCTTGAGGTCACTCTGTGAGCCACCTCCCTCCACGCTTTTCTGTACTCGTGTGGCAAAGGCCTCCTGCCACTCTCTGGGTACAGTAGAGATCTCTGCGCTCCACCGCGCCAACCAGAGCCTACAAGGCCCGCTCGCTGAAGTGCTGTGCTCGCTCCCTGGCCCTCTCCATAGTCCTTGGCTAGAAGATTTAGCCACAGGCCTGTCCAGGCCGAGATTCAAGGCTCCAATGAGCAGTGTGAGGCTGCAAAGCAAGATTGACCCTCCCCTTTAAGAACTGACCAGCACCAGTGTGTCTGTGTGCAATCGCTAACTGACAGCACCTGCGCTGCGCCCGCCCTCTGAGGTAGCGCCTTGCTCCTCGGGCTTAGCGCCTTAAGAGAGTTGTGTAGCGCCTGATTTAGCGCTCCAATCACCTCCAGGGGCGATAGAGGCGAATTTTGCAGTTGACGGCGATAATTTGCGCCGGGCGCTAAACTTTGCGCCCAGCCTATATTCGCGCCTCAAAATGGGCGATACCGAATTTCTCCCCCGTTGTGTTTAATTCTGGTCACTGTACTGGTGAAAGAATTAGAAATACAATCTACTTACAATTTAAAGTTGCTTAATTCGGCCGTGGCGCAGTGGCAGCACCCAGAAGGTTGTGGCTTCAAGTCCCACGCCAGGGTCTTGAGCACTTAAATCTAGGGTGACACTCCAGTGCAGTACTGAGGGAGTGCTGCACTGTCGGAGGTGCCGCCTTTTAGATAAGACATTAAATCGAGGCCCCGTCTGTCCTTTCAGGTGGATGTAAAAGATCCCATGGCACTTTTTCGAAGAACAGCAGGGGACTTCTCCCCGGGGCCCTGGCCAACATTTGCCCTCCGAGGGGCCGTATGGCCTACTCCTGGTTCCTATTTCATATGTTCTTCAACCAACTCACTAAAAAAAAACACATCATCTGGTCATTATCACGCTGCTGTTCATGGGATATTGCCGTGTGCAAATTGCCTGCCGCATTTCCTTCTTTATAATAGTGACTACACTTCAAAACATTACTTCATTGGCATGTCGTGGCAGTCCCATTTCAGGAAGGGGTTCTGAAACAGGTGTTGGGCCCCCTATTTTCATATGCAAAGAGCCTTACACCTGGTTCAGGCGTGGGACCTGGACGCCTATACTTCAGCCTTTACTAATAAGGCGGGCGACGCACCTCTGGGGCAGAATATGTGCACACCGCACGCCATATTGGATACCCAGGCACCTGTTTTGCGGCTATAAAACGGGAGCGGCGTCAACGAATTTCTAGGCCCATGAATTCACACAAAATATTACACTTAGATTAGACTCTCAATGAACCGCTTATTCAATAAACTAACAGTTTAATATTTGCACTTGTTCCTGCTATTGGATCATTTATCACACAGACCAACATTTTACAGTATCTTAATGGGGCAAAAAAATTACACTTGCTGAATTGACAATATTCAATAGTAATGAAGCTGAGTAATGAAAACAAAAATAACTGTGAGGAGCGTATTTTGCTTGCATCAGGATTATGCATCCAAATTGTATTTTTCATTCAAGCCTGATTTAGCTATAGCTAACAGTACTCTCCCTGTTCCATGCACTCCCAGCTGAAGGATGATGGATTGAGGAAGAGACTCAAGGAAATAAGCTGAGGCAACGCTGCTAATGGCTCAGTGAGATTATCCAGTGGATATCTGAGACATTCTGACAAGGAAGGTCCCATGTTCATTCCCAGTCTGTACTGAATGATCTCAGCCAGGGTCATGGTAGTGGTGCTTCAACTGTCTTCAGTGGCCTGGGTTGGGAGTCGAAGGAGTCCAGTGTTCCAACGCCCAGTTGCTATCTAGTGAATAAAGGACAAGATTGGTCTCAGCTGTGATGCCCCTCAAAACTGAACTGCCTGCCAATACTTACTGATAATGCTCAGACATGAATAATGGACAACCTCAGCAAGGCACCAGAGGGCCACTGGTGCCCGTGGAACCTTACACAGAGTCAATGGGGTAGAAATTCATCTTGGGCGTGAGCACAAATTGGGCAATAACAAATTGGAGCCCGTTTTCATTGAATAGGGGGGGGAAAAAATCGGACAAAGTGCAAACCGGGCTGCTGATTTGCTATCTCCCACTTTGCGTTACCGCACAGGACAAGATTCCACCCCAATGTTTTCGGGAGAGGAGAGGAGAGGGAAAAATTTACAAGGGGAGAAAGGTGAGGTAAAAAGATAAAATCAGCTTCAAAGACATGAAACGACCACGTGAGAGCCCCTGATACGACAACCTGTGTTAATGAACCTTTATAATAAATATAATGGAAAAACTCCAATTAAAAAAAATATATATATTTGTACTCATAGTTACAGGTAGGAATGCAAACAAATTTAATACTTTTCTTGCATTACTCTCGTATTGTACATAAAAACAGACACACAAGATCAGAAGCATTTTACCAAACTATTGTAGGAAAAAAAGCACATCATTCAGATTAAAACTGTTGTATACAGCGACAGTCTTTAGTTATGAAGTGACAGGGTAAATTCCATGCCATATTCAACGAGAGCACGGATTCATAGAATCACAGAAAGTTACAGCGCAGAAGGAGGCCATTCGGCCCATCGTGCCCTTGCCGGCCGAAAAAGAGCTATCCAGCCTAATTCCACATTCCAGCACTTGGCCCGTAGCCTTGTAGGTTACGGCACTTCAAATGCATATCCAAGTACTTTTTAAATTTGATGAGGGTTTCTGCCTCTACCACTCTTTCAGGCAGTGAGTTCCAGACGACCACCACCCTCTGGGTAAAAAAAGTTCTCCACAACTCCCCTCTAATCCTTCTACCAATTACTTTAAATCTATGCCCCCCTGGTTATTGACCTCTCTGCTAAGGGAAATAGGTCCTTCCTATCCACTCTATCTATCTATGCCTCATAATTTTATACACTTTGGGGGAGAAATGAGTCGCAGCTGTCAGGTTAGTGGTGTTTCACTGCTTCCTTGTCAGTTTGAGATAGTTTAAGAGTTGAATTCAGTCATTCGAAAAGTGGCTTCTAAAAGTTTGTTCCATTTATTCTCACAAGATATCAAAGTGCTACACTTGGTTACATTAATGGGGCTGTACTAGCAGTCGACCTCGCCCGCCAGGATCTACTGCGGAGGGAGCGGAGGCAGCGAGAAAGATTGGAACATGTGGCCACAGGGAGAAGGGCCATCAGGGCTCTCAACAGGAGGCTTTACCCTCCGAGGGTATTCCGAGAGCACTTCTCCTACCTTCAATTAAGTGAGGAGCAGGGTCTTAGAAGGCTTCGCTTCAGCAAGGAGGTGGTCACAGAACTCTGCCACCTCCTGTAACCAGACCTCCAGCCTCAGATCAGGGCGAACACGGCTCTCTCAGTGGCAGTCAAGGTCACCGTCGCCCTCAGTTTATTCGCCAGCGGATCCTTCCAGTCTGCAACAGGAGACATAGCTAACATCTCGCAGCTCGCCATCCATCGCTGTATCCAGGAGGTCACAGAGGCTCTCTACAGTAGGAGAACGGATTACATTTCCTTCCCCATCACCAGAGAGAAGCAGGACAAGTGTGCATGTGGCTTTGCCAGTATAGCAGGCTTCCCCATGGTGCAGGGCGCAGATGACTGCACACACGTGGCATGGCGGGCACCGCATAACAATCCTGAGATCTTCCATAACCGCAAAGGCTACCACTCAATGTGCAGTTGGTGTGCGACAACAGACTGCGAATCCTCAATGTCAATGTCCACTATCCTGGCAGCAGCCACGATGCCTTCATCCTGCACCAGCACTCTTCCAACCACCACGTCAAGCTCGCGGCTGGCTGGTCAGAGACAAGGGCTGTCCGCAACCCCAACACTCCTGCCCAGCACTCATAAAATGAGAGCCATGCCGCCACCAGGAACATCATTGAGCAGATCATCGGCCTGCTGAAGCAATGGTTCCGCTGCCTTGACCGCTCGGGAGGAGTCCCATTTCGTTGTAGTGTGCTGCATGCTCCACAACTTGGCCATCATGAATCCCTTGCCACCAGGGATTGCAGGACCACCTCAGGAGGAGGAAGAGGGAGAAGAGGAGGAAGACAAGGAGGAGGAGGAGGAGGAACAGGAGCAAGGGAGGAGGCAGCCACTCAATTGGTCTTCCGGAAGGGTGGTCCGTGACTGCCTCATCAGACTGTGGTTCCAGTAAATTCAACCCCAGATCCCCGTTGCTCACCACATCCCCATCATTCCATCCCTGTCGCAGGCCATATCAAGGCACACAGCTGAAATGAGAGACAGCACAAATATATCTGAAGTGAATTAATAAATTTATTAATAATCAGTGAACACATTTTTAAAACAACAATATTATCTAATCACCCTTGTGCAATCCCTTAGTGCCTCTTGTTATTGTGCCTTTTCCTACTCTAGTGCTCCGACAAAGTGTTGGCCCACAGTGGCTGCAGCACGGCTGGTGGAAGGCTGCTGAGTGTCCGTGCGGGAGACTTCAGATGGCCTTGCAGGACGCCCTCGACCAGCTCTGGGCTTGGAAGGCCCGGCTGTAGACTGCACCATCTCAGCATGGGTGGCAGCAGTCTGGGCTGACTGGATGACAGGCAGCGACAAGGGCAATGGCGGAGTGCCAGTGATAGGAGCAGGAATGCTGTCATCCTGAGAGAGGACAGCAGGTTCTTGCTCCACTGACCCACTGCCACTCCCCCGGGGCAGCACTTCAGCATCCCTAGCAATCTGTTGGAGCACAGATTGCTGGCCTGCTGCAACACCGTGAAAGCCCCAGTCAATGGTGGTAGACCCAGCCACGATGGCAGTGGTCAGAGCTTGCGTGGCATCAAGCTGAGACTGCGTCAGAGCAGTCTGAGATTGAATGCCACCAAACATAGACTGCATTACAGCACTAAGACGTTGAGTCGCTTCCACCCGTGCTGCAATGGAAGCTGCCAGATCACCCATCACATGCGGCATCAGGTCTGGGTCGCCACGGTCTCTCTGGGAGTCTACCATCCTTTGCTGACTGGAAATGATGGGCTCCATGGTGTGCGCAGAGCTTTGTGCAATGTTGGAGATGGACACCTCCACACTCCTTACCATTGCCGACAGGTTCTCGGGCATCCTTGCCATTGCACCTATCATCTCCGTGTGTATGCCCATCACCCTTCTTCTAAACGCCTCCCCATTGAGGTCCTCATCTGAGTCCTGTGCAGCAGAATCCGTGTGCGAACTCGCCCTCCGGGGAACTGGCCCCTGAGCTACCCTTTCCCCTGGCTTTGCTGCAGCCCGCTCATTCCCAGCGCATTACCCTGTGCAGATCCCACTACTATACTAGCCTCTAAAGAATGCATAGTGCCAGTATCTGAGCTAGTGTCTGCGGGTGAGACATGCAGTGACGCGGTGTGTTCTTCCTCCTCCTCTTCTCCCGCCTCGCTCTCAATGGTGCCCTCAGGGACAGGCTACAGGTGCTTGCTGATTATCTGAAAACATAAAGGAACAAGAGACAGGTTAAGGAGAGGGGAGGGGGGCAGGAAGGGAGAAATGCATCCATACAGCATGATTAGCTGGAAAGTGCAAAACGCTTGTGTGGTGAGGGGGAAGTGGGATGTGAGAAGAAAGAGTAGGGATGAACATACCGTTGTTGTCCCCAAGGGGATCAATGTTGCTGGTGGCCACGGCGCTCACCAACTGGCACCCACGGCGCTCACCAACTGGCACCCAATAATCTCCAGCACTCTATTTTCCAGCACAGACAGTGGTTGGGTGTCAGCTTGTCCCCCGCCTGTGAGCTCCTGCTCCCTCCTGTTGTGAGCCACCTTGACCTGCAAGAGAAAGGAAAGTGTGTGAGTGAGTATGGAGCAATGTGTTTGGGTGATGTGCCTGCCATAGCTGAATAGCTGTCATTGTGTGCAAGGTGTGAGATGTGGGTGCGAGTGTTGGTAGGTAAAGCTTGTTGGTGGGTGAGTGCTGGGGGTGTGGTGCTTTGGCTAGTGTATGAAGACTAAGGTTCAGCCGATGTTATGTAGCATTTGTTGAGGCATTGACTCACCCTGACCACACAAGTGATGTCGTTAAATTTCTTCTGGCACTGTATATGGATTCTGGGAAACATAGTGCTGCCTGAGACCTGATGGGCAACCTCCGTCCACATGTCACGGAAGACTTGCGGCGAGGGCTTCCTGCCACTTGCTGGGTAGAGTGTCGCCCTCTGTCTCTCCACAGCTTGGTCCAATGCTTGGTCTGAAAATCTGTGGGCTCTCTTCTTGGGGCGTGGGTCTGTCACGAGTACAATTGGTTGAGTCATCCAGCTCCTTGGACTTGGCCTGCTCCTGCTTGCTGTCACAGGCAGCAATGCTGAGAATGAGGTTCTGCAACATGAATGAACCTCCCCTTTAAGAACTGGAAAGAGCCTGTGGCAATGATGACTTGCGATTAGACTGCACCCGATATTGGTTAGCGCTTTGCGTGTAACGCCACTGAGCAAGGCCGTTAGCGTTTGATTTAGTGCTCACATCCGTTCTTTGAGCGATGACACTGAATTTTGCGTGCAGCGAGATTCATTAGTGCCTGGCGTTAAATCTCAAACTTGTCCAAAGTTAGCGCCCACTCCTGGGCTATAATGAATTTCTCCTCCTTGGAGTTGGAGATAGGGCTACAACAGTGAAGCTCCAATTCTCTGAGCCACTCTCCCTGTGGGTACAGCTCCCTGCTGAGAGTGCAGGATCAATGAATTTACCTTAACGTGTCAAGTGCTCAAAGTGTTATACTTCCTCACAGCTGAGAACAAATAAGCACAGCGAATGCATGCCTTTCTATTCTAGGGTGCAGAGTCAGTATTAAGATACAACCAAGAGGTGCCGTCTTTTGGATGAGACGTTAAACTGAGGCCCCACCTGTTCTCTCAGGTGGACGTAAAAGATCCCATGGCACTATTTCGAAGAAGAGCAGGGGAGTTATCCCCGGTGTCCTGGTCAATATTTATCCCTCAACTAACATCACTAAAACAGATTATCTGGTCATTATCACATTGCTGTTTGTGGGACCTTGCTGTGTGAAAATTGACTGCCGCATTTCCCACAATACAACAGTGACTCCACTTCAAAAGTACTTCATTTGAGATGTCCGGTGGTCATGAAAGGCGCTATATAAATGCAAGTCTTTCTTTGGTGATACGAGTTAGTCAGAGACATGTTTTCTGATTTTTTTTCCACAGTCCCACTCTAGCTTAAACACAACAGTTGCTGCCTATCACTGCAAATTTACTTGAGCTATATATCGCATGACTGACATGAGATAAAAATAACTTGATACTAAAAGATGCATCACATGTATAATATTTACAATACCGTTTCCCTACCATGACATGGGTAAGATACGTAATATTGCTTTTTTCTTTTCTCCCCAAAACCTTTGATTCTCAGTTATTTACATGATTTCTTTTCTATTTTCACTTACCGGTTAGCTAGTATTTTGCTTATTTGTTTATTCTCCCTTCCCCAAAGCTTTCTGGGGGGGGGGGGGGTTTCCCGGCACTTTGCATGATTATAAAAGATGAATTTTTTTCTCCCCCTTTTACTTTCCATGATTTTGATCTTGCTGAGGGTGTCCTTTACTTATCACCGCGCCGGCGAGGTTTTCCCCATTGTCCAGTCTCCCAGTATCAGCTCTTTGAACAGGTGGTCATGAAGCGAGTTCCAGACCTGGCGAGTGGACCGGCTGCAGCCGCAGTGTCTGAGCCGAGAATGAAAGCACCTCATCAGCATCCCTCTGGCCCGGGCACTCAAAAAAAATCCCGTCATCTCAAGCAACGCCATCAGCTGAGAATTTTTATTTCATGTATTAAACTGTAAAAAAAAATGAAAAAGGTGATTTTAAAAAGAAATATGTTTCTCCAACGTTCATATATCTCAGGTGTTATTTGTAATTTTTTCCCTCTACTTCTTATAGGACACAGCATGTCATGGTGCAGTCTGGGTGTTGCCATTGCACAGAAGCAGGGTGAAAAGTGCACCTCAGGATGCGTCGCCCTGGTGCACAGAATTTCACACAAGAGGAAACGGACATTTCTAAGTCACAGGCAGAAGCAGTAGTCAAGCTACCCAGCCCTCAACCCTTCAGCCTCCCAGTTCTCCAGCTCAGCCCTCAGTCCCCAACACTCCAGCCCCCGAGCCCAGTCTCCCAGCCTCCTCACCCCCAACACCCGGAACCCCCGCCCCAGCTGCCATCAATCCCGCCCCCGCCTTGTTTGGAGGGACACATCCTGCAGGCAGCTCTAACACGCTTACTTATTTTATGAACAAGTTTAGGGATTTTGTTTTTGGAAGTGTAACTTTTATAGTATAAATGTTATTTTTAGCTGTATGAATAAGGAGGGAAAACGCTGTAGTTTATTACAAAATTATTTGACCGACAGAATTACTTTATTTTGTCAGTAGTGGCTAGCTTCAGATTGCTGGGATTGAAAAAAAAGTCATTTGATTAGTAATTTTACCCACTTTTCTACTGAATGTTTTTTGAGTGGGAACTATCACGCTGACTGAATCTGCACCAATCAACGTGGTTAGCTTAATAGTTGGCGGTTCTTTGAGCCGGTGATGACTATTTTCCCCTTTATATATAGTCGAGCAGCACCGTTGAGGTGCGATGCCTTTCTGATTTCAGGTTTCACATTACAGCTTCATGCCAGACATAAGCCCAGATTTGAACCTAGCCCAGCCGATGGGGGCGGTTTTGAGTCGGATGCCCGTTCTACACCCCGCCTTATTTTGCATTCAATTGCTGCCCCCCGGGACGCTCAAATTCCGCCTGCAGCTGGTTCACCTCACTCACGAGGCCCCACCCTCAAAATGGGCTGGGCCTCCTGGCAGGAGTAACAACAGAAAATGCTGGAAAAACTCAGCTGGCCAGGCAACATCCGTGGAGAGAAAATAGAGTCAACGTTTTGGGTCAAACCCTTTGTCAGGACTGGAAAAGCACAGGAAATGAAGTATTGGGCAGCTGGTTTGCATATGCCGCCGGCCAGCTGCCCAAAGTCAGCTGGGGGGTGGAAATATATCCCTTTGTGTTTATTTTTACAGCTGAGATGGGGAGCAAGATCACAAAAATAAACTTTTAAAGTCTTTGTCTATCATCAACTGTTCTCGGGATAAAATTTAAGGAGCCACTTGCTTTAGGTAAATTATTTTATGTAAAGGCCAATAGGTTTAAGGTGAAATTTTTCTATGATAACAGGACTTTGGTCTCTGATGTTTGATAGGCACCTCTTAATAAAGGTTCTAATATGAATTAGTGAAGATGTGGGAGTGAATTATCGCTTTAAACAGCAGCAGGTACATCCCACCCGATTTTCGGTCCATTGATGCTACCGCCCGTTCTCCGCCCGGTGGTAAACATGATTCACGCTGTGGGCTTTAAGCAGCTGGTCTCTATGTTAGATTTACTGCACAGCTATATAGGGCCTCCATCTGGTTTAAACAGCCACGGACTAATATGAAAATCTATTTCTTACCATCCATCAGGCTGCAAGCATCACACTCCATATGTCACAATTTGTTACACATGCAAAAACAATCTTATTAAAGAAAGGCAGGTATTTAATTCTGGTTTCTGAACTGCAGCCTGAAATTTACAAAGAATTTTCTGACCTCGGCATATTTACAAGCATCTACCATTAGCTGGACTCCTGCAGCAGCGGGCTTAAAGAGAAAGGCCAGGTTAATACCTAAATACGTCACAGCCCATCAGATCTCAGACTAGCCATGAGCAATGCCACAGGAGAGGCACTAGCAGCTGTTAATAAATGAATGCAGGCTAGCTCAGATTGATTAGAACAACACTGGTCCTCCACTTTGTGAAGCAATGAATCATTTAATGAAAACCTTGCATTTACGTAGCACCTTTCACGACCTTCGGACCTCCCAAAGGGTTTTACAGCCAATGAAGTATTTTTGAAGTGTAGTCATTGTTGTAATGCAGGAAACGTGACAGCCAATTTGCACACAGCACGATCCCAGAAACAGCAATGCAATCAATTACCAGAATATCCATTTTGGTGATGCAGGTAGAGGGATAAATATTGGCCAGGACACTGGGGAGCACTCCCTTGCCCTTCAACTATTGCGGTGGGCCTCGGTTTAATGTCTCATCTGAAAGGGCCTTGGTTTTACGTCTCATCTGAAAGGTTGTACCTCCATCAGTGCTGCACTGGAGCGTCAGCCTGCGTTATGGGCTCAAGTCTTTTGGTGTGGGACTTGAGCCCACGACTTTCTGACTCAGAAAGACAAGAGTGCTACCCACTGAGCCGCCGCTGACACCTTTGGGTAGTGTTTAGAACATATTTTTACCAAGGGACTAATCAGCGGCAGACAGTAAATGCTGATCTCTGCAGCTTCACCTTTCTCCAGGTCCGGAGGACACTGGCTGGCGGAGGGCACGCCGCCGTGTGAAGTGTGGCGGAGACAGATGACTCCAGGAGGAGACTGGCTGTCCCTCAGCTGTTGCCTGCGGCCAGGGGCAGATCGCAGCTCCAACCCCAACATCGGGCGGCAAGGAATCTCTCCAGAAAAGTTTCAGATTGCTGCTTGGGTTCAGTCGTTTCAGGGTGCTTGGACTTTCCGCCGTTTCATGGTGTGTGTTGCAGGATTATCTCCAGCTAGTCCTGACAACGCGGTGACAGCTCCTTGAGGCTGCAGGAGTCACCTCGCGTGATTGGGGACTGAACTTACGACCCCCTTTGTCTGAGCGAGAGATTGCATTTTATTCATCCTTCGAATGGACAGCAGCCTATTGCTGAGATGAGGAATGGACGGGCACCCAGAGAGAGGGGGGCAAAGCAACAGAAGGAAGATCGGATTGAAGAGAGACTCGACAAAGAAGGAAAGCAGTAAGAGCAAGAGGAGCAGCGGAAACTCTTCGGAGGTAGAGGCGAGTTAGAGCGGAGAACTGAAACAGAGCCAGAGGAGAGGGAGGTCAACAATACCAAAGGAGCAAGCTACACCAGAGGAACTAAGAGCGAGAGGGAGCAAATCAGGAAATAAAGCGCCAAGTGAACAGGAAAAAAAAAAGACAAATCAGAAACATGCTGTTAAAAAAAAGTTAAGCAGAAGTGATGAATAAGAAGCGAACAAGTATAAACGGCAAACTGGTAATGGACCGAAAGCCACACTGACGGAGAGAGCAGCATACATGGAAACCCGTGAATAAAGGGGAGCAGTGCCGCAGGAGAACAGCCTTTTAGAAAACACAGTTAAAGACGAATGAGATCAATAGTATTAAAACGCAGAAGGTACAGAATTAAAACGAAGCGTGTGGGGAGATCAGATTCCAGCTGGTGTGACTGGAAACACCGACAACTTTGTACCCAGGGGACCTGCAGCGCTGGGAGTGCGGGCTGGTGAAGCGGCTCAAGTTGCCTTGAGCAAGTGAGCGTTTGGGGCTCTGTCGCTGTTCTTTCAGCACCTGCTGCACTGAGGAGCGAAAGCCAGACTCAGAGGGCGTTTAGCGTTTCCAACAGTGAGTCAGAAATGATTTTTTTTTTTTAACTGTTCGAGTAAACAACCGTTTTATCTTTGGAAGAGATTTCAAAAACCACCTGCGATGTAACCATGCTGTGGACTAAAACCCCAGCGGAGTCTGTCTCTCCAACATGCATATGAAGATCTGGGTCAAGAATAAAATGAATTCTTCACTGGGCTTTCCCTACTCAGACTTCCCTTTGGTTGAACATTTCATGAAAAACAATCTTTCACTCTACTTTTCGGGCACTTCCTCGCACGAAGACCTGGGCAATCTGGAGAATATCTTGCTAACCATCCGAGAACCTTCCACTATCGCCCTGACGGTCATGTACGCCGTATCTTTCGTCGTTGGCTTCGTTGGGAACGTTATGTCAATCAAAGTGCTGACTAGCAAAAGGAGTAACAGGATGCCTGGGGTGAGTGCCACTCGCAGTTTGCTGATAAACCTTGCTGTCTGTGACCTGATGGTGGTCTGCGTCTGCATGCCCACAACTCTGGGTTACCAGATCTACAAAGCCTGGATATATGGTGACTTTATGTGCAGAGCGGCTCCTTTCACCCAGGCGGTGTCAGTCTCCGCCAGTGTCCTCAGCATCACTGTTATCAGTGTTAACAGGTACTACAATGTCCACAACCCATTAAATGCCAGATCATTCTTCACCTGGAGAAAAATCTGTTGGACCATTTTTGTGGTGTGGTTGCTTTCATCTGGTATCTGCATGCCTCTTATTTTTATGAACAAGTTGGAAGAGATTGACCCTATATTTGGGGTTCCCTTCTGCAGCGAAGTCTGGTCCCAAGTCAAGTTGAAGCAGGCGTACAATTTCCTCCTCTTCTGTGCTCTCTATGGTTTGCCTGTGCTGTTTAATCTGGTGATTTGCTTTCTCACTTGGCGCAGACTTTGGAACACATCCAGTCACTTCAAAGAGTGCGACTCCAGGAGCCAAGCCCTTCCAGCTTCGAGGTTGAAAATCCGCAAAAAGATTGCCAAAATGGTGGTGGCTTTGGTGATTCTGTTTGCCCTTTCATGGCTACCAGTCTATGTGGTGGACATCTGGCTAGATTTCAATACTGAAGATGCTTCAAAGAACAACGACACATCTTCACAATGGATCATGCATTTTAGACCATTTGCCCAGTGGCTTGGTCTCACCAATTCTTCCCTCAATCCAATTTGCTATTGCTTTGTTGGGGACCTGTACAGATCAGCTAAGGAAATAAAAAACAAATATAGAAGAACACTGATTTCTCTCTTTAACTATTCTTTGTCGGAAGGTTCCACGAGGTCATCCATACCCAAATTACTTTCCTACAAAGAATCTTATCAGGTAGCCACGAAAGAAGTCAATTCCACTGAGTCAAAGGAGGAGAAATTTAAAGATTGTTGTTCACCTTCTGGTATTTGTGAGACATCACTGAGTACGTGCCATCCTGTTCCTAAACATACTGCTCTAAGTGACAAGGACGGTACAAGGAACAGCAAATAGACTATATAGTACATGTAGAAATCTGTTAATGTTGAGTTAACATTTTGCCATTTACTAATCCATCACTATCATTCCCAATTTGATAATACCCCTGAATCCAACCCTGGTGAGAATAAATGGCTTTGTTAGGTACTCTCTGGGTAACCAATTTGGAGTTACATAAAGCAAAAGATTGTGACATGTATAAATCTATCATTCAAATCTTGGACAACCCAAGATCTTCCATAATTAATGTATAATTACTTACCTGTGTATATTCTTTTGTGTATTTTTTTCTCTTGCTGGACTATGTTTGCATAAGTGCTGGGAGCCCTCCAGTTCCTCTCTCCAAGTGACCATTGTTCATGTGTTAGTTTAGAAAGTGAGTGTTGGTATGCTATTCAACCATGGAGAGCATTACAGTCAAGCCCAATGTTGTTCTTGCCTGACATACACATTTTCCAGCATGAGTCACTGCATAGACATCAGGAGTGGGAATGTTGACTGATATCTCCCTATCCCCGGGACACTGGAATCAATTGTAGCACTCTGGCTACTGTGTCAGCTGAGATCAAGTAATTCAGCACAGAACTGAACCTAGCATTTTGTGGTCTGTTTGGCTTAGTGTTACAAATATATATCTTTAGTAAGGTCACTTCATATTAAGACCTCAGCAACACAGCAAGTAGAACAAAACACTAACATTAAGTTCAATCCACAGATTTTGACAACCATGTATATTATATTAATGACTTTCGAGTTTACTATTTTCTTTTTTTTAAAGCAGCGAATGCTTTATAGTACACTGCTTATCTACTGTGCCTGGTGTACTGATCTGACAGCTTTGGCTTAGAGCAGATTTAATCATTTCAAATTCCTAGATGTCCCCTGAAAAATGACAACTTTCATTTTAGAATAAATAGTCCATTTTATTTCTCCCCTCCTGAATATTTATGCTGGGGTTTGAATCTATAGGTGCCAGGCACGATCCAGTACCTTGTCCAGGTGACTCATCTTCATATGTAAATCTCAACACTGAATGTTGTTGACCTGGGAAGGGGTAGGGTTCATAGGTGATCCGAATTCTGATCTCCTTCACCGTGCACTTTCCAGCAATCACCACTGGATAGTCATCAGGAGCTGGAACCTTGGATGAGTTTTCCCTCTCTAATCTAGATGCAATGAGGCTTGTTGTGCCCCTGCTGCCACTGTGGGTGATGCTAGCTAACTTAATACTAACTGCAAATTCAACTGGGATCTTCTGGTCTGTATATCTCAGTGACTGGTGCCTCTACCAACGAGCCATCAGTGAAGCAGTCTAAGTTTTTTCTTTAGAGAAAACAAAATGAAATATTAGTGTGAAGAGCTAGAGGGAAGTCTTCAACTCCTGGGTAGTAATCTGGTGGAAAGGATCACCTGCCCTTTGTAGAACCTGCCTGATTTTCATTCCATTGACTTGGGCGGTTTCAACAACGGCCGGTCAATCCATGGATTACCATGAGGTGAAGATGAAAATTTACCCCATAATTGGACTCTGGTCAGGTAATTCTATTTGCTTCACTTCATTTTCCCTAAAATTGGATAAGTGAGGCATATTACACTTCAGCTGAGCTAGGGTGAGCAATGGCAGACATAATATTAGCCCTTTACAGCAGAAGCAGGTACCAAGCAAGACACCTACTATATGATAAGCACACACAATGAGAAGGGAGATGCACAAAATAAAGAGATGGGGAGGACAGACTTATAGGAAATTAGGTTAGAAAGAGTGAGAAATAATCTGAGATGACAGATGCAGAGAAACATGCAAATGAAAATCTCAGAGTCATAGAGAGGGGAAAAAGAGAGAAAGGGAAGAAAAGAGTTGAAGACTACAGAAAGACAGAGAGACACACACAAGCAGTCAGTTATAAAAAGTGAGACTTTTTTTGGTCCATGAGAAACTAGTTTAGAAACGTTAGTTACTGAAGGAACTAACTATATTTGTTACCTTTATCCTTACCATAGTTTTGAAAAGGAAATATGAAACGGGGTCCCAACCACTACCAACCCACCCTGATATTTTTTGATCCTTTGGCTTTGTCTTGCTCTGGCAGGAACTCTACGGCGCCAATGCTAGAAGAGAGGCACAGGGCACCTGATTTTTTTGATGGCACATTTGTTATCCCTACAGGTCTGAAAGAAGAATGATTGACAGCAATTTCTTGTGAATCTTTCCAATGCGATAGTACCCAGCCAAAGCTGCATGACTGCAATGGCAACAAAACATTCCTACCAACAATTGCAATGAAGACCCATTCAACAAAGCAGTTTTAGAAATTTCTGGGCGCAGTCAGCGTTTCACAAACAATTACAATTTTAAAAAGATCATGATAGTAAGTGGCATTACAGCTCATCTATAAACATAATTAGTACTGAGCTCCCCTTGAGGGCATTTCTGGCTTCTTCTGTCGTCAACACTCCAAACTTAAAATAATGTGTGTGATAAATGCAAACAGTTCTCAGACAATCTGTTATTGGTTTGTTCTACCATGTTGATGATGCGTTCAGGGTTGACACAAGATTCCATGAGGAAACAATCGCAGCTTTCATTCCGAATAATAAATTCATCCTTCAGAAGTCGTGACAACTTAATGTAATTTCTAAAAGATCACAGCTTTTGTTTCCTCTGTTCTGTATGACAGAAACTAATTTATTTTACAGCCATCTGGGAGGGGAGACGCAAATAGATCAAGGAGAGCCTAGTATGAAAACTTCTCCACACTCAACAAAAGCAGCCAGGTTGAGAAGTAGGAAACATAATTGCAGGTGTAGCTATCAGCCAGTGGCTATTGTGCTGTGCAAAGCATCTTTTTATCACACAATAGTTATTAAACACAGGTCCTTGCTCTTAAAACTAAACAGTTCATTTTGATTTTGATAATGGATACACTAAGCAACACAATTTTCTTTTATAATTGAATCCTATTTCACAAACTGCATTGCTTTACCAATTACATCGTATGATTGATCATGTGATGTTGTCACTAATGTATTGTGTGGCTTAACCGATTCTGGACAATACATTTTCAAGGTTCATAAGTCAACTCCATTCTACTTTTAGCAGCAGATAAGCTAAATGACGTTTGCCCACAAAGTTCCTTCAGTTGTTCAGATGCTAAGCTACAAATGCCTCATTACATTTAAAAGTACAATTTGTTCATGTATTCTCCCTGAAAAACAGTAAATTCAACCACAGGGAAACAAGTTCCAGTTATTTTGCTGGTTTTGTCCAGGTCTGAAAATAGTGCAAATGGTTGCACACACAACGAGGCGCAGTAACCCTCTCAAGTTTGGAGGAGTTATCTGAAATTTCTTTCACCAGTATCCTAGCTCAGTTGAACACCAACAAAAACTAACTGTAATGATATTTCAACTTATTGTCAACCAGAATTAAACATTTAACAACCAGATGGATATTTTTAAATTCAATACTTTAAGGAATGACATATCCTTTGAAGTAATCAGCAACCGCCCAACGTCAAATCTGAAATGGTTAAGAATGCAGGTGATTATGATTCCCTCATGACTATATGTGCCGTAGTATTTAGCATTCATTTAATGGCAGATTTTGAATCTGCACAGCAGCTGCTTAAGTGAACTGACAGCAATTCGGCTACCTTCCAGCAATCTGGCCTTTAAGAATTCTTAAAATTATATTAAAGTGAGTTCATAGAAACTGCAGATGGCTGTGATTTTGGACATTTGTAAAGTTGGCCTGAAACTAATTGATTGACAGAATACTTTAGATGTAGTTAAGTTTAGTAAAGTAGATGAGGAGACGCTATATGAGCTGAATGAACCTGATGTCATTGATTCCCAAGTCATGCTTGACAGTTGTAATACATGGTGCTGGTAGGCCAGTTTACTGCCCAGTTAGGTGAAAACAGATTCAGCCATTTGTACTGTCTATCTGTAGTAGGTGGCTAAATAACTGACTCTAGATGTCACGAATGATTGGCATTTTTTATACTTTGATTAGTGAGGGGAGTGCTGTGTATTGCCCACAGCTGCCAACCTGCATTATAATGAAATAATTAGCAAAATTATCTTTAAAATAATTTGCAAATAATTACCAAGGTAGATGGTTCTAACTTTGTTTTATGTAAAGTTCTAGAATGAAAATGATTGATGGTTTACAACAATATAAACCAGTGTGTTTAGAGCTACGGTAGTATAGTGGTTAGCTTACTGAACTAGTAGGCCTGGACTAATGATCCAGCAGACATGAATTCAAATCCCACTACAGCAGCTAGGGAATTGAAATTCAGTTCATTAAATAAATCTGGAATTAAAAAACTAGTATCTTATTAAGAAACTATTGGATTGTCAGGAAAAACCCAACTGGTTCACTAATGCCCTTTAGGGAAGGATCTGCTGTCCTTTACCTGGTCTGGCCTATATGTGGCCCCAGACCCACAGCAATGTGGTTGACTCTTAACTGCCCTCTGAAATGGCCGAGCAAGCCACTCAGTTATACCAAACCACTACAACAAAGTCAGCACTGTGGGTGTACCTTCACCACACAGACTGCAGCAGTTCAAGAAGGCAATAAATGCTGGCCCTGCCAGTGATGTCCACAATCCCGTGAACAAATAAAAAAAAGTACCAGCATTTATCATCAAATCATTTTATAATATTTGTCCACATTATTTATCTGTATACTGTGAATGTAATTGGCACTATCAAAGGCAACAGTAAAAATGAGTACCAATGGTAGCTTGGATTTCTAGAACAAACCTACGACAGTCTTACATTGGGCTGTATCTGTGACTATCATATTAGCAGTACAAGCGCTGTACGTATGAATATACCTCGTGTAGTGACCGAGACTTCACCAAGGTCTGCCATGCTTAATTGCAAGAAGTAGTTCAAACACCACATTAATATATGAATAATATTAGCTTGCTAGGAGGTTAATATTTTGGATGGCTGTTGTATTTAAAGATATATCAATGTTTGTTTATTTATATCACATGAAGTACTGCTTGTTATCCGGAGTATATAACTTCTGATTTCCACCTAGAATCATGGAATCATACAACACGGAAGGAGGCCATTCGGCCCATCATGCCTGCACCTAATTGCAATGTATATTTTCTCTTTAGGTGTGAAAAATACAATATTCCCAACTGTGATGATTGTAATGCACTGTTATTATGTGTAAAAATAGTATAACTCATGGGTACCATTGGTGTTATAAGCTACAAAGGTCTTTCCCTTGAGTGAAAGGACAGTAATAATGTGTATGCTTTTACACCACGAGTATTGTTTGCATCAAGATTAACAATCATTCTGGAACCTTGTTCATCCTACATACTGCCACATGTGCGTATTGTCTTAATGTTTACTGATTTGTATTATTAACATTGCAGATTTAGGAATCAGTGTTAATAAACATACAATGATCACTGTTCCTCTGTATCTATCTTACCGTACAAAATGATCACATGTAGCCTATGACATAATGGCCCAGAAATTCGGGTCGAGGGCTTCCCGTGGGTGTAAGCCTCCGACCTGCACTTACTTAGCGCGCCGGCCGTTGAGCTGTGGGCCCCCGTGGAATTCCAATCCTGGGCCTGCTCCAACTGCCAGCGCGCAGTGCTCACGTATCCCAGGGGCGCAGTTAGTTCGATGCGTTCCCTGGGATCACGTGGGCCATGGGGAGCCAATCGGAGCAGGGAATGCTTCATTCATAAGTTTGACAGGAAGGGCTGTCAAACTTATAAATACTACAAGCCCCAAAACATCACTAAATCTTCAAATAAATTTTAAAAACACGTCACATTTTTAAAATAAACTATAAATTACATGAAATAACTATTTTAAACAATAATTTAAATTTTTGAAAAAAATACTTTTATTTTCTAACGGGGCTAAAAATAAACTTACCTTTCTTTAAAGTATTAAAAAATAATAAACCTGTGGAAAAAATGTTTTAATTTTAATTAATTCACCACTTACCTTGTAAAAAGCAGGCCTTGCGACTGCTTTTTATGTGTAACTTTTGGAGACTTACCCTCCCGGGAAAACCTGCAAAATAAACGTAAGTTCGATGCGCACGCGCAGCCTCTCCCGCGCACGCGTTCGAACTCTGAACCCCTTCGTTCAGGGGAACGGAAGTGCCGGTTTCCCGCGCATGCGCAGTGCATGCAGGAAACCGGCACTTCCATTGGGCTTACGGGTGAGTACCCCGTGCGTACTCACCCGTGGAGACCCGAAGTTTTGGATTAAATAAATGACCATTTGATCATTGAAGTATAGTTGTGCCTAGGAAGAGAGGGTAAAATGAAAGATTTCTGTTACAAGTTTATAACACTATTCTCCCTCGCCCGTTCAAACTATTTTGTGTGCCTATATTGATGGATCGTGTATCTCCTTGCACAGCTTATATACAAGAAATTCTGGAATATGTATAGCACTTGTTATGGCTTCACAAATATTGTTCTAGTTTCTGTAAGACAGCTCAGAGTGTTAAACTAACATCATAAATACCTGGGTAATTGTTCTATGTGGCAGTAGTTCAATTTGAAATGGTCATCTTACCTCCAGGTGATATTGGTTCATATCAGGTTGGTGCAGTTGGAGCTAGTCAATATCAATAAGGTTTATTGCTATGTCTGTAAGTGATGTGAAAATAAAGTTTAAATTCTTTCTGTTTGACATGAGATTCAATACTCCCTTTTTTCATTGTTTTTATTATTTTCAGATAAAAAATTAAAAAATACAAATGTAAATGTACATATTGAAATGCAATTCAGAAAACAGATGCAATATTCTAGAAACATAGAAACATAGAAGATAGGAGCAGGAGTAGGCCATTCGGCCCCTCGAGACTGCTCCGCCATTCAATGAGATCATGGCTGATCATTCAAATTCAGTACCCTGTTCCTGCCTTCTCTCCATATCCCTTGATCCCTTTAGCCTTAAGAAATATATCTAACTCCTTCTTGAACATATTTAATGAATTGGCCTCTACTGCCTTCTGTGGTAGAGAATTCCACAGGTTCACCACTCTCTGGGTGAAGAAATTCCTCCTCATCTCTGTCCTAAATGGCTTACCCCTTATCCTTAGACTGTGACCCCTAGTTCTGGATTCCCTGACCATCGGGAACATCCTTCCTGCATCTAGTCTGTCTAGTCCTGTTAGAATTTTATAAGTTTCAATGAGATTCCCCTCTCATTCTTCTAAACTCCAGCGAGTACAAGCCCAATCGACCCAGTCTCTCCTCATACATCATTCCTGCCATTCCAGGTATCAGCCTGGTGAATCTTCGCTGAACTCCTTCCATGGCAAGAACATCCTTCCTCAGATAAGGCGACCAAAACTGCACACAATACTCAAGATGTGGTCTCACCAAGGCCCTGTACAACTGTAGCAAGACATCCTTGTTCCTGTACTCAAACCCTCTCGCTACGAAGGCCAACATACCATTTGCCTTCTTAACCACCTGCTGCACCTGCATGCTTACCTTCAGCGACTGGTGCACAAGGACACCCAGGTCTCGTTGCACTTCCCCTTCTTCCAATCTATTGCCATTCAGATAATAATCTGCCTTCCTGTTTTTGACACCAAAGTGGATAACCTCGCATTTATCCACGTTATATTGCATCTGCCATGCTTCTGCCCAATCACCCAACCTGTCCAAATCATACTGGAGTTTCTCGCCATCCTCCTCACAGCACACACGCCCACCCAGCTTTGTGTCATCTGCAAACTTGGAGATTACATCTAGTTCCCTCGTCCAGATCATTAATATATATTGTGAATAGCTGCGGTCCAAGGACCGATCCCTGCGGTACCCCACAAGTCACTGCCTACCACTCGGAAAAAGACCCGTTTATTCCAACTCTTTGCTTTCTGTCTGCCAACCAGTTCTCTATCCAAGTCAATACCTTGCCCCCAATCCCATGTGCCTTAACTTTACACGCTAATCTCTTATGCGGGACCTTATCGAAAGCCTTTTGAAAGTCCAAATACACCACATCCACTGGTTCTCCCTTATCTATTTTACCAGTCACATCCTCAAAAAATTCCAGTAGATTAGTCAAGCACAATTTACCTTTTGTAAATCCATGTTGACTTTGTCCGATCCTGTCACTGTTTTCCAAGTGCTCTGCTATTACATCTTTTATAATGGACTCTAGCATTTTCCCCACTACCGATGTCAGCCTTACCGGTCTATAATTCCCCGTTTTCTCTCTACCACCTTTTTTGAATAGTGGGGTAACATTAGCTACCCGCCAATCCATGGGTACTGTTCCAGAGTCTATTGAATTTTGGAAGATGACCAGCAATGCATCTACTATTTCTAGGGCCACTTCCTTAAGTACCCTAGGATGTAGATTATCAGGCCCTGGGGATTTATCGGCCTTCAATCCCGTCAATTTCCCTAACACCATTTCCCTACAAATACTGATTTCTATCAGTTCCACCCTCTCATTAGACCCTATGTTCCCCGACATCTCTGGGAGGTTATTTGTGTCCTCCTTTGTGAAGACAGAACCAAAGTATGTACTTAATTGGTCTGCCATTTCTTTGTTCCCCATGATAAATTCCCCTGATTCTGACAGCAAGGGACCTACGCTTGACTTCACCAATCTTTTTCTCTTCACATATCTATAAAAGCTTTTACAGTCAGTTTTTATGTTCCCTGCAAGCTTACTCTCATACTTTATTTTCCCCCTCTTAATTAATTCCTTTGTCCTCCTTTGTTGAATCCTAAACTGCTCCCAATCCTCAGGTCTACTGCTTTTTCTGGCCAATTTATATGTCCTCTCCTTGGATCTTATGCTATTCCTAATTTCCCTTTTTAGCCATGGTTATGTGTGTACATATGCTCATATTTATCTTTGTGCATACAGGAGGAGCCATAGAATTAAGGACTCTTGGAAAACAATATCCAGTCATAAAGTTTGATCATTTCAAACAATCAAATAAGTATTTAAATAGAAAAGGTGCATTCTCTGATGGCTCAGCAAATTTATCCAGTACACATCTGGGCCCTACAAACCAGGAAGGCCTCACGGGTAGTTCCTGGTTTTTACTGAATATGATAATCTCAGCCGAAGCTACAGTAAGGATGCCGCAGGCACCTATGGTTACTGAACGGGAAATCAGGCAAGCTTCTAGCTTGTGATTGTTGGCCAATGACTCCTGTTGGAAGTGTGCGTGCGTGCATGTTTGTATTTGGTGAGGATAACATCAGGCTCCGTTAGTCTCTGTCAAACTCACACACAAATGAAAGCCTCATGGGTGAAGTATCAGAATGCCTTCAGGTGAGATGGAAAGAGGAGAACATTAGCATGAAAAAAATTACAAGATACACTATAGCGAATATCTTCCAATCCAATGCACCAGTCACACATATGCGAGCCAGACACTAGAGGGAAGGTGGAAAATTTAAGACGGTTTAGGAATTCTGAAAATTCACCAGGAGCTCACTGCCCAGTATTTTCTGACCAGGCAGCATTGAGGTCCATCTGGAAGCCTCGTTAAATGTTACAAAATATTGTATCATCCCATGCCGGACGTTCATCGCCTGCCATATTGGTAAAGGCAGTAAAAGAGGTGTCCAGGACCCATGCCTGAAATAGGAATCAGGCCCTTTGCATGTGCAGTTTGGAGGCCTACGCTTGTTTGAGGCCCCTTTTAGCAAAATTGGGCTGCCCTGAACGCCGCCAGCACCTGCCCGGTTGTGTTCAGGAAAACATGGTCTCCATGCGGCCTAAGGCAGCGATCCTTAAAGAGACCACTGAAGGCCACCATTAAAAAGGTAAGTTTAAAAAAAAATACTCACCTGAATGTGGAGCCGGAAGGTGCAGGAGTGCGCCTCCCGACTCCACCATAGTGCCGAAGATGGTTGCTGGCCCCCGCTCGGCCCCCTCCCGATCGCCCCTGCCCTCCCAATCATTTCATAACTCTCCGAATCGTTCTCTCTTGCCCCAATCACTTCCCCCCGCCCCCTAGACATACCTGAGGGCCACTGCCGGTGACATATCGGCCCGAAATTGAAATCCTCTTCACCGGCGAGATGCCTGAGACTGTTCAACAGGAGCCTGGAGCTCGCTGGTCTTGTGTAAATGAGGCCTGAGGCCCAATATCTGGTGTACCTCAGGCCTACCGGCTCCCTGAGCCAAATTCGTGCTGGGGAACCAATTTCTAGACCATGTTCTTGGATTATTGGTCCAGACTCTGGATTACTAGTCCAACAGCATAACCACTGCACCACCATACCCCCAAGTTTAATTACACAGCTGAGGACTCATGCTCCTAAGAGCTGAGTTGATTCTATTTAAAAAAACATTTCATTTAGAAGTTTTAGAGAGAGGGGAAATTTTCAGTTCCTAAAGCTGAAAACACAATTGGGCTGATTTTATGAATATATCTCACTGGCGCTTTATTCCTCCGTTGGCAATGTATTATGCCCAAGCAAGATTTGATTTTGAGGTAATTAGTCAGTAATGTGCAGTCATAACATCGGCCCTAATGCTGCAGCCTCTACTACGACCCTCAGTCTATACAGAAAGAGTAATTATTTCGTGAATTATCAATGATCTAATGTTTTCCATTAATTTTCTGCTCAGAAAATATTCACCAGAAATGTAACTGGAGGAAATTCATCCTAAAATGGTCTAATTACACCCCAAGTATTAGAAAGTCAAACGATAGCCAAAAGCTGCAATGGGCTAGAAAGGATGACATATAGTAGGAAACCACTGATGTTGCTTTTTCAGCTCACCATGGCTGGAAGTCAACTCATCCAAGGTTAGGTCGACAAGTGGATTTTTCCAGGCTTTGTGGCCTTACCTCCGATGTGTAGTAACAAACTTCCATGCGTGAAATCATTGTGTTTACAGTTACGTTACTGCCCATTTAGTGCTTCCCGTGGAATAGTTATTTTGGCATTAACTCTACTTTTGGTCTCAATTCTCAGAGTCAAATCTTGCACAGGCATAATGCATTGCCACCTAGGGTGTAAATCACCAGTTACTATGTAATGGAATTGACTATGATGAACAACCAACAATTCAGCACATCAAATACCAACATAGACTATAGGTCACAATTGAAGCAGGGTTAAATGCTGCTTGTGCACACAGAAATTTTAGCCACATTATGAAGCAACAGCAGTGCTTCATTTGAGTGGGACATTCGTCTTGGCAGCAGCTGCCCTACAGCCTCAGAAAGAGAACAGAGGGAGGAGAAAGGGAATCGGGAAACAGTCATCCCTTGGAAGAATTTGCTAGCCGTGAACTAGCTAATTATTATCAATGCAACAGCAATGCTTGCATCACTTCCACATCAATTGAGACGTCCCTGCTGACACATCCCAACAGTTGCGCATATACCCAGAATCACCCCTTGTGAGAGCATCTGTGCTATAGGCAGCTGTGGAAGTCACTGGTGCCATAAACATCTACACTGCTAATTCCTTCTCACCTCCAGGGGGTAAACGTACAAGTATCTCACAGTCAACCATATCTAACTGCATACGCTACTAGGGAAGCCTTCCAGATACATGCATTATGGAAAAACAGATGATTGAAAAACACATAAAGGGTCGTAGAAGTCTGGAACTCACTCCCTCAAAAAGCTGGTGATGCTGGGGGGTTAATTGAAAATGTCAAATCTGAGATCGATAGATTTTTGTTAGGCAAGGGTATTAAGGGATATGGAACCAAGGCAGGTAAATGGAGTTAAGATACAGACCAGCCATGATCTAATTGAATGATGGAACAGGTTCAAAGGGCTGAATGGCCTGCTCCTGTGTTCTTATGACCCCAGATGTAAGGCAGAGTGCAGGCTATGCATGCTTAATCACACTGGAGCTCTGATGCTCAATTCCACACTTTGCTGATGCCTGAAAGGTTAAGTAAAGAGGTCCTGCTGTGCCCTTTGGATTCTAAAAGATCAATATGCAGTTGTTTGCTGCACTTGGTATACCGTAATCCTCGACTAGCTTCTTGTGGTGGAGATGGTCTGGAATAAGACAAAGCATACTATTTTGACCTTGTACAAGTCTTTGGTCAGGCCTCAGTTGGAGTACTCTGTCCAGGTTTGGTCTCCACACATTGTGGGTGATATTGGGGCTTTGGAAAGGGTGCAGAGGAGGGCCACTAGACTAATTCCCCCTGTGATTGGCCTCTGCTGGTGATAGGTGGGTGATAGAGTGATTTTGTATTGATAATACTAATGGGCCTAGAAATTGAGTTTGCGCTGCGCCGGGGCTTAACGCCGGAAATTTAGCGCCGGTGCTAAGTCGCGCTGTGGGCGCCAAAAATTCAGTAGCGCCGCGCCCAAACGGCTGCCGGCGCTACTGAAGGCTGTTTGCGCCTGAAAACTGGCGCTACGCGCCGCATTGCGGCGCTATTCCGGCGCTGTGGCGCCCGATGCGGTGCGGCAGGCTCGGGAAGTGCAGGCCTCCTCCTTCAGTTAAGGAGGAGCTGCCTGCACCCGCCCGCTGGCCGGTTAAATCGCCGCAAAAATGAGCCCGGCACCTCGGGGAAGTGCCGGGCTCGCAGCCGAGAAGCATCTGTTCCGCGGGGGGGGGGGGGTGGGGGAGTCCGGGGAGGGAGGTGCGGGCAGGCGGCCGGCGGGAAAGCGGCCGGCCGCCGCTCCACCTTTATGCGCCGGCGCAAAGTCGTGTAAGACTCTGTTGCCAGAGTCTTAGTTGCGGCTGCCACGGGCGAGGCGGCCGCAACTGAATTTCGGCGCTGGGGCCCGTCACCACGGCAACCGGGACGCTGCGCACACCGATGACGTCATCGGTGCCGGCGCAGCGCTACCGGTGTAACGCCGATGTTGGGCCCTAGTCAATTTCAAAACCGGCTGTAAGTCCAGCGCAATGCCCTCTAGCGCCGCAAAATGGGCGCTAAGCCCACTCAATTTTTAGGCCATGGTCTTTTGGAATATCTTTGAAAGTTCTGATGGACCAGACGAATACAGACAGAGACAAATAAGATACTGAGCACGATGCGAGAAACTTACATGTTTGTCACGTAACTAACATGAAAGAATATTATTCACTCATATAGTGTTATCATTAAAAATGGTAATGACTATGTAAGTTCATGGTGAACAGTGTGCTTTGTACACTATTCCTTGTGAAACATTCATTATTTGTCTGTGCATTTCTATCCATTGAGTGACAATTATCAGAATCAGTGTGGCCAGCACCAAGCTTTCTTTTACACATTCTAAGGAAGAAAGGGTTTGGCCCCTCCCTTCTCTGTCCCATCTTTTCTTTTCCTCCAGTGCCTCTGTGAACTTGATGATTGCATGATCTTCTCATTGATCATCTTCTTCACTGCTAACTTTTTTTGACCAGTTGTTTTATCGCAAGAGATGCTTCATGCACCTTTTCCAATTCCATTCTGCGGGCTCTTGAGTCAACTCCCTGCTTCTTAAATCTTGGCATCTTAGTGAAAAGTTTAATTACGAGCCAACTAAGCAGCTTGAAACCATTACTGAAACTATGATTTCATTTGATGGCTTCCTGCCATTGGCATTTGCATTCTTAAATGCACTAAATCTTATTATCTTGGGTTTGTAAATGTTGGTAATTACCACAGCTTTGCCAGGCAAATACCCTTAACAACTACATGCAGATTGGCCTCACCAAATATGTTTGCCTAATGTATTCACACCTGTTTGTAATATGTTTGTTGCTTGTGTGAGGCTTCTATTACCATCATTAATTTTGCTTTACTGAAACTTATGCTGCTTAAGCAGCTAAAAGAATTAAAAATAAAGATTTGAAAGAATTGTATTTATATAGCGCCTTTCACATACTCAGGACATACCAAAGTGCTTTACAGCCAATAAATTACTTTTTGAAGCGTAGTCGCTGTTACTTTTGTAGGCAAAGTCCCACAAACAGCAATGGCCAGTTAATCTGTTCGGTGGTGTTGGTTGAGGGATGCATGTCAACCAGAACATCGGGAGAACTCCCTGCTTATTTTCCAAAAAGGTGCCAGTGGATTTTACATTGAACAAGCAGACTGTTCCTTTTAAGGAGTATCTATTATGGTTTCACAGTGAGAGCGAACACTGGCACAACCAACCTAAACTTCTTTAGCACTCTGTACAGCTCTCTTATTCTTAGGTATCAACATCTTAATTATATCAAAGAAGATTTCCTGCAACTTGCCCCAGTGGATTTTGCAACCTGACATATCTCTCACAGAGACAAAGGGGTCAATTTTGCTCTGGGCCTGTTTTCAGGCAATTAGAGTGTGCCTGAACCAAGAGGCTCAAGAATCGATGGAAATTTGTCCTCGGGCCTCATCAGTATGCTGGGCACGAACTGCCAGCGTTTGTCACACCTCCACAGACAGCGGTCCTGGGGTAGATCCCGGGAGGGAAAGAAAAGAAAGAAAGACTTGCATTTATATAGCACCTTTCACGGCTGGATGTCCCAAAGCACTTTACAGCCAATTAAGTACCTTTTTTGAAGTGTAGTCACTGTTGTAATGTAGGAAACGCGGCAGCCAATTTGCACACAGCAAGCTCCCATGAACAGCAATGTGATAATGACCAGATAATCTGTTTTTAGTAATGTTGATTGAGGGATAAATATTGGCCAGGACATCGGAGAGGCCTCCCCTGCTCTTCTTTGAAATAATGCTGTGGGATACTTTACGTGCACCTGAGAGGGCAGATGGGGGCCACGGTTTAACGTCTCTTCTGAAAAACAGCACTCCTTCAGGTCATTTCTCCATTCTCTGTGAGGAATGAGGAACAGTGTCTTCACTTACCTTGACCACCTTTGAGAGGTAGTTGAACCTTTCACTGCACTGGGTGGTGACTGGACCTGCCATCTCCCTCCATACAGCCGGAACCACCCTCTCAATGGGGCTTCCTGTCCTTAGTGCCCAACAAACAATCCTGTCTCACTCTGGCTTCAGCTAGCAACACCACCATGGATACATCTATGAGCCCTTCCTGCTGCTGATCCTCCCGAGGCTGGCACTCCTCCAGCCATTCTAGAGGTCAGCTTCCTGTTACTGTAGGTTTTAAGGAGCACCTTAAAGGAAGCGAGAGAGGTAGAGAGTCAGAGAGGTTTAAGAAGGAAATTCCAGAGCATAGGGCCTCGGCAGCTGAAGGCACGGCTGCCACTGGTGGAGCGATGAAAATCAGGAATGCGCAAGAGGCCAGGATTGGAGGAGCGCAGTGATCGCAGATGGTTGTAGGGCTGGAGGAGGTTGCACAGATAGAGAGGGGCGAGGCCATGGAGGGATTTGAAAACAAGGATGAGAATTTTAAAATCGAGGTGTTGCCGGACCGGGTGCCAATGTAGGTCAACGAGCACAGGGGTGACGGGTGAGCAGGACTTGGTGTGAGTTAGGATACGGGCAGCAGAGTTTTCGATCAGCGCAAGTTTACGAAGGGTGCAAGATGGGCAGCCAGCCAGGAGAGTGTTGGAATAGTCCAGTCTAGAGGTAATAAAGGCAAGGATGAGGGTTTCAGCAGTGGATGAGCTGAGACAGGGGCGGAGACGGGCAATGTTACGGAGGTGGAAATAGGCGGTCTTGGTGATGGAGCGGATATGGGTCACAAGCTCATCTCAGAGACAAATCACTGATTCAGCCTCAGACAATGACCAGGGAGAGCGATGGAGTCGGTGGCTAGGGAACGAAGTATGTGGCAGGGAATGAGGACGATGGCTTCAGTCTTCCCAATATTTAGTTGGAGCAATTTTCTGCTCATCCAATACTGGATTATTGGACAAGCAGCGTGACAAATCAGAGGCAGTGGAGTGGTCGAGAGAGGTGGTGGTTAAGTAGAGCTGGGTGTCGTCAACATACATGTGGAACCTGATGAGTTTTCCGATGATGTCGCGGAGGGGCAGCATGTAGATCAGCAATAGGAGGGGATCAAGGATGGAACTTTGGGGGACACCAGAAGTAATGTTGCTCGAGCGGGAAGAGAAGCCATTGCAGGTGATTCTCGGGCTACGACTGGATAAATAGGAATGGAACCAAGCGAGGGCAGTCCCACCCAGCCAGAGGACAGAAGAGAGGCGCTGTAGGAGGATAGTGCGGTCAACCATGTCAGAGTCTGCAGACAGGTCGAGAAGGACGAGGAGGGATAGTTTACCATGGCTGCATTCACATACGATGTCATTCGCAACTTTGATAAGGGCTGTTTCAGTGCTGCGGCAGGGGCGGAAACCTGATTGGAGGGGTTCACACACGGGGTTGCAGGAAAGGTGGGCACGGATTTGGGAGGCGACAACACGTTTAAGAGCTTTGGAGAGGAAAAGGAAGTTGGAGATGGGGCGATAGTTTGCAAGGACAGAGGGGTCAATTTCCCCCTCTCCCTCCTAGTGCTGGTAACCCACTCAGGAACAGTATTACTACTGCTAACCCATGCTGCATGTCAATGAGGGCGCCGGGAGGGAATTTCGCGGGGTTAGTGGCAGAGTCACATGGGTGGGCACTAACCTGCCAACAGGAGGAGAATTCCGCCCACTAGTTTTTTAAAAAGCACAAATTTTGAACATGAGTTCACAATAACAAATCTTTAGTGTCATAATAAAGAGCTATCAGATTACATAGATAGGAGCTAAGAACAACAGGTTTAAAGAATTAACATTATTTTGTGTTTGACAGGGAGATTAATCATACTGAGATCTGCAATTGCTGATCCCTGCAGTGTCAGCTTTTCATCAGAGCAAAACATTTCTAGGATTAGGATTTAAAATTCTGCTCAGAGCATCTTACTTTCTAAGTGAGTATTTTGTTCAGCTCATTATTTTGCCTGACAATTTATTCTCGGGGTGTGGGCGCCGCTGGCAAGGCCGGCACATTGTCCATCCCTAGTTGCCATTGAGAAGGTGGTGGTGAGCCTTCTTCTTGAACCGCTACAGTCTATTTTGGTGAAGGTTCTTCCACACCGCTGTTAGGCAGGCAGTTCCAGGATTTTGACCCAGCGACAATGAAGGACTGAAGATATGTGTCCAAGTTGGGATGGCGTGTGACTTGGAGAGGAACTTTGAGGTGGTGGTGTTCCCATGCGCGAGCTGCCCTTGTCCTTCTAGGTTGTGGCGATCACGGGTTTGGAAGGTGCTGCCGAAGAAGAGTTGGCGAGTTGCTGCAGTGCATCTTGTAGCTGGTACACACTGCAGCCACTGTTAAGTCTGTGTGTTATAGTGAGAATTACTACACAGACCACAAGAGTAAATTTTAACAGGTCTTTACTAGTCGAAGGTCAGGGCGGAACTGCCCAATAAATCATTACGCAGCATTTATATACCGGTGTGGTCACCACCGGTATTACAGTATACAGCAGCCAAGATAAAGTAGTGCAACTCTTAAAATAGTTCTCTTAAAGGTGAAACGGTTACATACACCACAATCCTCCCTTTTTAGCTTAACAGTATATATTCCCCATTAAACATAACATACTAACATATATACACAACTTCATGTAAAAACAGTTCACAGATTCAGTCTCTGAGGAGGCCTCCTGACTCGGTCCGGATAACGCCTCGGTGGTGTAGTAGTTTTCGGTGGTGTAGTAGGTTCTCGTTGCTGGGGTGACTCATCTAATAGTCCTTCACTGGACTTAACAGCTTGAACTTTCGTAACTTCAGAACCAGCATTGCTGACTTCTAAAGGCTCGAGTACCTTGGGAAGTTTTTCTACTTCCAGACTGATTTGGCTCAGTTCGGAGGGACCACGTGCGTGACCTGGTAGGGATGATAATGGTTCAGATGAGTCATCATCTTCTGCTTCTTCTCTATTGTCTTCTATTTCCTCCATCACTTCAGCTTTTGCCTCTGCCACCAATTCCCTGAGTGGCTTATTACTGCTGACACTGCTCACAAAAGGGTGCTCTTTCTTCTTAGCTTTCAACTGATCGATGAATTTGACATATTCCCTTTCTTGCTCAGCTTTGATTCGTTTGGCCTCATTGCGCAGACGGTTTGTGTGTTCCTGTTCCATTTTCTCAATCAGCTGCTTCTGCTGTCTTTCCAGATTCTCCCACTCTGTGTCAAAGAACTTTTTCTTTGCATTCATCTCTTGCTCAAAACGGCGAATCATTTGTTCTAATTGCTGTTGTAGTTTGAAATTGAGTTGAGTTCGAGCCCGGTGTTCCTCAGAAATGTGCATGTCTGTAGACTGGACAGACTCAGAATTCTCTGTCAAACTATGTTGTTGTTGTTCAGTGGAATTCTGTTCTGATACTTTGTTCTCTTCTGAAGCATTTATGCACTCCTTCGTTTTTCCATCATTAGTCTGCAAGTCCATTTTAGACTTGTCTTTTGCACATGGGCTGGTCTTACCATCATCAGTTCCAGAGTCTGAGCTGATTGTCTTCACCGAGTTCTCACTCTCTGCTTTGTCACTGTCACTGCTGCATATGCCCTCATCCAATATTCTGAACAATCGTTCAGGTTTAACATCTTTTTTTCCGGAATCTACCGTTATTGCTTTTAGGGAGTGCCAGTCCATATTTATTTTCCTGATCCACTCCCGTCCCAGAAGTGGTGGACCTCCCTCAGGTAGTACATATATGTCCATTCCTTGGTGTTCTTTGCCCTTGTGTATCACCTTGACTTTTATCTTTCCGATGGGGTATACTCTTTGCCCCGTGTATGTCTGCAATACTATCTCCGTATCCCGTAGGGGAATATGTGTGAATAACCTTTTGTAATCTTGCTTATTCATGACCGTCAACGCCGATCCGGTGTCCAATTCCATCTTCACTTGGACTCCTGCTATCTGCAGTGTGACCCAGATAGTTTGTCGGTCAGCTTCCTTACTCACATTGTGAATTCTCAGACTACCCAGTTCCTTGCTGTTGGAGTCTGAATCCGAATTCTGTTCATCCGAACTCTTCTCAGCCACCTTATGTACCTTTCTGCACTTTTCCTGCGGTGACTTTTTGTTGCTGGTCTTCTTTCCTGACCGGCATACTTTAGCTATGTGACCAAGCTTGCCACATTTTCTACATTCCTGGTTTTTAAACCAGCATTGGTTCTGATCGTGTGTTGTCTTTCCACAACGATAACATTTCGTTGTACCCAAAGCCATTTGATCTACGCTGAGTACCACTGCCTTCAGCTGCATTTCCGCAGTGCCTCTCGCTGCGGCTTCGTGCGATGCTGCAATAGTGACAGCCTTATCAAGTGTAAGATCATTCTCTTCAAGCAGCCGCTTTTGTGTTCCTTCTTTCGACAATCCACACACGAATTTGTCTCTCAGTGCCTCTGTCAGGCTTTCCCCAAACTGACAGTATTTCGCTAGCTTACGCAGTTCAATTAAATACTCCGCGTTGCTTTCCTCTTTCAGTTGCGTTCTCGCATAAAATTTAAATCGTTCCGCTAACATCAGCGGTGTGGGGTTCAAATGATTTCTCAGGACAGCAACAATATTAGCGAAGGTCTGATCCGCCAGTTTAGCTGGTGATAGAAGATGCTTCAATAGCCCATATGTCTTCGCACCCATTGAGTTTAGTAAGGTTAGTGCTTTATCTTTATTTGATATTTTATTTGCCTTACGATAAATCTCTATGCGTTCTACATACGTGGCCCAATCTTCAACATCGGAATCGAAATCGTTGATGTTACCACGCTTAGGCATCCTCGCAATCTTCTTGAGAAACAAAAAGAAATTTTTCTTTTATTTTTTTCAAAATGGCAGTTTCCCGCGCTTGTCTTCTTCCCCCGCCTACGAAAATGGCGGCTTCCCGCGTTTGCCTTTCTCCCCCGCTGGCTATAATGGCGATTGCCGTATTGCTGCGTTCGCCCTCCCCAGCGGTTTTCAAATCGTGCCTCCCAGCCCCTCTTGCAGTCCGGTCCTTTCCCCCGGCTGCGGCTGAGTTCTCCGCGGTTTTTTTAAATTTTCTCCCGCGCCTTACGCTGTTCCGGTCGCTGCGCCTCGCGGCCTCGGTAGCTGCCCGGCCTTTCTCACCGGTCGCGGTCGAGCTCTCTCTCGATGCTGTTGTGCCTCCCAGCCCCTCTTGCAGTCCGGTCCTTTCCCCCGGCTGCGGCTGAGTTCTCCGCGGTTTTTTTAAAATTTTCTCCCGCGCCTTACGCTGACCCGGTCACTGCGCCTCGTGGCCTCGGTAGCTGCCCGGCCTTTTTCACCGGTCGCGGTCGAGCTCTCTCTCGACGCTGTTGCATCTCCCAGCCCGCTTGCAGCCCTGTCTTTTACTCCGGCTGCGTTTGCATTCACCGCGGCTCCCATGTCTTACGCTGCCCCAGTCTCAGCGCCTCTGGCCCCGACTTCTGTCCGGCTCTTTTCCCCGGCCGTGGTCGAGTTCTCTGCCCTTATATCCTCCGCTTTTCCCTCCATTACTTCACAGCCAACGTGGCCGACTTGCTGCTCGTCGCTGATCGGCTTACCCACCACCGTGATAGAAGGGATGATCACTGCCTGTTGCTGATGGAAGGCTTCGTGTCAGAATTCTTCCTTTGCTCTGCAAACCCGAGTCTTTCCTCAGCAGAATGATGAGGGCGGATGCCTCTTCTCGACGCCCGTTAAACTGCCTTGGATGTATCTCTGCCGCAGGGTAAGATCGTACTCGTCGCCACTGTTAAGTCTGTGTGTTATAGTGAGAATTACTACACAGGCCACAAGAGTAAATTTTAACAGGTCTTTACTAGTCGGGTCCAAAACCCGCCCACCAGGCAACCCAACTCCATCCCGCCTCCTCCATTAAAATCGAGGCCTATGTAGTTGACTCTCAATGCCTACAAGGAAACTGCGAATGGGCAATAAATGTGGCCTTGTCACAGTGTTGTCCACATCCTCAGAGCAAATTAAAAAAACTATTGTCAACAACACATTTCCCAAGTTCTGTGTGAATCTCCAATATAGTCTGATGTAATAAAACTCACTACGCACTTGGTTTGAGTAAAAAGCAAGGCTTTAATCAACTTGTTTCAGAACATGGAGGTCTAGTTGTACTTCACTAGTTCCTTGTCTTACAAAATGTCCCTGGAAAGCTGGGCCCACGCCCGAGTATTTATACTCCTTGGACGGCGCCACCAGCTGGCCGTCCAGCATTATTTCACGAGTAGTTTCTTGATGAGTGATGAGATTTATGACCTAGTCGATCTATGAACTCAATCTGGATATAATGAACCTTTGATAAGCAGAAGTCAGCACTAGCGTAACGAGGTTTTGCTGCATTCTACAGAAGAACAGGCATTGGATTCTAATGAATTAAAGCCACAGGATTCAATGAAATTGATTGAATAGAAATTCAAAAGTGGTGTCATCAATATTTTAATGCCTATCAAATGAGACTATTTAATGAGCAGATACTACAATCATCGTTAATCTCAGCCATAAATATTTCACAAGAGAAAATCAATTGATGGCTGTGATTTTCAAATTGATAGGGGTGATGCCATTTTTCACCTGCTGGCAGTGATAAAGGATTCTGATGTCCCTGTCGCTCTGGATCAGTAGAAGTGAGCTCTACCTGGACTTGAGGAGGCAGCTCAGCAGAGCACTGTTCAGCTGTCTGGTTTTTGGTGTTGGGTTTTGAATTAAACTGGCCTAATCACCACAGCCACCCCAAAAATTCTTCTCCACAAGTCTCCCTTGTATTCTAACAATCCATGGATTTAGTTTGCACTGTTTTTAGTGCACAGGTTAACATTTCTGCATGAAATCATTGTTTATACTATTTTAACAACAACCAGGTCTTTCACTTGACCACACTATTGCCAATTCCCCACTAAAGTACCCACGTGTAAATTGTTACTCCATCTAATCTTTAAAACTGTTGAGAACTTTCAGGGAGCTAGTTACATAATCAGGAACTTGAGAAAAAGAACATTAACCTAACTGACAAATATCCCCATCTTGTGGAGCACATCTGTTAAAAGGATTCCTCTATCCTGGAATCACCCTGGCCCCCTGTCTCCACAAGCTGTTGTATGAAATGAATGAAAGAAGGAGACTTGCATTTGTATAGCCACAATTGACTCTGCCTCCACCACTCTTTCAGGCAGTGCATTCCAGATCCTAACCACTCGCTGCGTAAAAAAGTTTTTCCTCATGTCGCCTCTGGTTCTTGACCCTTCCGGCAATGGGAACAGTTTCTCTCTAGCTACTCTGTCCAGACCCCTCATGATTTTGAACACCTCGATCAAATCTCCTCTCAACCTTCTCTGCTCTAAGGAGAACAACCCCAGTTTCTCCAGTCTATCCACGTAACTGAAGTCCCTCAACCCTGGAACCATTCATGTAAATCTTTTCTGCACCCTCTCTAAGGCCTTCACATCCTTCCGAAAGTGAGATACCTAGAATTGGACACAATGCTCCAGTTGAAGCCGAACCAGTGATTTATAAAAGGTTCATCATAACTTCCTTGCTTTCGTACTGTATGCCTCTATTTATGAAGCCCAGGATCCCGTATGCTTTTTTAACCACTTTTTCAACCTGCCCTGCCACCTTCAATGATTTGTGCACATATACCCCCAGGTCTCTCAGTTCATGCACCCCCTTTAGAATTGTACCCTTTAGTTTATATTGTCTCTCCTCGTTCTTCCTACCAAAATGTATCACTTCGCACTTTTCTGCATTAAATTTCATCTGCCACGTGTCTGTCCATTTCACCAGCCTGTCTATGTCCTCTTGAAGTCTATCACTATCCTCCTCACTGTTCACTATACTTCCAAGTTTTGTGTCATCTGCAAATTCTGAAATTTCTCATAAAAAAACTCAATCAAGTTAGTTAAACACGATTTGCCTTTGACAAATCCATGCTGGCTTTCCTTAATTAATTCACACTTGTCCAAGTGACTGTTAATTTTCTCCTGGATTATCGGCCGTGAATATACTTACCTTGGCGGGTCCCAACCCCGCTGCTGGCTCCATCCCGCTATCCGAAATGATTTTCCCTTGATGGGGCTTGTTAAGCCTGCCCGGTGCGTTTCCCGGCCAATTAATGAAAGCGGGTCTGGTGATGTCATTTCATGACGCATCATCAGCTGTTTTCCTTAAAGGGACCATGGCCGCATTGATCTTGACATTTGTGCTGTCAGTGTTCTACAGCAGTGAGGTGCTTCAAATACTGACAAGCACTGCACAAAGGTGGACGGCTGCACCCAGGCTCTCCCATGACTCCCTCCATATGCTTATGGAGGGAGTCACAGCATGCAGGGAGGTTCTCTTCTCTTCCCATGGGCGGAAGAGACCTCCCCAGGAGATCAACACAGCCTGGTTACACATTGCAGAGGAGGGCACAAGCAGGGATGTTGTCAGGAGGACCTGGGTACAGTGGCACAAACCTTTCAATGATCTCAGTAGATCACGAAACATTAGTACAAAGCCACACTCAATCTCATCCTGCTGTGCCTCTCATCACATCCCCATCACTCTGCCTTCCCTACCCTACTCCTGCACATCCTTACTCACACCAACTTACCTTGGACCTCCACCCATTCCTCTCACTCTATCTACATTATCACATCCCCATCTCACTAGCCACCTCTCATACTCACCCTCATCTTAGTGCAATCATACCAACTAACAACACAAAAGGGTTGGCACTTCGGTGTTTTATCCAATGTTCATGTAAAGTTTCTGTTAACGTGGTGTCAAACATTGAAACCATTATTTTCAACACTTTGCGTTCTGGGACAGATTTGTGTGCACCTTTGGAAGTGACTTAGTGAGTTGCAGTGAATGGTGAGACATAACAGTACCGCCCGCAATGGTGAGGAATGTGAAAGGAATGACTTGGGCATTGTAGGGATGCTTTATGGTGTTGGTGTGAGGTGGTGTTAACCTGGCGCATCATGTGGCAGCCATATGGGTGTACAGCTTCAAGTGAAGTAGATCTGGCCATGGTGAGACCATCCCTGGCCTCCCGGGCAACAATGTGGTCAGGTGCTGATACCCTCTGTCCTGTGCAGCATCAGTTGATTGCGGAGAAGGTTGGTGTTGTTGTTGGTGCTGCCGGTGTGCCTGGTGCTGCTGGTGTTGGGGTGGGATTTTGAGGACCAAGGTGAGAGTATAAAAGGCAGGTGAAGTAGAGATGACAGTTGCGATCTGTCAATAGTGAGAGAGGTAATGAGGTCAGACTGGATGGAGACTTGTGTAAAGACTTGCAGCATGGTGAATCTGTTGTGGAAATGCAGTGAGGAAGAGATTGTGGCTCAGTGAAGATATATCTGTAAGGTTGGAGCTCTTACTGTACATTTGAAGCTATCAACTCAACAGCTGATTCAATGGCCACTGCACTCCTGCCTCAGCTTGACAGACATGGTCCACGAGCAGCGAGGACCCCGTGGGCGAGCTGTCACATGCAGAAGATGAGCTGAAATTCATTCTTAAGTGGTTTCAAACAAGCCACTAATTACCTGAATTGGGTCCCCCGCCGTTACGTGTCAGATCTGCTCAGCGCTGACAGACCCGACATCGGGGAAAGGCGCGTGGCGGCGGGTTCACAGCGGGGTCCCGACCCGCTGGGGAAAAAAACACTTTCCCACCCGACCCGCCATTGATCGCGCCCGCTGACCTCCCGGAAAATTTTGGCCATCGTTTCTAAAAGCTTCCCCACCACCGAAGTTAAACTGACAGGCCTGGAGAGGAGCGTGAAAAAAGGAAAGCATGTTTCTGGGTTTCATTAATAACCCATTAACAGGCTGTCGTGATTCTAAAACTAGGACATTAGAGGGTGCATGGAATTGAAAAGGCAGGTTACATACATCCTTATAAGGATGAAACTGGCCTCACTGGACCCATAGCAATACATACTGGGAGTTAAAGGGCAAAGAAAGTATACCAGATGTAATTATCATCATATATTCTGTAGCGAAATACAAGAATAAGTTAATTGTTCTCAGCTTTTCCTGGTGCTCACTTATTCATAAGCATTTATATTACATAGGAAAAGTCTAGTGCAAGTACTGAGGGTTAGGTACATTTCATTCTTACTGATGCTGATGGAAAGGGATTAGGGAAAAATCTATCTAGTAGTTCAGGCGCATATGTCTGGGCGAAACTTGTCAGCAAATGCTGTATGGAGAAATTGTGTGGTACAGTAGGTTTGCATACAGTCTTTCCAAACTGAGCGAATCAAAGAATCTTGGCCTAGAAATTGCATTGCTCGAGATCCCCAGCCTGACCCACGGCCCCGCATTGTCTCATTCCCCCCCCCCTATCCTTGACCCGGCCCTATTACAATGAGGCCTGAGGCCCAGTATCTGGGGAGCCTCGGTCCTCACCATTCAGAGGCAGGGATTTCTCCGTGCACCCCAACACGCGCCCAGAGATGCGCGAGCCCAAGTTTCTCTGCCCTTGTCTGCAGCAGCGTCGCGCCGTTCCCACAACATCAGAACCTGCAGTATGACTCAAGTTGACACTAAAATTGTCAAATGTCTTACAGAGAGACCATAAGGATGGCTGATGTGGATGTTGAAAAACTGACATTGGGCAGTAAGAGAATCTGTCGAGATTCTGAAAAAAAGCACACTTTGGGGATGGAGTAGTAGCAAAACGTTATTCTCAGTCTGGCTGTGATATGCGTGAGCTGGGGGTACCTGACTGTGAGCAGTACCGAAGTGGAAAACGTGTTTCATTTCCCAGCAATCTATCGCTCACCTTGAAGAGCACAAAGCTCACAAAAACATAAATAAATAGGAGTACCGTGTATGGTGAATAGAATGTGACGATCAACAATAAATTCAATGCTCATGTATAAAATATTCCCGACCTTGCAACTGTGAATATTTCACAAAGTACTTAATTGGCTGTGAAGCACTAAGGTCGTGAAAAGTGCTATATTCTTTTCTTTTTCTTTCTTACTTTCTCTTTCTTTCACTCTTTCTCTCTTTCATTCTTTTTCTCTTTCTTTCAATATGGTTATAAGTCTGCTTGTGTTTTCAATAGCAATTTAAAGCACTGCTTCAAGTACCTAGTGATTCCAATTAAGCTCAGTAATGTGCAAAGAAGAGGTGAAACTAAGCTGTGGGAGCATTACTGGGAAGGAGAGAACGTATCAGTTGGTATAAATTATCCATGCAATGCCTAAAGATATTGTCGCTGGCTCAGTATTCTCGGCAAGACTGAACGTCAATGCCAGTGAAGCGAAAGCAAATTAGGAGAAGGAAAGAAATGCACAATCATGGTTGTTGATCTGTGAAATAGGAAGCATTGTTTTGCTCAGCTGTAGAGCTATTCTATTTATCATGAGGCCTCTACAGGACATGCTCACATTTTTAGGCTGCTAGTAATTCAGATTATCATTACGGTCAGAGTTATGGTCCCTGGGTCACAGAAGCACACAGAAAGATTGTTCAGCAAAAACAAAAGAAAAAACAGCAATGTGAATAAGTAGTCAAGGGTTTTAGTTTTTGCATTAAGTAGTTAATGAAAAACTTGAAGTTGGAGCTGAAATGTTTATCGTCGTTGGTTTTTAAGAATCCCTTCATTAACTGTGGTACGCCAATGTCTGCTACTTGGATATTTTGCAGGTATTTGATACCATTAGGCTGTGGTGGTGTTAATTTCTCTTAGGCAGTCCCTCGGAACCGAGGATGACTTGCTTCCACATTAAAAATGAGTTCTCAGGTGACTGATGAGTCCAATGCGGGACCCTACAGTCTCTGTCACAAGCGGGGCAGACGGTGGTTGAAGGGGCGGGTGGGTAGGGGTGCTTGGGTTGACGTGCACTCCTTGCGCTGCCTGCGCTTGGCATCCGCTTGCTCCCGGCGAAGAGACTCCCGGATGCTTCTGCATTTTTTTACTGCAATGCAGTCTACGCCCTTAGCTTGAGCAGTCTTGGTGCTTGCATAGTCCCTGATGCAAGTGTAGACGAAGCACGCGACCATAATGTTATCTAAACCTCAATAAAATAACCTGCAAGACAGCAAATAAACAATTTCTGTCTCCGTTGCCTGAGTGTTAATCTGGCAGAGCAGACTGACCACCGATTGTGGGACCCTTCCGATTTTCAATCCATTCATTTCCGCCCAGCTGGTGAAGATGAAAATTTACCCCAACACGTCTTAATGGCATTGTGACTCAAGTAAGCATTTTCATTCAGGTTTGGCTCGGTTCAGCTGTCCCTTTAAATGCAGTGACAAATATAACAACCAGCTGTAGTTAAATTCCATATCCCGCCCTAGACTGATACAAATGTGTAGAGAACTCAACTGTCAATTCTACATTTGCACCGTAGGCTTAAAATCCACAATTGTTAGGGAAATACATCTATGTCTGAGCTAAGGTGAGTAGAATTAGATTGCGAGCACCTGTTTGAAATTTTAAGAATAAAATTGGACTAACTCAGCTTCTTGCAGTGGTGAGATATATAGAAAAGAATCATAGTGTAGGTAAAATGTTAATATTAATTATAATTTAGCTTAGGGATTATGACTTTTTAATATTTTCCTTTTAAGTAGCTAACTTCTCCTGTAAAAATGTGTTATATTACATTATCTAGTTGTACCTACATATAAGTTCCAGGCTCCAGGTCAGTGGCAGTATCTACTTGCTTATTCATCTTTTGCTCAATAAATCTGCATGATAATTTAAACCGACACAGAGCAGCAGTGATACCCGCCCTCCTGTATGCTTCAGAGACATGAACCATGTACAGCAGGCACCTCAAAGCACTGGAGAGGTACCACCAACGCTGCCTCCGCAAGATCCTGCAAATCCATTGGCAGGATAGGCGCACCAACGTCAGTGTTCTTGCTCAGGCCAACATCCCCAGCATCGAAGCTTTGACCACGCTCAATCAGCTCCGATGGACGGGCCACATCGTCCGCATGCCCGATACGAGACTCCCAAAACAAGCGCTCTACTCGGAGCTCCGACATGGCAGGAGAGCCCCAGGTGGGCAGAGGAAACGCTTCAAGGACACCCTCAAAACCTCCTTGAAAATGCACCGACACCTGGGAATCCCTGGCCCAAGACCGCACAAAGTGGAGGAGAAGCATCCGGGAAGGCGCCGAACACCTCGAGTCTCTTTGCCGGGAGCAAGCGGAAGCCAAGCGCAAACAGCGGAAGGAGCGCACGGCAACCCAAGCACCCCACCCGGGACTGCCTAAGAGAAGAGAGACAATGTGGTGTGATGTGATTCTGTAGTGTTTATCGAGGCCCCAAAAAGGTAAATGGAAATGCATTTTTCTGGGGGCAGGAGGAGCATGAGTGTTTCCTGGTGTTCCACAAAAATAATGTGGGCCGCTGCCGCCCCAGGCTTCCACCCTCCACGATCAGACCTACCTTCCTGCCCGCTGGGTCAGCCTCTAGGCCTCCCCATATTGGGCCAGCCCAAGCCAAAGAACCCCCAGCAGTATGCCTGTTTGGGTGTGCAGCCCGCCGGTGGCATGGCAATAAGGCCCGGCCCTCAAAATGGACTGGGCCTGCCGTCAACAGGATCAGGTTGTTGGCCTGCATGCTCCACCAGCCAGCCACCCAAGAGTTAAAATCTACCCTAAAGAGTTCAGTTGCATCAAATACAGAGTACAAAAGTTTCATCATAAGGCACTGACCCTGAAACTTCTCAGTTCAGAAAAGGCACAAAGCTTGATATCCATCCAGTAAGGCAGGGGCCCTGAAGTTGATGTGAAATGTGGTTCAGTCAGGATTAGGCCCCCTTTGGACGGACCCTTTAAATTCTGGTGGCCGGGGCCATGGGCAAAAAAATCCACCAGCTTCCCCACGTCAAGTGGGCATGTCTGGCAAAGTTGCCAGTATTCCCCGGGAATTCCACCCTCGGCAGGCCTCAGTGGAAATCACACCAGCTCTCAGTTGGCGTGAGTCCCATTTGGGGCCTTTAAAAAGGCCTCATGCCTCTACCAGACTAAGGCAATTGATGCAGGAGGGAATCAATTACTTAGTCTGCCGGAAGCTGAAGAATTATTTACACTTTTTATTCTTCAGCCTGGGAAGAGCTTGTGGGCATTTCAGGTGGAGCAGGCAGATTGGAGCATGTGCCACTGAAGAACCCTTGCTGGCATGATGCACCCATCCTGGTCATGCAAATGACTTCTTCAGGACCTGGGATGAGATGTCCAGCTTCGGGCCAGGGCAGACCCCCAGGTACTACAGGGCCAAAGATCCAATTTTCCAAATAAAGGTTAAAAAATTTTTTTTACAGCTGCTCCTAATCTTCAATTCATCACCGAGAGATGAAATCTCTCTCTCTCACCTGTAGCCTCCAGCCTTTCAGTCACACATTTTTTAAAAACTCTCTCTCGCTCTTTCACTCTATTTTATCACTACTACTGTAGTCAATGCCTCTCTGAATGTTCCTCTCTTCTTGCTCCTAAGTTACAAAGAGGCCACCCTACATGATGCTTGACCCTACATGACTGTCGTGTTACTATTCTAACTCGCTGGCCGGGAATTTCCTCAGAGCTGCTCCCGCTCCACCCCCCATAACCTTTGCCGCAAGTCTGACAGAAACCGCAATGACGGGGCCTAAACGCTGTTTCCGCAGCACCTCCAGTGAAATTACGGTTGAAGAGCAGGAGCAGCTCTGAGGAAATTCCCATCCGTTCTTTCTCAGGACATCAAAGCTGTGAAAAGCTCCTTACCTCGCTACGCCTTTCCTTTCTCTACAAATCTTCAGGGTTTTAAAGTCCAAGTTTGACCACTCTTTTGTGACCTACTTTATCTTCCCTCTCACTCTTTTCCTCCTTGATGGTGTGCTGAACTACTGACCTTACCTTTTCACTTTAGTTTGTTAACAAGGAAAATTTCTCTGTCTGCTCTCTTTACCAAAGCCGCCAAAATTTGCTGAACACTTTTGTACAAAGAAGACTAACTAATGTTGGAACAAATGACAGATAGAATATAGAGCATATATCAAGTATTAATAGAAAGTGCTGCAAGTTCCCTTCACAGTGACAGGCATGGCTATAGAAACAATTCATTTCAATTCCAATCTTCCATTAACTTGTGGTCGATGATTTTTTGTATTGATTCCAAACCTTCTGAATTACATCGATTTGAAACTTTTAAATAATTTCTGCACAGTCTGGAACATCGCTTCCTGATATTCTTCCCTGCTGTTGCATCGAAACATAGAGCAAAGGCAAAGGCAATTTTTAAATAAAAGCGTTTGCATTTATTTACACGTTGTCAGTTCTCTCAGAAACATCTCAAAGCACTTCACACATAATGGGCTATTTTGTGAAGTGCTGTCACTGTTGTTATTCACCAACATTGGCAGGCAAACGTCAGTTTAACATCTCATCTGAAAGGCAGCAGTTCCAGCAGAGCATAATTTACCCAGACCCATACTGAACTATCAGTTTAGATTTATGCTGAAGTCCGTAGGAGTTGAACTTGAAATAGGTGAAAAAAATAGCCACGTGTTCACGAAAACAAGTGCACCAATGGAGACGTCAAGAATGCTCTTCACAGATCGCACGCCTGCCCTGGAGAAGGGCCTCTGCGGGCGAATAGTTCCGCTTTCTGGAGAACCCTCCGCCCGCAGAAAACGCTTAGAAATCTTACGCCTGGTAAAAGTAGAGGTAAGGCCTGCTTTTACCAGCAAAGTTTTTTTTTTTAATTTCACTCATTTATCATTTAAAAATACTTTAAAGAAAAGGTAAGTTTATTTTTAGCCCCATAAAAAACTAATTATTTTTTCAAAAAAATAAATTTTTGTTTAAAATATTTAATTTATTGTAATTTCAACTCATTTTAAAAGTGTGATTATTTAAATTTATTTATTTAAGGTTTTACAGTGTTTTTGGGGTGATCTCCATTCATATATTTGACAGGTCTATCTGTCAAGTGTATGAAGGGAGATTCCCTTCTCCTATTGGCTCCCCATGGCCCACGTGGTCCCAGGGACGCTTGCGAACTGCATGCGCCTCTGGGATATGTGGGCCCCACGCATTCCGAGTTTGGAGAGGCCCAGGAGTGGAAGTATACGCACCTCGGGAGCCCTCAGGTAAGTCCATAGATTTTTTCCAGATCGGAGGCCTCCGCACGCAGGAAGCCTCCGATCGGAAAATACGGGCCCTTGTTTTCTAAAGAAGAATTTTTTTTTAAACACATTGTAAAGGCAGGACATGTATATCAAATTGCTATGGCTATAGTGATGGCTAAATTATGGCATATCAACCTTTTTATAGATTATCACAGCTCAAAGTCCCTATACTTAACTGTCTTTAATCAGTGTTGGATATAGTAAAATGGGTAGATGAGTCATTAATGTAGAGTGACCATGAACTAACATTCCAAGCTAGAATGCAGTTCATTGCTGAATGTTCAAAATAAAGCCCCCAAAATGATGAGGATTTTAGACAAACCATACGATTTAACAACTCAATCAAAACTAAAATCTATCCTATTTCTTAATCAGAGCTTTTGTTCTACTACAGAGGGTAGAGTCCCTGAGCCAAGGTGGCAGGAAGCTGACAGTACTGCTCACTCAGGTATGTAGTCTCCAGAGAATACAACCGCTACACCAGCAAAGACGTGCCGATCCAGGCCGACTTGAACAACCTACCACCAACCCGTCTCAAATCTAGGAGGCCATTTTGGACCGTCGCCAAAGCCCTTCAGCGATTTCCCCTCAGCCTTGATGACCGATGGCGAAATGCTAGGAAGAACTGCGACACACGGAAAGGATTCCTTATAGAGGACCCCACAGTACAACCTGAAGGATCAAACCTTCCTCGCAAACAGTGGACAACCATCAACCGCCTCAGAACCGGTCATGGTAGATGCTGCCACCTTCTCCATAGATGGAAGATTAAAGCATCCCCATCATACGACTGTGGAGCTCCTGATCAGACCCTGGAGCACATCATTGAGCACTGCCCTCAGAGGAAATTCGCAGGCAGCCTACAAGGTATCCACACTGTTACACCAGAAGCTTTGGCCTGGATATCTGACTTAGATATTGGCATTTGATTTGCTTTGCTACTACCATACGAAAGAAGAAGCGACTCGGGTAGCATACATGAGGCAGAAGGGAATAGAGGGAAATGGGGGCAGGATGTGAAAAGGTAATTAGAGTGGGAGGAGGCTCGTGTGGAATATAAACACTGGCATAGACCATTTGGATTGAATGGCCTGTTCCTGTGCTGCAGATTCTACGTAATTCAGTTCTCAGTTAAATGGCACTGCGATTATTGCTAACACCTGTAAATGCAATGCAAAATGTTTCAAAATCACCGGCACCTTTGATGTCAATTCTGAGATCCATCCCCACAACCCACAAAGCTCATCCTTACTCCACCTCTTGAATCACAGTGCTGTGCTGTCTAAGATGCGGACATGCCAACCTAGAACCAAAGAAAGAACTCGCATTTCTATCGTGTCTTTCACGTCCTCAGGACATCCCAAAACGACCCACAGCCAAAGTGTAGCCACTGTTGCTTTGTAGCCAAATGCAGCAGCCGGGTTGCGCACAGCAAGATCCCACAAGCAGCAACGAGGAAGTGCAGCGGGACATAGACTTAACCTGAGTAGCAAGTATACCCAATATTTGATCCCTTATTTCAGTTTTGGAAAAAAATCTAACGTGTAGAAAAGCAGTTTGCAACAGTGATGAAGGTGCGAAATTTCTATTCTAAAGGGTTCAGGCAGCAGGCCTCATCCCACCCAGAAAATGTTAATTTTTGACACTTCAGTTTGGTGCATTATGTATCATTTTAGAGCACAGTAGAATTCTAGCTAGCTAGCCAAAAAATAATTTCTCCTTCAGCTCCCAGCAGTTGTGCTAATACACAGTGCTCATGATCCTAGTTAATCTGAACAAGCTGCAACTGGATTACTTACTGTATTAGCATCTTATACCTGTACTCCGAACTCCTTATAGAGTTTGGGTACATCTTCATAACGTAGGTCCAACGGAGCTTCCACTTTCATTTTCATTAGCTCATTCCCGCATACATTATAGTCAAGCCAGTCGAAGACATAACTTAGATTCTGGGTTGTTGTCAATGCAAATTACATTGGCTGCATCATGATGGGCACAAGGTCTGACAAGCTAGGCTGTGGCTTTTGTAGAGTGTACATTCTAGCTCAGCATCAACTGTGGGAAGATTTGGTTTGATTTGTTCAACTGGAATAATTCAGCGAAAGATCTGAAAATAAGCAACACAAATTCCAAAATGTGGATGTAGGATTTGGAAAAGTGAATTATCAACGTATTTGTCAATTCTATTCACAGTCAGGAGCCTGACTGTTACGTGTGACAATAAAGAGTAGCATCAGAAAGCATGCTATTGATTTATGTTTCTTGCAGCATAAACATAACGGGCCGTATTTTGCGACCCCCCACGGGTGCGTACGAGGTGCGCACGCGTCTGTAGGGGCCACGCAAGTTCCGGGTTTAGGCGTGCGAAGCGCATGCACTGAAACCCGGCACTTGCGATCAGTCAAGAATCCTCTTGACAGATCCTCCGCATCCCCGGGTGATGGGCCTCTGCGGGTGGAGAGTTGCGCTATTTGCCCAACTTCCGCCCGCTGAATGCCTGTGAATATAAGAACATAAGAAATAGGAGCAGGAATAGGCCATTTGGCCCCTCGAGCCTGCTCCGCCATTCAATAAGATCATGGCTGATCTTGGGCTCAAAGCCACTTCCCAGCCCACTCCCCATAACCCTTCACTCCCTTATCTTGCAAAAATGTGTCTATCTCCACTTTAAATATATTTAATGAACCAGCCTCCACGGCTCTCTGGGGCAGAGAATTCCACAAATTTACGACCCTCTGAGAGAAGTTCCTCCTCATCTCAGTTCTAAATGGGCGACCCTTTATTCTGAGACTGTGCCCCCGAGTTCTAGATTTCCCCATGAGGGGAAACATCCTCTCTGCATCTACCTTGTCAAGCCCCCTCAGTATCTTATATGTTTCAATAAGATCACCTCTCATTCTTCTAAACTCCAATGAGCATAGGCCCAGCCTGCTCAACCTTTCCTCATAAGTCAAGCCCCTCATCTCTGGAATTAACCTAGTGAATCGTCTCTGAACTGCCTCCAATGCAAGTATATCCTTCCTTAAATAAGGAGACCAAAACTGTACGCAGTACTCAAGGTGTGGTCTCACCAATACCTTGTACAGTTGTAGAGGACTTCCCTGCTTTTATGCTCCAACCCCCTTGAAATAAAGGCCAACATTCCATTTGCCTTTTTGATTACTTGCTGTACCTGCATGCTAACTTTTTGTGTTTCATGCACAAGGACCCCCAGGTCCCTCTGAACTGTAGCATTTTGTAATCTCCATTTAAATAATAATTTGCTTTTTTATTTTTCCTGCCAAAGTGGATAACCTCGCACTTTCCCACATTATACTCCATCTACCAAATGTTTGCCCACTCACTTAGCCTGTCTATATCCCTTTGCAGATTCTTTGAGTCCTCTGCACAACTTGCTTTCCCACCCATCTTTGTATCATCTGCAAATTGGCTACATTACACTCGAATCCTTCATCCAAGTCATTAATGTAGATTGTAAATAGTTGGGGCCCCAGCACCGATCCTTGTGGCACCCCACTAGTTACCGTTTGCCAACCAGAAAATGACGTATTTATCCCAACTCTGCTTTCTGTTAGTTAGCCAATTCTCTATCCATGCTAATATATTACCCCCAAATCTGTGAGCTCTTATCTTATGCAGTGACCTTTTATGTGGCACCTTATCAAATGCCTTCTGGAAATCCAAATACACCACATCCACTGGCTCACCCTTATCCACCCTGCTTGTTACATCCTCAAAGAACTCCAGCAAATTTGTTAAACATGATTTCCCTTTCCTAAAACCATGCTGACTCTGTTTGACTGCAGTATGTTTTTCTAAATGCCCTGCTGCTGCTTCCTTAATGAAGGACTCCAGCATTTTCCCAACAACAGATGTTAGGCTAACTGGTCTATAGTTTCCTGCTTTCTCTCTCCCTCCTTTCTTAAATAGGGGTGTCACATTAGTGGTTTTCCAATCCACTGGGACCTCTCCAGAGTCCAGGGAATATTGGTATATTGCAACCAATGCATCCAATATCTCTGCAGCCACTTCTTTTAAGATCCTGGGTTGCAGGCCATCTGGGCCAGGGGACTTGTCGTCTTTTAGTCCCATTATTTTACCGAGTACTATTTCCTTAGTGATAGTGATTATCTTATATCCCCACTCCAGGAATAAGGTCTGCTTTTACCAGCATAAGAGTTTAAAAAAATAGAAAAATAAAATTTATAAATTAAAAATACTCTTCAAAAACGCAAATTTATTTTTAGCCCCATAAAAACAATTCATTTTCCCCCCCAAAAGTTAAATTTTTGTTTAAAATATTTAATTAAATAGCATTTTAAATATGTAATTTAAAAAAAGTTTTATTTCATGTGTTGGTGTATTTTTTAAGTTATCCCCATTCATATTTATGACGGTTCCGTATGTACAGAACTGTCAAAAGTATGAATGGGGATTCTCTTCTTTTAGTGGTTGGGCCGGCCCATGTGATCCCAGGGGCCCCAATGAACCGCTTGTGCCCCTGGGATACGTGGGGCTCTGCCCGCGCGGACCCGGAGAGGCCCAGGATCACAAGCCTCCGTACCTCCCGGGCCACCAGCTACTTTCGTAGACATTTTGCAGGGCGGAGGCGTCCGCCCGCGGGAAGCCTCCGATCGCAAATGTTGGCCCAGTGACTGAGTCTATAGATAACACTTGGTCCATGTGATCTCCTGGACTGCTTTCGATCGCCTGAGGGGGTCGGAGAGGAATTTGCTAGAGTATTTTTTCCCTTATTGGCCCTGGGATTTCTCTGTCTTTTTGCCTCGCCCAGGACATTACATGGCTGTAGGGCGGGGGGTAGGAAGTGTCTGGTCATGATGCACCAGGCATCATGGACGTGGGGCAGGCTTGCTGAAGCAGCTGGTCTATTCATGCCCATCATTTCCATATGTTCGTATGTTTGTAATTAGATTTTCAGAATTTTTAATTAATCAAAACTCTCAGAACTCTTAAAGAAAGAAAGTCTTGCATTTATATAGCGTCTTTCACTACCACTGGACGGCCCAAAGCACTTTACAGCCAATGAAGTACTTTTTTTGAAGTGTAATCACTGTTGTAATGTAGGTATTCGTTACTTACAGCTGTGTTGGAAACACAATGGAAGTTAAATCTCAGTCCCCCACCAATAGGGCATACTTAAGAAATCAACCTTATCGAGCACACTTGGGTTATATTTCCTGGGGATAAGGAGGTGAAGGGCTAATCTGATTGTGGTGATTAAAATAATGAAAGGAGTTAACTGGGTAGTTAGGGAATGACACTTCCTTCTACTGGGGGAAATTAGAACTAGAGGATATAATCTCAGGGTGTAATTTTAACCTGGCCTGCCCATTGGGAAACTGATGGGATCAGTTTGGCTGCCCAATTTATACCCCGCCCAATTTTATTTTCCATTAAAGTCAATGAAAAGGAAAATCGGGCAGGTGTACTCTTCTGATTTTGGTGATTAAACAAATAGGGGGAGAAATTCAGTTGGCTGCGCCACCCGTTAGCGCTAAGTGGGTCACAAACCACTGGCCACGCCTCCCACTAAATTCAGCGGGATGCTAGTGGTGGCGCTAGCCGTTAGCGCTGTGCCGCTACCGATGACATCATCGGTGTGCGCAGCGCCCCGCTGACGCCCTGGCCACGATATTTGGAAGCGCCCCCTGATTTACCGCCGGACGCTATGTGCGACCGGTTCAGGGGGGCCTACCTGCGGCGGTGGAGACGCAAATTAAAGGAGAGGTGCGGGGCGGCCATTTTTGTTGCTGGCCGCCTGCCAACACCTCTCTGCGCTCCCGTCCCCGGCCTCCTGAACCCCCCCCCCCCCCGCCCCCGCGGAGTGCCAGCTGCGTTCCAAGAGCCCGGCACTTCTCCTCGGTGCCGGGCTCTTTTGCCGGCACTTGCGATCCTCGGGGGTCCAGCTGGGCCCCAGATCGCGCTGAACAAGGCCCCTCCCCTTTAAGTAGGGGAGGAAGCCTGCAGTACCGCAGCACGATGTGCCGCAGCGTGTGGCGCTGCGGCACGTTGCGCCACGATCTTCAGTCGCAGCGCCCCAAGAGGGATGCGGAGTGCCTCCAGTAGCGCCGCGCTTCCCTTTGGGGTGCTACCACTGAATTTCCGGCGGGAGGCTGCGAATTCTTCCAGGGCGCTACTTTTTGCGCCCTGGCGAGGCTGGCGCCCCAAACGGGCCGATACTGAATTTCAAGGCCATAGTCTGTAACTTAATAAAACTTTAAATAAAACTTAACAAATTAAATTAAAATTTGATTGGCCGGGGTGATGATACACTCCAGTCCCCGCGCCGCCCAACGGTCGCGGAAGGCCTCAAGCGTGCCGGCGGACACCGTGTGCTCCATCTCCAGGGACACGCGGGCGCGAACATGGCCGCGGAAGAGAGGCAGGCAATCGGGCCAAACGACCCTCTCGACCGCCCGCTGCCTGGACCAATTAATGGCCACTTTGGCCAGGCCCAGGAGCAGTCCTACGAGGAGGTCCTCCAATCTGCCCGCTCCCCTCAGCACCAGGTGACCATCGGGCAGGGTGTAACATTCTCAGCCTGCTTGCTATTGGTGCTTAAAACCAATATACCAACTTCGCTCCGAGCGGGTTATGTTAAACTTATCTGCTTAACGTTCAAGGTGAACTGCTTAAAAGTGAATCCAGGAAAAGGGTTATGGCGTGCACTGCCCCAGAAGGCCATAGATGGAAAGTCAATTGAGGTGTTTGCAATTATTTGGGAAATCAGAGTATTAAAGGATGGGGGCAGGGAAGTGGGATTATAATTATAGAGTTACCATAGCTAATAAAAATAGCACAATAGGGTCGATGGGCGAAATAACTTACTCCTGTTCCTATGAGACATTAAACCGAGGTCTCACCTGGCTGTTTATTTCAAATAAAACAGGTTAACTGGTCACCCATCTAATTGTTGCTTGTGGGATCTTTCTGTGCACAACATTGCGCCAGTATTTGCCTACATAACAACAGATACTGGACTTCATTGTGTAGGAAGGCCTTTGAGGCATTTTGAAGAAATAACATGCTGCATTTTATAAATACAAGTCTCTCTTTCAAAAGGAATTCTTAGTATTTATTATCTGAATGGCAATAGATTGGGAGAAGGGGAAGTGCAACGAGACCTGGGTGTCCTTGTGCACCAGTCGCTGAATGTAAGCATGCAGTTGCAGCAGGCGGTTAAGAAGGCAAATGGTATGTTGGCCTTCGTAGCGAGAGGGTTTGAGTACAGGAACAAGGATGTCTTGCTGCAGTTGTACAGGGCCTTGGTGAGACCGCACCTTGAGTATTGTGTGCAGTTTTGGTCACTTTATCTGAGGAAGGATGTTCTTGCCATGGAAGGAGTTCAGCGAAGATTCACCAAGCTGATACCTGGGATGGCAGGAATGACGTATGAGGAGAGATTGGGTCGATTGGGCTTATACTCGCTGGAGTTTAGAAGGATGAGAGGGGATCTCATTGAAACTTATAAAATTCTGACAGGACTGGACAGACTAGATGCAGGAAGGATGTTCCCGATGGTTGGGGAGTCCAGAACCAGGGGTCACAGTCTAAAGATAAGGGGTAAGCCATTTAGGACAGAAATGAGGAGGAATTTCTTCACCCAGAGAGTGGTGAACCTGTGGAATTCTCTACCACAGAAGGCAGTAGAGGCCAATACATTAAATATATTCAAGAAGGAGTTAGATATATTTCTTAAGGCTAAAGGGATCAAGGGGTATGGGGAGAAAGCAGGGACAGGGTACTGAATTTGGATGATCAGCCATGATTGCATTGAATGGTGGAGCAGGCTCGAGGGGCCGAATGGCCTACTCCTGCTCCTATCTTCTATGTTTCTATGTTTCTATTTGAGATTCTTCATTCAAAATTTTGTTATAAATGCATTCATTACCCTTCCAAATTTTCTCTCCTGATTCATGCTGGAGTCTGCCCTCTCAAGTGGATGCAAAATGGCACTATTCAAAGAAGAGCAGGAGAATTCTCCCAATGTCCTAGCCAGCATTTACCCCTCAGTCAAACATCACCAAAACAGATGATCTGATCGCTTATCTCATTGCTGTTTGTGGGAGCTTGCTGTGCGCAGATTAGCAGCTGTTTTTTTCCTACATTGCAGCAGTGATTACACTTCAAAAGTACTTCATTGGCTGTGAAGCGCTTTGTGACATCCGGAGGTCATGAAAGGCGCGATATAAATGTAAGTGTTTTCTTTCTTCCTCCATATGATTCAACGTTCTATTTGCTTTGTTGATTGCTGCCAGGCCACTTCCTGCTGCACCTTGAAACCCTGTCCAACCCAAGCCTGAACTTCTCAGCCTGCTTGCTAATGTTGCCTAATGTTACTATGCAGCTGCACAAGCTCATCTATCATTATGTATTCATTGCTCCTGTGTTTCTGAAAATATCAATGACTAAAACTAAGAAGCCTGCAGTAGTAACAGGACATATTGACTTGACATTCTATTAAAGGTCACATGTTATTCCTTTGAGTATTTGACCTTCCAATCGATCAAAACTTGTTCATCCTTTCTGTGAGATATCACCTGGAAAAATCATTTTCTGTAATTTTTGCAGTGATGAGTTTTACAGTGTAATTTGATAAATGCGCAGCGCCTATTTTTAAGTCAAACTCTCTGAATTAAATAGTATTAAATTCTTAAATAACAACAGAAAATGCTGGAAGCACTCAGCAGGCCAGGCAGCATCCGTGGAGTGAGAAACCTTCTGGGGCCCTTCATCAGAATTGGAAAAGGTTAGAGATGTAACAGGTTTTAAGCAGGTGCTGAGGCAGGGAAATGGGGGAGGGTAGGGGAGGAAGGAACTGCAAGGACATTCTGTGCTAGGGTAGGAGACAGGAGAGATTAAGGGCTGGATTTTGCCAATGGGGGCGGGCTGGGTGCATGTCAGGTGGTCGGCGGTTCCCGACCCCGCCTCCGATGTGATTCGTGACAATTGGCCAATTTTCCCCGAATTGGGCACTTGATTTCCAGCGTGTGGGAACCCCTGGCCCAATGAGTCTTTTCATACAGAAACTCGCCTCCGATGACGTCATCTATGCAGCTGGATTTAAGGCCTGCAAGCAGCCTTGCTTCTTTTTCAGCCTTACAACTTTATGACCATTCTTCTGAGGGACTCCTTCTGCAAGTACGTTCAGCACTAGGCCAAAGTGTGCACCCAGATTCGATGAGGCCTCCCTCCAAGCCCTGGTGGAGGGAGCAAGAGCAAATAAGGAGGTGCTCTTCCCTTTCTCAGGGAGGAAAAAGCCTCCACAACAGACCAAAGCTGTGTGCCTGCAAGTGGCACAGGAGGTGAATGCGATTTCAATGTGCAGCAGAACCTGGCTGCAGTGTAGAAAGATGTTTCATGACCTTCTCCGCACAGGAAAAGTGAGTATTACATTCCCATCACCCTCAATCTGATCCCCATCGCCTCTCATCACCAGCACTCTGCTTTGTCAGCCTTCTCCTCCACATCCCACTTCACCCATACATCCCTGCACCCTTACCCATTCCCTCTCTCTCTATGTTCACATTCACTTAACTATTCGACTATGCAGCCCTCACTCTCCCTATCACTGTGATGCAATGACAACAACTTACAACACACAGGGAGGGCCCTTGGTCTTGGCACCTCACTCCATCTTTGTCTCCTTCTAAGCATCCATGCTATGGATTCTCTACACTCACTCCTTCATTCTCATTCAAACGCCACTCGTGTCCGTCATTGCAGGAAAAGAGAGCCCACAATAAGAGGGAAAGGGCAAAGACAGGAGGAGGGCCACCCTCAATAGCCCAGCTCACCAGTGCAGAGGAGGCGGCCCTGGAGATCGTGGGAGCGGAGGAGGATGCGCAAGTGGGGGATGGACAGACGGGCGCATCACAGCAAGCTGTGTAATGATATCAGCAAATAGTGATGATATTTGTCTGTGTTTGATTACTTATGCCTTACAGCATATTTGTCTGTGTTTTTGATTACTTGTGCCTGACCAGCAGAGGTCATGTGAGAGACAAACAGTCCAGAGGAGTTTTACTTTCAGTTTCATTCTAGATGCATCACAGCATAGTGTGTTCTGTAAAAAGCTGTAGAAAGTCTTGAACAAGACTTTAGATTAAACAACATTCTCTTTCAGAAATGAGTCTTTATTGAACCCAAAAAGAAATCAAAACATGATGTCAGAAGTGGCTGAAAGAGAAAAAATCTGAAGTTAGCAATTTGATGGGACAGTGAAAGCAGTTGTGGCAAGTAAGCGAAATCAGCTCTCCACATATTAGCAAGCCAGAAGAGAACATCGTTGCGTACCATTAGAGAATAGCTAACGAAGTGAAAAAATGGAAGGTTTACTCCCACCGGCGACGCTTCAATTGACAGGTAATGTGGCTGAAAATTGGAGAAGGTTCAAACAACGTTTAGAGTTGTATTTAGCGGCAATCGGAGCTGACGAGAAAAGTGATAAACAAAAATCGTCCGTGTTCTTACATGTCGTGGGTGATGCAGCGCTGGAGGTATATAATAATTTCATATTTGCTGTTGATGGAGACAAAATGAAGCTAGATAAAATAATGGAACAATTTGAGGCCTACTGCATACCTAAACGCAACGTGGCCTTTGAGAGGCACAAATTTTTCACATGTGTACAGAAAATCGGTGAGACTATTGATCAGTATGTGACTGAACTGAGAAACCGGAGCAAATCGTGTGAATTTGGGGGACTCACAGACTCGCTGATAAAAGACAGACTGGTGTGTGGTGTTCCAGATAATGGTCTAAGGGAAAGGCTGCTAAGAGAGCAAGATCTAGACCTGGGAAAAGCCATAGCATTGTGTAGGGCTACAGAGACTGTGAAGTTGCAGGCAAAGGAGCTGTTCAGTGACAGTAGCTGCAACGTGGATGCAGTGAGAAAGAACGGATACAAACCGTTTAACAAAGAGAGCGCCAATGTGAAAAAAGAGACGTGGCCAGCAAACGAAAATGAAAGAGACAATCGGAAGTCATGTAGTCGATGCGGTACACAGCATCCACCAAGAAAGTGTCCAGCATATGGTAAAACATGCAATAGATGCAACAAAAACAACCATTATGCCCGTTGCTGTAAGAACCAAGCGCAACAAAGCAAGGTCCATACAGTAGATGAAAGCGAGATAGAGGAATTCAATGTAGATGTTGTGTCTGAAAACAAAAAAGAAAGAGACTGGATGTTGACACTAAAAGTGAATGACATACACATTCCATTTAAATTGGATACTGGAGCACAAGTTAATGTGATATCAGAGACCGATTTTAAGAGAATTAGACCCAGACCAAAGTTACATGGAATACAAGTGAAAGTGACCGGATACTCAGGTACTGATATACCAGTGAAAGGAAAATGCATTGTCAAAGTAACACACAAGGACAGAGAGCACACACTAGCATTAATCGTGGTACCAAAGGATGTGCAAGCCATACTAGGGTTAAAAGCCTGTGAGAGACTGAACCTGGTAAAGAGAGTCCTCGTTGTGGAAAGCGAAGGAGAGACAGTCTATGATGAACTCATGAAAGAGTACAAAGACATATTTAAGGGTCCAGGCTGCATTCCAGGAGAACACACGATCAGAGTAGATAAAAGTATGACACCGGTCATACATCCATGCAGAAAAGTTCCGTTTGCTCTTCAAAAGCAACTGAAGGCAGAGTTGGACAGGATGGAAAACCTGAACGTGATTCAGAAGATAGATGAGCCAACTGAGTGGGTGAGTTCCCTCGTCGTAGTGGACAAAAAGAATGGAAAGCTCAGAATTTGCCTGGATCCAAGAGATCTAAACAGAGCAATAAAGAGAGAGCACTTCAAGCTTCCTACACGTGAGGAAATCATGGCACAGTTTGCAAATGCAAAATATTTCAGCAAGTTAGATGCATCCTCAGGATTTTGGCAGATGAAGCTGGACGAAGCAAGTTCAAGACTGTGCACGTTCAACACTCCATTTGGCAGATACAGATTCCTAAGGTTACCATTTGGCATTGCCTCAGCTCCTGAAGTGTATCACAAGACTATCCATATGATCTATGAGCACCTGGAGGGAGTTGATACATCAATGGATGACATCATAGTATGGGGAACCACGAGAACTGAGCATGACGAGAGACTGAAAAAAGTGCTGGAAGCAACAAGGAAAACAAACCTGAAGCTGAATAGAGAGAAATGCCAGCTCGGGGTGACAGAACTGACATTCGTGGGAGATATCCTTAGCAGTGAGGGCATCAGACCAGATCCCAGAAAGGTGTCCGCCATTGAGAATATGCCTAGGCCACAATGCAAAAAGGACGTGCAGAGGTTTAATGGAATGATCAACTACATGGGTAAATTCATATCCAACCTCTCAGAAAAAATAGCGCCACTGAGAAGACTAACTGAAAAGA